>NC_140502.1:610000-1210000 GCF_964271855.1 Acomys minous | reverse complement strand
CTACACTGAAACCATCTGGCCCTGGGCTTTTTTTGGTTGGAAGACTATCAATGGTTGCTTCTATTTCTATAGGCAAAATAGGGCTATTTAATTTGTTTATCTGGTCTTGGTTCAATTTTGGTAAATGGAATCAGTAGAGAAATTTGTCCATTTCCCTTAAAATTTCAAATTTTGTGGCATAAATGTCTTTGAAGTAGGTTCTTATGATTCTTTGTATTTCTTCGGTGTCTGTTGTTATGCCTCTCTTTTCTTTTCTGATTTTGTTAATTTGGATAGTGTTTCTTTGTCTTTTAGTTAGATTGGCTAACGGTTTGTTATCTTGTTAATTTTCTCAAAGAACCAGTTCTTGGTTTTGTTGATTCTTTGGATTGTTCTCTTTGTTTCTAATTTATTGATTTCAGCCCTGAGTTTGATTATTTCTAGGTGTCTACTCCTCTTGGGTGTTTCTGCTTCTTTTTTTTCCTAGGGCTTCCAGATGTGTTGTTAAGTTGTTTATGTGGGATGATTCCATTTTCTTTTTTTTTTTTTTCGAGACAGGGTTTCTCTGTGTGGCCTTGGCTGTCCTGGACTCACTTTGTAGACCAGGCTGGCCTTGAACTCATAGCGATCCGCCAGCCTCTGCCTCCCGAGTGCTGGGATTAAAGGCGTGCACCACCACACCCGGCTCCATTTTCTTTGTAAAGGCACTTAGTGCTATGAATTTTCCTCTTAGCACTGTTTTCAATGTGTCCTACAAATTTGGGTATGTTGTTCCATCATTTTCCTTGAATTTCAGGAAGTCTTTTATTTCTTCCCTTATTTCTTCCATGACCCATGTGTCATTAAGTAGAAAGTTGTTTAGTTTCCATGTGTTGGTATGCTTTTTGTTATTTCTATTGTTTTTGAAGTCCAGCCTTAGACCATGGTGATCTGATAAGATACAAGGTATTATTTCAATCTTCTTGTATCTGTTGAGGTTTGCTTCGTGACCAACTATGTGATCAATTTTAGAGAACGTTCCATGGAGTGCTGAGAAAAAGGTATACTCCTTTGCGTTTGGGTGGAAAGTTCTGTAGATATCTGTTAGATCCATTTGATTCATGACATTCGTTAATGAGGTTATTTCCCAGCTTAGTTTTGAAATCAAAGACCTATCCTTGAGTGAAAGTGGGGTGTTGAAGTCTCCCACTATTAATGTGTGGGTATCGATGATGGGGCAAGCTTTGTTAATAACTCTTTTACAAATGTGGGAGCCCTTGTATTCGGAGCATAGATGTTCAAAATCGTGATGTCTTCTTGGTTGACTTTACCTTTGATGAGTACGAAGTGTCCATCCTTGTCTCTTTTGACTAATTTTGGTTGAAAGTCAATTTTATTAGATATTAGAATAGCTACCCCAGCTTGTTTCTTCTGACCATTTGCTTGGAATATTTTTCCCCAACCTTTTACTCTGAGGCAATGTCTGTCCTTGTGGTTGAGATGTGTTTCTTGGATGCAGAAGAATGTTGCGTCGTGTTTATACATCCACTCTGTTAGTCTGTGTCTTTTTATTGGAGAGTTGAGACCATTGACGTTGAGGGATATTAATGACCAGTTATTGGTAAGTCCCTTCATTTTTGGTATTTGTAACAATCAAGTTTTCGTGAAGTTGTGATTTTGCAATGGTGTAGTTACTTATTTCTTATGTAATTTTGGTTGTAGTTTGACCTGTTGGGGTGGAGTATTCCTTCTAGTAACTTCTGTAAAGCCGGATTTGTGGCTAGGTACTGTGTGAATTTGTTTTTGTCATGGAATATCTTGTCTTCTCCGCCAATGGTTATTGATAATATTGTTGGATATAGTAGTCTTGACTGGTATCTGTGTTCTCTTAGGGTTTGCAGAACCTCTGTCCAGGCCCTTCTGGCTTTCATGGTCTGTGCTGAGAAGTCAGGAATAATTCTGATAGGTTTGCCTTCATATGTTACTCGTCCTTTTTCTCTTGCCGCTTTTAATATTTTTTCCTTGTTCTGTATATTTTGTGTTGTTATTATTATGTGGCGGGAAGATTTTTTTTGGGTCTATTCTATTTGGTGTTCTCTAGGCCTCTGGTATGCTCCTATGCATCTCCTTCTTCAAATTGGGGAAATTTTCTTCTATTATTCTATTAAAGATATTTTCTGGGCTGTGGAGTCGGTTGCCTTCTCTTTCCTCTATCCCTATTATTCTCAAGTTTCGTCTTTTCATGTTGTCTTTTATTTCATGAATGCTTTGTGTCAGGAACTTTTCAGATTTAGCATTATCCTGGATGGTTGTTTCCAATTGTGCGATTGTATCTTCAAGTCCTGATATTTGTTCTTCCATTTCTTGCAATCTGTTAGATAAGGCCACCTCTGAGATGTTTGCTTTCTTTTCTGATGCTTCTCGATCACGTTTTTCTTCCGTGTGTTCTTTTATGATAGCTTCCATTTGTATCTTCAGGTCTTGAACTGTTTTAATAATTTCCTTCATCTGGTTATTTGTGTTTTTCTGAAATTCTTCAAATGCCTCTTTATATGACTCTTTTAAGTCATCAGCCCTCTTGTTTGCTTCTTCCTGCATTTGTTTACAGATTTTATTTGTTTCTTCCATTATCATCTTACTTACTAAGGATTTGAGGTGGTTTTCATGTATATCAATTGTTGTTGGTTTCTCCAGGTTGTTTTCATTAAGATTGCTGGGATCTGGAGATGCCATCCTGTTTTGGTTTTTGTTAGCATTCTTTCGTTGTCCCCTTGTCATTTTGTTGACTCTAGTGTTGGGAGGTGGTTTGTAGTGACCTTCCCTGTTTGGGAGTGGATAGTTGATGTCTGATTATAGGTAGGTTGCCCTTACCTGTGGGGAACAGGGAGTATTTCCCTGGACCAGGCCAGTGATTCAGCTTCTACTTCTGGAGATTTTTCTCAACCTTAGGCTAGATGAGGGTTTTCTTATTGGCCTTAACAATAGGAGTGTCATGGTGCTTCATGAAGACCCCAAGAACCAAAGCAGTGAATGCAGTGAGGCACAGGGTTATTAAGGCAAGAGCCATACCTAATGGATCTTCATAGCTCAGAAAGACCACAGCTTTGTCTATACAGTGGTTCTGCTCTGGGTTGGCATACTGCTCCTCTGGACATCACACATTGATCCACATCTGATGGAGAAAGGGAGGTTCTCTCAGTGCTGCTTCAGCATTTTATTGATAGGATATTGGAGAATCATTGCAATATGAATATTTTAATATTGACTATGTAATTGAATTACATTGTTGCACATCACTCTTTTTTTTATAATTCTCACATTTTTAAAGGAAAGATAAAGCAATCTTTTCTGAATTTCGTTGATGATATCATTTATAAATACTGGAAGTACAGTATTTTTATATCATTCTTGGTGCTATATTGAAATGACTTAGACTCTTAGATTCATAAAAGATAAACTCATTAACAGTGTACCTGAGTGTATTTTAAAATCACCAATTCTGTACATTCATTGTCTCTTGAAGTCTTTGAGTGTTTTACCACTGCTATCTCTATGACATATAGAGACACTGTCTTCTACTGGGAGGAGACCTTGTTTCTTGTTTCAATTCACAATGCCAAACAAAGTAATATACAAGTAACTTAAATGGAATCATTGGGTTGTAAAAGTAACAAGAAAGCTCATGAATCTGAAGTTTATGGAATTATAAAGGGGGTGTAGGAGGGTGAGAGTGATAGTTGAAAGAAATATGAATACAATGATAATGATTAAAAACTGTGAAAATATTAAATAATGATACTCTCAGTTGTACGGTTATCTGGCCATAGGGATCAGGACTCCTGAACTTGTTAATGAGAAGCAACAACATGAACATGAAAGTTGAAAAACTTATACACACTGAGCAATAAAAAGCCTTTCATCTTGATTTCATTTTGTTTTGGAACATTCTACCCCTTTCTCATTTCTTACTTTTAACTTCTATGAGAACAAGACCTTGTGAAGGTACTCAAGGCTGAAGTACACATTGATAAACACAATGAGCAAGCTAACACAAGGGTTCCAATTAGTGGTAAGCAAGATTATTTATGTTACTCAATAGTTCTCTATTCATAAGTTGGAATGCCAAAAATGACAACTGTAATAAATGTGATTGCAATTGTATTCAATCATTGGATAATTACAAAGAGTGATGACATGCCTCCATGTATATTAATACTTTTAGTTAGAGCAATGCATTTTAGATAGACATAACCAGTTAATTTTGGTTATAAGCCTTAAGTAGTTGCCTCAAATTTGAAAAGAATATACTGCTTTTGCAGAAAACCTGTGTTCAAATTCTGGCACTTATGTCAGATGTCTCAAAAGTGCATGTAACTCTATCTACCTGTCCTTTAGTAGCCTCTCACCTGTATCTGCAGATGTGACATGTGTCCTCTTACCCAAAACATAAACCTAATTACCATCATAAAAATAATTTTGTGTAACTTTTTTGGTATTCATTAATGTAAATAGCCTCGATTATTACTTGTTTTTACACTTAAAACACTTCATTACTCTTAGTTTATTTGAGAGAATGATGTATGTTGCAATGTGTATATGTAAGAAGCCATCCACTAGGAGTTGGTTACCTACTCCCTGAGCTGAATTCAGGTCATCAGCCTTAGTGGCAAGAGATTTAACATCTGAGTCATCTCAATTGCCTCTACCGTCCTTTAGAAACTTTCATTTAATTATATAGGATGACAGGCAAAGACATGAAAAAGTATCCATTGGCCATTTATAGTAGTCACCTTTAAATAAATAATCATTTGGATAATATGTTTTGTGTAGGTGCCAATAATATTTTAATTTTGGTTACTATATTATTTCCATACAAATTAACATACTACATTATACATTATTGATTGGTTTTTGGAGTTGTTTTTCAAGAAATTGTTAATATTTATATTTCTACAAACACCTGGTTAGGAGAGTTGTATGTAGTATTTGTGCCATTGGTTTTTAGGAAACTTAAGTATATATCAAAGTGGATGGGATATGATCACAATTGTGAAGGTTTCTGCACAACAATAAATACTAATTTTTCTCATTAAAAATTTCATTCTCCGAGAATGGACTGCATTTAAAACAACAGATGACTGTTCCTTCTTTCCAGAATTTTCTGAATCCAGGACCACAGTCAGCACTACACACAAAGGGCAATATCTGAGAAAAATTAGACACATGTTTATTTCAGAATTTTTACCTACTTCTTCCATATATTTATATTAGCTTGTTCAGTTATGAATAAGCTTATTCTCTGTACAAGAACCTAGTACACTCTATAATATCAAGCATATAAATGTATGGGAACAAATTGAAATAGTGAGTTGCTTCCCAACTCCTAGAAATGTAAGATAAAGAAATGATGGTGTGCTGTTTGCAAACACTACAGAGACTTTTGCCAGATATTTTGAGTTAATGATTGTCAACTCGACAACAAGAACCGTAAAAAGACACTGGAAATTTTGATTCAAGAATTATATCCTTCACAGTAGACTGTTCTTATACCTGTGAGGCATTTTATTCATTGGCATTTTATGTGTGAGTGCCCATCCCACTGTGCATGGTGCTCTTCCTAGGCAGGTTTCTTTGGGAATTCAAGCAGAGCAAGTCAGTAAACAGAGGTTTTTTAGGGTTTACTTCCAATCCACAGATTCCTGCCTTTTCATCCCTTGCCTATAATTGCTGAGGTAAATCAACTGTTTTTCTCACTTTACATAGTGTCAATATGCAATTTAATCACAGCAACAGATTAGCAGTATAAGACTTAAAGACTTATGCAACAAGTTAAATTTTTCCCCAAATCTCAGATATCCAATGTGTCCTCCAAAATGTTGACATTCTAAATTTTGACAACCTTCTTGAAAAGAGAAAAAGAGTTAATAGAGAAATCTTGGTTTATTTTCTGGTGAGAAAGTACTGGATTGGTGTATATTGAGCTGAAAGTGGAGTGTTTTCTGAAGTAAAAAGGCTTCACAGTGGTTGGAATACAGGGGATACTTGAAGAAAAGATTGTTTAATGTTAAAAACAAATTATTAAGGTAAAATAAAATATGGAACTGGAGGGGTCTTTGCATGACAATGAAGATGGAAAGTGGGGACTGAATTGAAAATTTGATCCATATTTGCCTGCATGTTTTGAATTCTTTTTTTCTTCATTCAATCTCTTATGTATGGGCTCGACCAACAATCTCCACTAATACACTTCCATAACCTATCATTTCTTGTTTTTGTTTTTGGCACATGTTACACAGGATAGTGTAGGTAGTCTTAAATTTTTAATTTATACTAGGGCACTTTTACCCTTATTTTTGATATAATGCTTTTAAATTTTTATTTTTAAATTTGGTGAGAATCTAAGATCTATTTTGAAGAAGAGTGTAGTAAATGCACAATGTTTTCCAATCCATGTTTATTTCTTTAATGCAGTGTATCCACATGAGCCCTGGTTGGCTTAGAGTCAATATGTAGCACAAACTTGATGCAAAAAAAGACTTTCTTTTTTTTAAATGTTCACTTTACATCCTGATTGTAGTCCTCCTCCTTTATACTTTCCCCCTTTCTCCCTTCCTTCCTTCCTAATCCTCAGAAAAGGCAGCACTGGTCCCCCAACATCTGCTCTCAGGTAATGATGTCTCACCTGGCCTACCAGTATCCTATTCCAGGCAATGACATTAAGCCAGGAGGAAGTGATCAACATGTGTGGCCACAGGCCATGTCACTAGCAGTCCCCACCTTCAAATTATGAAACCCACAAGGAGACTGTGCTGCCTATCTACTACATCTTAGAAGACTGTCTTAGTCCTCACCGTTATGGTCTTTGGTTGATAAATCAGTCCTTCAGCACCCTTTCCTTCACTCAGATTTGTGTGCTTATTGGGCTCCTCCTGGAGTTCCTGACCCCTCCTGGTCCCTGTATTCCATAACTCTTCTATAAGATTCTCTGTGCTTCAACAAAATATTTGGTTGTGTGCCTAAGCTTCTGCTTAGATCTACTTGTTGTAGTCATTCAGAGGACCTGTCTGTTAGGATACTTTTCCTTTTCTTCACCTGCTTCATGTATCTATGCTATTTGTCCTTTTGAATGAGAGTTAAACATTCTTCCTAGGGCCCTTCTTGTCATTTAGTTTCTTTAGGTATGTGCATTGTTGTGTGGTTATAATCTATTAATTGGCTAATATCCACTTATAAGTGAGTATATGCCACATGTATCTTTCTGAGTCTGGGTTACATTACTAATGATGATTGTTTCTAGTTTTATCCATTTGCCTGCAAATGTCAAGTCTTAATTGTTTTTAAAATCTGACTTAATTATAGAATAGTTTCTCTATCCATTCTTCAGTTGAGGGAAAGGTAGGTTGTTTCAAGATTCTGGCTATCACAAATAAAAACTACTGTGAACATACTTGAGCAAAATGTATTGTTGTATGGTGGAGCATCTTTCAGGTATACATCCAGGAGTGTATAGCTGGGACATGAGGTAGCTATATTCCCAGTTTTCTGAGAAATCACCAGATTTATTTCCAAAGTGCTTGTACAGGTTTGCATTCTTGCCAGCAATTTAGGAGTGTTCCTCTTTCTCCTCATCCTTTCCAGCAGGTGCTATCACTCGATATTTTTATCTTAGGCATTCTGAGAGTGTAAGATTGAATTTCAAAGTGGTTCTGATTTGAATTTTCCTGATAACTAGGAACTTTATGGATTTGTTTAAGTATTTCTCAGCTATTCAATATTCCTCTGTTGAGAATTCTCTATTTAGGTCAGTACCTCATTTTTGTCTAGTTTTTTGTTTTGGTGGCAGTTGACTTATTGATTTACTATATATTTTGGAAATTAGCCCTTGATCATATGTAGGTTTTGTGAAAATCTTTTTTTTCATCTGTATACTGTCATTTTTCTCAATTAAAAGTGTCCTTTGTCTTACAAAAGTTGTCAGTGACATGATGCCCCATTTATCAATTGCTGAACTTACAGCATTCTATTGACATTCTATTCAGGAATTTATCTCCTGTGCCAATTAGTTCAAGACTCTTCCCCAATTTTTTCTAAAATATTTAGAGTGTCTGGTTTTATGTTGAAGTCTTGAATCCACATGTGAAGGGGAGATAAAGATGTTTTTTCTTTAGATCACAAGTGGGGGATGAGAAAAGACTTGTGAGAGTGCAGGTGATGTTTATCCCCTTAGAAGTTGAACTACCACGTGGGGGAGATTGGTTATTAACCACCTGGAAAACATCCTTGAACAAATTCAGAGAGGAGGTATAAAAATGAGCCCAAAACAAAAGGAGAGTCCTTTAGAGACTTGGGATAGTTTTGGCTGTTCATCATTCAACTTCAAAATGGTCCTAGAGAGAACCACCTGTGGGAAGGCTTCGGGGCTTAAGGCTCTGGGTTCTGAGTTCTGGTGGCTCCAGGATACAGCAGAAGAAATCCTGCTATTTATGTTAGGAGAATTGTTCATCGGAACTGATATCTTTACCATTTCATTATTGTATCCTTTATTCTCCTTTTCCTATTGTTTACATTAGTCGAATTATAAGTAAGGTACTCTCAGTTAATAAATTTGTAATAAAATATATTTGTTAAGAAATTGATTGTACACACTTGCACTTTAGTTTTTTACAGTGTGATAAATATGGATCTATTTCCAATTTTATACATGTAGACATCCACTTAGATGAACATGATGTGTTGAAGATGATGTCTTTTTTCCATTGTATGGCTTTGGTTTCTTTGTCAAATATCAAATGGTCATAGGTGTGTTCATTTATTTCATAGCCTTTTATTTGGTTCCACTGGTCAACTGGCACATGCAGTTTTTATTAGTGTTGTTCCATAGTACAGCCTGAGATCAGGGATGGAGTTACCTTCAGAAGATCTTTAATTGTCTATGATTGTTTTTTGATATTTGGGTGTTTCCAAATGAGTTTGAGAATTGTTCATTCAAATTCTAAAAAGAATTGTGTTTGTATTTTGATGGGAATTTCATTGAAAGTGTATATTTCTTGGCTTTTTGGACCATTGGAGGAGGACAGTGGGACCGGCTCAGGGGTCATAGTGGCAAGTTTTTGGAATATATGTATGTTATAAGGCTTAGAGTAATTTGTTTAGTTTATGAGTAGATTAGAATCAGGTCAGACTCTTCCCAGCGAAGTGCTGGCAGTTTTAAAATACATTTTAGGGGAGATCCAAGACGGCGGCGAGCAGTGTGGACCATGTTTGAAAGCTCCAGTGAACAATTCAGGGAATTGCACAGATTTCTGAGCCAGGAACACCAAAGTCCCCACACCACGGCAGCAGAAGTGCTCCACGGTTCAGAGGGACCAGGGTGCGGAGGACCTGCTTGCCCCTGCACACGGGAGGAGCGCAGACTTTCTCAGATCAGAGCAGCAGCAGCAGAGACAGCAGTGCCACCAGTGGCACCAGCGGCTCCAGCGGCATCAGCGGCGGTGGCTGAGGTTTGCAGCTCAGAGCCTTCCAGTGGAGGCGATTGGTGTGGTGGACGATGGGAGTTGCTGCAGGAGAGGGGACTCTGGACAGGATTTGGGTCGTGTGGTGCCTTGAGACCCAGACTGGACTCAGCAGACAGTTAAGCCCCAGAGTCCTGGGTTTGCTCAGTGAGCTGTGCCATGGAGAAGCTGGCTCAGCTCAGCAAGCAATTCTGCCCAAGGCACAGCTCCCCTGCTGTGACACAGGCTGGGCCGAGTGCTCACTTCAACCATAGACTCCAGCTCAGCACAGCCGCAGTTTTGCTGCTGTGACGCAAGCTGGGCGGAGCACTCACTTCCACCCTAGGCACTTGCTCAGCACAGCTGCAGTTTTCCTGCTGTGATGCAAGCTGGGCGGAGCACTCAGTTCCACCCTAGGCACTTGCTCAGCGCAGTCACAGTTTTCCTGCTGAGACACAAGCTGGGCGGAGCGCTCACTTCCACCCTAGGCACTTGCTCAGTGCAGATGCAGTTTTCCTGCTGTGACACAAGCTGGGCAGAGCACTCAGTTCCACCCTAGGTGCTTGCTCAGCGCAGCCGCAGTTTCCCTGCTGTGATGCAAGCTGGGCAGAGCGCTCAGTTCCACCCTAGGCGCTTGCTCAGCACAGCCGCAGTTCTCCTGCTGTGGCAGATGGTTCAGGCCCGGAGAAACTAGCTGAGCTCGATGCATGGTTCTGGCCCAGTATCCCTGGCTGGACTTGGCAGGAAACCCAAAAGGCTGTGGATACCTTGGCCTGATCCAACACTCATTCAGAGACCCAGAACGATTGCAGGACCCACAGCAAAGGGGAGCTGAGGATCACTGGCTGTGAGAGCCCAAAACGACAGGGCTAACCTCCTGCCATCCACACCAGTGAAGTATCAGGGCTTCCAGCCTACGGAAATCGTGAGAAAACAAGTGAATCTATCATCAGACTCCCTCCACCCAAATCTGGAAGTTACTCAACAAAAACAGAGACGGCAAGATGTCTAAAGGACAGCGTAAAAGCATACGCAAAAAACCCCCAAACAACATGGCATCTCCAGTTCCCAGCTATCCTAAAGAAAACAACCCGGAGAACTCAAATACAACAGAAACACAAGAAAATGACCTCAAAACCTTGGTAATGAGGATGATAATGGAGGAAACAAATAAAATTAGAAATCAGATGCAGGAAGACGCAGCCAAGCAGGTGCGAGACATAAAAGAAGCACATAGAGTGGAACTGGAAAATTTTCAGGAAAATGTAAACAACCAGATGAAAGAAATAAAAAAATCTGTTCAAGATATGAAGATGAAAATGGATTCAATGATAAACACACAGACAGAAGAAAAACGAGAACGTGAGGCCTCAGAGAAGAAGGCGAATGACACAGTGCTGAGCTTTTCTAACAGAATCCAAGAGATGGAAGAACGAATCCCAAATCTAGAAGATACAATCACAGATCTTGAAGCAACCATTAAAGAAAATGCCAAATCTGGAAAACTCCTGACACAAAACATCCAAGAAATTAAGGACACCATGAAAAGAAGAAATCTGAGGATAATAGGCATTGAAGAAAGAGAAGATATCAGACTCCAAGGCCCAGAAACTCTTCTCAGCAAAATCATAGAAGAAAATTTCCCCAATCTAAAGAAAGAGATGCCTATAAACATACAAGAGGCATACAGAACACCAAATAGAATTGACCAGAAAAGAAAAACTGCCCGTCACATAATAATCAAAACACAAAACATACAGAACAAAGAAAAAATATTAAAAGCTGCAAGGGAAAAGGGCCAAATAACATTTAATGGCAAACCTTTCAGAATTACACCCGACAAGGACAGCAGGTTACCAAGAAGAGACTTGATACCCTATGAGCATATACAGGGGGAGGTAATCCCCCTCAGGAACAGTCATAGGGGAGGGGAATAAGGGGAAAATGGGAGGGAGGGAAGAATGGGAGGATACAAAGGATGGGATAACCATTGAGATGTAACAAGAATAAATTAATAAAGGAGAAAAAAATGAAAAAAAAAAGAATTACACCCGACTTCTCAGCAGAGACCATCAAACTGGAAGGGCCTGGACAGAGATCCTGCAAAGCCTAAGAAACCACAGATGCCAGGCCAGACTACTTTACCCAGCAAAACTATCAATAACCATTGATGGAGAAAACAAAATATTCCATGACAAAAACAAATTCAAACAGTACCTATCCACAAATCCAGCTTTACAGAAGGTACTAGAAGGAAAACTACATCCCAAAGGGTCAAGGTACAACGAAAACTACTCAGGAAATAGATAACTATACCATGGCAAAAACACAACTACACAAACGCTCGACTGGAACCAACATCAAAATTAAGACTCTTAATAGTAACTGGTCATCAATATCTCTCAACATCAATGGTCTCAATTCTCCAATAAAAAGACATAGACTAACTGAATGGGTGCATAAACAGAATCCAACATTCTTCTGCATTCAAGAAACACATCTCACCCATAATGATAGGCATTATCTCAGGATAAAAGGTTAGAAAAAAAGTATTCCAAGCAAATGGTCACAAGAAGCAAGCAGGCGTAGCCATTTTAATATCGAACAAAATAGACTTTCAACTAAGATTAATCAAAAGGGATGAGGACGGACACTTCATACTCATCAAAGGTAAAGTCAACCAAGATGACATCACAATTCTGAACATCTATGCTCCCAATACAAGGGCACCCACATTTGTAAAAGATCTGCTAAAAAGGCTTAAACCACACATCGATCCCCACACGATAATAGTGGATGACTTCAACACCCCACTCTCACCAAAGGACAAGTCATTGAAACAGAAACTAAGCCGAGAAATAACATCATTAACCAATGCCATGGGTCAAATGGATCTAACAGATATCTATAGAACCTTTCACCCAAACAAGAAAGAATATACCTTCTTCTCTGCACCCCATGGAACCTTCTCCAAAATTGATCACATCGTAGTTCAGAAAGAAAGCCTCAACAGATACAAGAGGATTGAAATAATACCTTGTATCCTATCAGATCATCATGGGCTTAGGCTGCAATTCAACAACAACAGAAATAACAAAAAGCCTACAAGTATGTGGAAACTAAACAACTCTCTGCTAAATGACACCTTGGTCAGGGAAGAAAGAAATAAAGAAATCAAGGAGTTTCTGAAATTCAATGAAAATGAAGGAACAACATACCAAATTTGTGGGATACATTGAAAGCAGTGCTAAGAGGAAAATTCATAGCACCAAGTGCCTTTAAAAAGAAATTGGAAGCATCGCACATAAGCACCTTAATGACACAACTGGAAGCCCTAGAAAAAAAGAAGCAGAAACACCCAAAAGGAGTAGACGTCTGGAAATAATCAAACTCAGGGGTGAAATTAACAAATTAGAAACTAAGAAAACAGTCCAAAGAATCAACAAAACCAAGAGCTGGTTCTTTGAGAAAGTCAACAAGATAGACAGACCATTAGCCAAACTAACTAAAAGGCAGAGAGACAGTATTGAAATCAACAAAATCAGAAATGAAAAGGGAGACATAACAACAGACCCTGAAGAAATACAAAGAATCATAAGATCCTACTTTGAAGGCATATATGCCACAAAATTTGAAAATCTAAGGGAAATGGACGATTTTCTTGATCAATTTCACTTGCCAAAGTTGAGTGAAGAACAGATAAACAAGCTAAATAGTCCCATTTCCCCTACAGAAATTAAAGTAATCATTGATCGTCTCCCAACTTAAAAAAGCCCAGGGCCAGATGGCTTCAGTGCAGAATTCTACCAGACTTTCAAGGGCGAGCTAATACTGATACTCTTCAAGCTACTCCAAAAGATAGAAAGGGATGGAACATTACCAAATTCATTCTATGAGGCCATAGTCTCATTGATACCTAAACCTCACAAAGACTCAACAAAGAAAGAGAATTTCAGACCAATTTCTCTTATGAACATCGATGCAAAAATACTAAATAAAATACTTGCAAAATGAATACAAGAGCACATCAAAGATATCATTCATCATGACCAAGTAGGCTTCATTCCAGGCATGCAGGGAGGTTTAATATACGGAAATCCATCAATGTAATCCACCACATAAACAAACTGAAAATAAAAAAACACATGATCATCTCTTTAGATGCAGAGAAAGCATTTGATAAAATCCAACACCCATTCATGTTTAAAGTTTTAGAGAGATCGGGAATACAAGGCACTTTCCTCAACATAATAAAGGCTATATATAGGAAGCCAATAGCCAAAATCAAAGTAAATGGTGAGATACTCAGGGAAATTCCTCTAAAATCAGGAACAAGGCAAGGCTGCCCACTCTCTCCATATCTCTTCAATATAGTACTCGAAGTTCTAGCCAGAGCAATAAGACAACAAAAGGAGATCAAGGGTATTCAAATGGGAAAGGAGGAAGTCAAATTATCCCTATTTGCAGAAGATATGATAGTCTACATAAGTGACCCTCAAAATTCCACCAGAAAACTCCAGCAGCTGATTAACACCTTCAGCAGATTGGCTGGATACAACATTATTCAAAAAAGTCTGTAGCCTTCCTATACACAAATGACAAGCTTGCAGAGGAAGAAATTAGGAAAACTACACCCTTCACATTAGCCACAAGCAATATAAAGTACTTAGGAGTTACTCTAACTAAGCAAGTGAAGGACTTGTTTGAAAAAAATTTCAAAACTCTAAAGAAAGAGATTGAAGATGACATGAGAAGATGGAATGATCTTCCTTGTTCATGGATCGGGAGAATTAACATAATAAAAATGGCCATCCTACTAAAAGCAATCTACAGATTCAATGCAATCCCTATCAAAATACCTACACAAATTTTTAAAGACATTGAAAGTTCAATTCTGAACTTTGTATGGAAAAACTAAAAACCCAGAATAGCTAAAACAATCTTGTACAATAAAAGGTGCTCCTGAGGAGTCTCCATACCTGATCTCAAACTGTACTATAAAGCAATAGTAATTAAAACAGCATGGTAACCGGGCGTGGTGGTGCACACTTTTAATCCCAGCACTCGGGAGGCAGAGGCAGGTGGATCGCTGTGAGTTCGAGGCCAGCCTGGTCTACAGACCGAGTCTAGGACAGCCAAGGCTACACAGAGAAACCCTGTCTCAAAAAACCAAAAAAAAAAAAACCCCAAACAAAATAAGACAGCATGGTACTGGCACAGCAACAGGCTGGTTGATCAGTGGAATCGAATCGAAGACCCAGATATGAATCCACACTCATATGGTCACTTGATTTTTGACAAAGAAGCCAAATCCATTCGATGGAAAAGGGATTGCATCTTCAACAAATGGTGCTGGTCTAACTGGATGTCTATGTGTAAAAAAATGCAACTGGACCCATATTTGTCACCTTGTACAAAACTCAAATCCAAGTGGATTAAAGACCTCAACATAAAACCAGAGACACTAAGTCACTTAGAAGAAAAAGTGGGGAAGAGCCTGGAACATATTGGCACAGGAGACAACTTCCTGAACAGAACACCAACAGCCCAGGCATTAATGTCAACAATTAGTAAATGGGACCTCATGGGGCTGAGAAGCTTCTGTAAGGCAGGAGACACTGTCAAGAGATATCACTTTGTTTAGTTGCAAAATAAAGTTTACATGGCAGTGGAAAAGATATTTTTAGATCAAGATAAATGATAAGTTAATAAAAATAAGATAGAAAAGATATTGAATTTCATTCAGAAATTTAGACCCATCAGACAGGAAAAATGTTTACTTCATGTTTGACAAATACAAATAGCCAAATCACTGTGAGTGAACCATTTATACAACGCACGACTGTCACATGGTTCTCCTTGCTTTATGTGCTTTGTTTTATGCATGTGTAATAAAATAAATGTATATATAAAAAAACAAAAGCAGAAAAGAAAGAAAGACAGTGAAAATAGGGAAGCCCTTCCCTATCTACTGGTAGAGAGAAGTTGGAAAAACTGCCTTTCTTTTCCTATTTAAATAGTAATAAGTAAATAGCAAATAAGTCCTGATTTTTCATGCTCTTCTAGCTGTAGTAATTTATTATATGTATGTATTATAACATAAGTGTACATGTAAAAAATAAAAAAAATTTCATAATAGTTTATTCCAAAAATTAGATACAAATCTGCATAGAGAATTCTCAACAGGAGAATGTCAAAGGGCCAAGAAACACTTAAAAATTGTTCAGTATCCATAATCATCAGGGAAATGCAAAACAAAATCACCCTGAGATTCCATTTTACACCCATCTGAATGGGAGAAACACTTAAAGAAATGTTCAACATCTTTATTCATCAGAGAAATGTAAATCAAAATGACTCTGAATTTTCATCTTACACCTGTAAGAATGGCTAAGATCAAAAATTCAAGTGACAGCACATGCTGGTGAGCATGTGGAAAAGGGGATCACTCCTTCATTGCTAGTGGGAGTACAAAGTTGTACAACCATTTTGGAAATCATTCTGGTGCTTTCTCAGAAAACTGATAATAGAGCTACTTCAAGACCTTGCTTTTCCACTCCTTGGAATACACACAAAAGATGCTCCACCACACAACAAGGACGTATGCTCAACCATGTTCATAGAAGCCTTACTTGTAATTACCAAGATCTGAAAACAACCTAGATGTCTCTCAGTGGAAGAATAGATGAAGAAACTGTGGTGTATTTACACTATGGAATACTACTCAGCTATTAAAATCAAGGAAATCAAATGGGCCTAACAGATATCTACAGAACTTTTCACCCAAGCATATAAATATATACATTTTTTTCAGCACCTCCTGGAAATTGACCATATACTTAGTCACAAAGTAAAAACTCAACATATATAATAAGATCAAAATAAACCTTTTCATCTTACTAGACTAAAATGGATTAAAACTGTAGCTCAACAAAAAAGAAAGCCTACAAATTGATGGTAACTGAACAAAGTCACTACGTAAGGACTTCTGCATCAGGGACAAAATAAGAAAAGAAATAAGAGACTTCAGAGAATTAAATGAAAACGAAGGTACAATGTAACACACCTTATAGGACACACGAAGGAAGTGCTAAACGGGAAGTTCATAGCACTAATGGCCTGCAAAGAGAAATTGGTGAGATCTCATACTAGAAACTTAAAGAACACTAGACATATCTAGAACAAAAGAAGAAAACACATCCAAGAGCAGTAGAAGGCTGGATATCATCAAACTCGGTGCTTAAAACAATAAATTGGAAACAAAGAGAACAATTCAAGGAAGCAAGAAAACAAAAAGCTGGTTCTTTAAAACAATCAATGAGATCTACAAAATTTTAGCCAAACTAAAAAAGTCAGAGGGATTATATTCAAATCAACAAAATTAGAACTGAAAGGGAGACATAAAGACGGAAACTGGAAATTCAAAGAATAATAGGTCTTACTTCAAAAGCCTACCTGCAACAAAATTTGAAAGTCTAAATGAAATAGACAATTTTCCTGATAACTACTAGTTAGCAAAATTTAACCGACATAAGTCATACAATTAAATTGTCCTATATCTCCTAAGGAAATAGAGAATTCATGAAATGTCTCCCATTCAAAAAAGCCCAGGGCTAGATGGATTTATCACAAAACTCTACCAGACCTTGAAATAAGACCTATACCAATACTCCTCAAACTATTCCACCAAATGGAAACAGAAGAAAAACTACCAAACACACTCCATGAAGCCACAGTCACCTGAATAATTAAGCCACACAGAGATGCAACAAAGAAAAAGAATCTCAGTCTAATTTCTCTTAACATTGATTCAAAAATACTAAGCAAAATACTTGCAAACTGAATACAAGACTGTATCAAAAATATGATTCACTATGACCAAGTAGCCTTCATCCCAGGCATGAAGGTTGGGGTCAACATACAGAAATACACCAATGTAATCCATCATATAAGCAAACTTTATAAAAAAGAAGAACATGAACATCTCCTTAGATGCCAGAAAATAATTTTTAAAAATTCAGCACCCATTCATGCTAAAATCTTAGAAAGTTCAGGAATAAAACACATATCTAGACATAGTAAAGACAATATACAGCAAGCCCACAGCCAACATCAAACTGACTGGAGAGAAAGTTAAATCAACTACACAGAAATCAGGGACAAGGAAAGGCTGTCTACTCTTTGTATTTCTTGAATATAGTATTTGAATTCTTAGCTGGCACAATAAGTCAAAAAAAGGAGAAGAAAATATTACATGTTGTAAAGGGAGTAGTCGAAGTACCACTATCTGTACATGATATGATAATAAGCATAAGTGACCCAAAACATTATACCAAGAAAATCTATTAGGTGAAAAACACCTTCGACAAAGTGGCTAAATACAAAATCAATTAAAAAAATTTGAATTTTTGGGGAGAGTGGGACCAGGATGAGATGGGGGTTATCAATGAGCATGTAAATTGAGTAACTGTAAAAAAATAAAATTAAAAAAGATAATGCCATATTTGACCACGTCCCCTGGATTGGGAGGCCTAGTGGCACTCAGAGAAAGGATAGCAGGCTACCAAGAAGAGACTTTATACCCATGAGCATATACAGTGGGAGAAAGTCCCTTTCAGTCACAGTCATAGGGGAGAGGAGTAAGGGGAAAATGAGAGTGAGGGGCGAATGGGAGGATTCAAGGGAAGGGATAACCATTGTGATGTAATATGAATAAAGTAATAACATATATTTAATTTTTTTAAAAGACAGAAAGAATAAATGCAACAAAATGGAGTTTCTTTGAGAAAATCTTCAAGATAGCCAACACTCAGTCAATTAATTAAAAGGCAAAGATATAATATTCAAATTAACACAATTTAAAACGAAAAGGGGATGAGCCTGGAACTAATCGGCACAGGAAACAACTTTCTGAACAGAACAACAAAAGCTCAGGGACTAAGATAAAAAATTAGTAAGTTGGACTTTATGAAACTGAAAAGTGTTTGCAAGTTAAACAAAACTATCAATTGCACAAAGACGCAGCCTACAGAATGTGGAACAAGTTTTACGAACTCCACATCTGATTGAGGTCTAATATCCAAATATATAAAGAAATCAAGAAACAAGATATTAAAAATCCAAATAAAACATTATAAAAATAAATTACAGATCTAAACAAATACTTTTCCATAAAGGAATCTCAAATGGTGGAGAAACAGTTAAAGAATGTTCAATCTCCTTAGCCAGCAGAGAACTTAATATTCAAACAACTTAAAGATAGAATCTTACTCCTGTCAGTATGAGTAAGATGAAAGAAAAAAACACAAGTGACAGCACATGATATAAGGGTGAAAAATAAAGGGAAGACAGACTCTGACGTTGCTGGTCAGAATGAAAATTAGTACACTCACTGTGGGAATCTATATTGCAACTTGTCAAAATGTTGGGAGTAGGTATCTCTCAGGGTCCACCTATATCATTCTTGGGCATATGAAATGTTGATGGAACTTTATATTATGATATTTTCAAATGGATGCAACCAGAAAACATCATTATGAGTGAGATAACCTACATGAAAGGGATAAATATGGTATGTATTCACTTGTAGATTGATATTAACTGTGAATTGAATGATAATCAAGCTATAAACTATAGCCCCAGAGAGGCTTGATACAGAGGAAGACTCTAAGGAGATATGTTAGTAAGGGAAATAGAATCCATTTTGTGGGAATGTTGGATCAAGTGAGATGGAAGGGTGAAGAGAAGCCTCCCAATGTCAGGGTTACCCTGAAGCTCACACCAAGAGATGGAACCCATGCCCTCCACTATCTGAATGTCCAGGAACCAGAGACTGAGTAGTTCAGAGACCTAAGGTAAAATAAAACATGACTGGCAAAAAGAAAACAAGAAAGGTAAAATCAATAAAATTATTCCAAATAATATTCTGCTATGCTAATAGGCCTTTCTCCAGCCAACTTAAGAGAGGCTTCTTCTGGCAGCAGATAAGATCCAGTCCACTGACCCACAGCCAGAAATTATGTACAGTTGGTCAAAATCTGTTTCACCGCTTTGGAGATCAGGGAGCATAGCTGAAAAGGGGGAGGAAAGACTGCAGACAGAGGGAATGGAGGATACAAGAAGAGCACAGCACACTGAATCACCTAAGCATGTTTCACTCACATGGGCTCAGAGAGACTGAAGCAGCAAGAAAAGGCCAGTTTGGATCTTCACCAGGTCCTCTAGGTACACATGCTATGGCTGCTCACTTGGTGTTTTGTGAGACCCCTAACATTAGGAGAATATGTTTCTCTGGCTCATTTGCCTGCTCTTTGGACTCTATCCTTCCTATTGGTTTGCCTTCTCCACCTGTTATAATAGAGCTTTTGGTTCAGGGATAGTATATTTACCTCCCATTCATATGACCTGGAGTTTGTCTCTAGTCCTGAGAAAATGGACGTTATTACATTAGAGTTTCCAGGGATTTGTAGAATTTGTGCTTCAAGCTGGGTTGGTGGGAAATATCTGAAATCACATCACTGGGGTGTCTGTTGGCAGAGAAACTTAAGATGGGTGCCAGCTTTGACAATACAGCCAAGACTGCCATCAAGCCTGCTTCTCTGACTTACATTCCAGGACTCACACTTCAGAAAGAGAAAACCACTTAACCAAGTCCATGAAGTGGTGCACATGCATACACATTGCATAAATAAATAGATGCAAAGTATTATGTGTAAAATTTGTATTTGTTTTTAAGTGTTCAGTACAAATAAGCAAGGGATTATTGTAAAGATGATAAATGAACAACTGAATGCAATCTAAGCCTCTTACACCTCTCTCATTATTCACCTCTATTTCCTAGTTTTGTTTCTTATCCTCAAATTCTAATCACCCATCAGTCATACAACAATGAGAAAATAATACTGAACTTATTGAAGAAAAATGTGTTTCATCATATAAAAATTTTACTTAACCAACATTTTAAATATGAACATGGTTATATTGGGATGAAGAGATGTCACAGAGGTCAAGGTTGTATTTCTAGAGGTCCTGAGTTCCATTACCAGAAATCTCATGGTGGTGTACAACCATCTGCAATAAGACCTGGGGCCTTTCTCTGGTCTGCAGGTATACATGTAGGCCGAACATTGTGTACATAATAAATAAATAAATAAATAAATAAATCAATAAATCTTTAAGAAAAATTATTAGAATCATAAGATAAAGGTGGGGATTTAGATATGAAGGGGCATCATCAATAGATTCCTGTGGAGATGGCTATCACTCTGGAAATCAGCTGGATTACAGAAGATACAGAGTAGTGCAATGGAGAGGTGAGCATGATTAGGAAGTTTATTATTCATTCATCAGCTCAATACCAAGTTGAGGAAAATGATATCTGGGTGACTGAAGCAAAGACAACCTACCAGCAGGCCACATGTAGATTGAAGAGGCCAATATCTATTTAGACTGTATTCTTCCTAGTGAGTGGCAAACGGAAACAAATCCAAAAAATAATTTCAACCAAAGTTTTCCCTGTCTGCAAGATGTGACATGATAAACAGTGAGCAAAAAGTTAATTGAAGGTCCAAGTAATTCATACCAACACCATGCATGAGAGCCAACCTCTGACACTATTATCAATACTCTGATATACTCACAGAGAGGGGCCTACCATAGCTGTCCTTTAAGAGGCTCAACCAAGAAATCAATTGAAATAAATGCTGAGAGTGACATTGGAATATCTGGGATAGCACACAGTTTGTGGAAAATTGGAAAGAAGGCCATGGAGGGAACACTAGCTCCACAAGAAGATCAACAGAGCCAAAGAATATGTGCCAAAGGGGGCTTGATGATAGTGAAACATCAACCAGAGGCCATGTATGGACTGTGCTTATGCCTGAAAATGCCAGAAGGTATTGGGATGTGTGTGACAGGTGAAAGCAGTATTTAGAAAAATACAGAAGAAAATATGACAGTTATTGAAGAAATTGAGCAAGCACAAACTCTCAAATGACATAGAATCAAAAGGAGGATTTTAATCTGAGGAATGAAATCAGTAGTAAGATTAATATTTGATATGGATGACAGAGAGAAAAATGCTTGTTAGGTACCTGAAACGTGTGAGTGAATGTTCCATAAGGTATCCCACTAAAGTGTATGAATTTTAAATAAATAAATAATTATAATTACACACTAAAACTGGATACCCTGCTCCTTATCACATAGTGGAAATTTCACTTGCCAGCGGAAAACATGATTTTTTTCTGTCTTCCTAAGAAAGCCTTCTCTGGTGACTTTCCTTTCTATCCATGTCTTAGCACTCCAGGAGAGCTCATCACAACACGACAGGTCTTGTATAAGTTAAATGATCTTACTTAACTATATAACAAGACACAGCAAAATATACACACCTTGTGTTCTCATCTCAAATGCTAAATATGCTATATCAGCACAAAACCTGACAATTATCTGCACTTGTCCTGCTTTTCTTGAACTCCACATGCATTTCAAGATGCTCATGAGCATGAAATCATCAGTAGATGAACAGAAAAATTACAAAAATTTACAGATTAAACACAGTATTCCTGCCCAGCTGTTATTTGCTTCTTAGATACTCAAGACAATACTTTTTCACATCCATGACTGTAATGTAAAATGAGAAAAAGCAATTAGGTAAATCAAAAATAATGTGGAAGAAGTGGGTCAGCACGCAGCATTGAATTTGAAAATGGAGAATCTGGGAGGGACATAGTGAATTAGAACTCAAATATTCAGCTTACATTCTCATGAACAATAATTGGTTGGGTGTAGGACTGCTTGGTATTTATTAGGATTTGAAAAAAGGTACACAGATCTGATGTTCTCTCTAGATCTTGCTGAACCTTTAATTATCAACCCTTAATTTGTAAACGAGATAGATAATATTTGATATAGCAATACTGAACAGATTTCTGTTGGACCTGTTTATTGAT
This sequence comes from Acomys minous, assembly GCF_964271855.1. Classification (NCBI taxonomy): domain Eukaryota; kingdom Metazoa; phylum Chordata; class Mammalia; order Rodentia; family Muridae; genus Acomys; species Acomys minous. Next base: position 1,187,598 of record NC_140502.1, on the reverse strand, counting down.
TTTGAGGGAATGGAAGCAAAGGCTTTGTTTGGATGATCTATACCAGTGCAAAGTGTAGCATAGTCCCCAATATGCTTGCTTTTTGAGTCTCAATTGCTCTAAATGTGTGCAGCCTCTCTCTGAATTGGATTTTACAATACAATTCCCAGTGTGTCCACATGAATTGGAGTGTTGTGAGTCTTTCCGTAACAATTTCTGCATGTCTCATTGTTGATCCTCTCACACAATACACTGATAACATTTATAATTTTACTCACATAATTATTTTGTTAGGACATATCAAAGAATAAATTTGAACAAAATCCTTATTTCAAGGGGCTTTAAATTTTAAATATGAGTGATATTATGTAACTTTGGACTGAAATATTCACATACGTATTTACCTACCCATGCTTATCCTATGGACTATGAACATCAGGTGCATAACCTCAGGGAAGCGGGTGTTAAAAATTCCTCCTGGAATCAGGGTCAATGTGGAAAACAAGGAAACAAGAACATACAGCTAGAGTCTCTTTGACCAGAGAAATAAAAGCAGGTCAAAACACAAATGAGCAGATGCTCATTTGATATGCTGATGGCAGTTCAGATTCCACATTACCCAGGTTTAAGGCAGGACAAATATGTGTGCTTGGATTTTCTATTTCTTGCTATAGAATAGCCTTCTTCTCCTGACCAGTTTCATTCATCCTAGGTGCTGTTGGAGAATGAAGTTGAAGAAAGATAAGGACCTGGACTTAGGGGCAAATTGTGTCTTCTTCCTTCAAGCAACCACTGAGACAATAGGCAGAGAGCATTGGAACAAATATCTGAATAAATTTTAAGTGCTTTTAAAATCTTCCATGTAAATATCCTGACACACATTTCATAAGATATTTGATGAGGATCGTAGCAACACTTTGAGTCTTCTGTCCTGTTCTCACAGCCTGCATATTAATAGTGAACTATTACTTCTTTACTGACACTTTGATTTTTTTTTTTTTACTTTTAATACTTTTCAGGAGTTTTCTGATTTTGTTTCTGTTAGGAACCTCATTTAAAGCTGTAGGCTGACTGGAAAAACATCTCTCATAGTGACCCAAAATATATAGTCCTCCTAATCATAGTTTCCATTATACCATACTCAGTGATGTATGCCTGAAAGCAATCCCAGATATTTCAACAAGTTTTATCCTAAATACATTACACTAAATGACTATACATTCTGCTGTATCTCCTAGTGCATGTAGTGTTTGTAGTGTTTGTGTTAGTAATGTTTGTGCTACACATAGCTCTTGAGAGCTTCCACATAGATACAAAGACACTCTCTCCAATTCCTTGCATATGGTCACACTACGGTTTCTGAAGCTGGATTGAGAATGGAAGTAAGAGATTAGGTTACTGGGAACTATGTTCCTGTTGCTCCATACTTACTTGTATAGTTGTACAAAGACTAGCTTTTATATATAACCAAGGTGAGTTCTTCACAGTCTTGCACTCTAAAGGATATATTTGGATTCTTTGAAAAGGGAGGTATCACTCATACTGTTTACAGTTTAGATCCCATTTTTGCTTGCCTGAGTGGCAGTTGTGTCATGTGAGACGTGGCAACATTTGAGAATAGACAGAGGAGCTACTTACTAATTCAATTTTGCCATTATTTAATAGCCATACATCTTTTCCCTTTATATATGAATTGTCTATTTACTGAGACTTAAGTCATATTTACCTCTTGCATTTCTCTTTCAATAATTTTGCTATGCATAGCTGAATGTTTTCGAAATATAGGATTCATCCAAAGTTTCTGAATTTCTCAATTGTTTCAAACACAGAACATTGGACAACTAGGATAGGCATACAGCTTAAATAATTGATGTTTCCCAAGATTTGTCGTAGGATATAGTGATTGAAAGCACCGGTCCTGAATCTGAATTCCTTTTCTGTTACTGAAATTCTCAATGATAAATGTTCTCTGTATAAGTAAAGAATATTCTAATAGAGACTATTTTTATAAATAAAAACACCACAGAAATACAAATTTTACATGGAAACTGACTGTATTTAATTCTGAGTGAACCATTCAGAAAGATGTAGTAAGTTTAAAGAATATTGGTCAGATCGAACTTGACACAGAAGACACAGGAATTATTTTTTCCTCATAAACAAAACTACAATATGCTTGTGATCTTATTCTCTGATCTCTGTACCAGAAGCAAGTGTATGCAAGTGCCTTGGAGTCAGAATAGTCTACAGCAATGTATAAATTTCAAAAACCATGGATTGTATTAACATATTGTGGCCTAAAATATTTATTGTCCATGCAAACATGTGCATACATATATTTTTATCAAGTATTCTTTATATATAAAAATTTGCATAACAATAAAAGTTACAAAAGAATTTTACTCTCTAGTAGACATAATGGAAGAAAAAACACAGGAGATGGAGATAGAAATGAGGTGATTTGTTAAATATATTACCACTAATTATACATAAATTTAAGTACAGGAGGCAAAAGTAGCCCCTGATAAGGTCTACTGTGCACTCCTCATTATTCCTTTAACTGCCTTAGCTAATTTCATTAATTTCATGATAAAAACCTAAGACATCTCACCATCAAATATATTTTTTATATTGCTCAATAATTTCAAATTAAGATTTCTTGAGAACTTCTGTTTGGTCAAACCTATGCTCGTGTCTTTACCTTCTGAGACAGCACCCAAAAACAAGACATACAAATAGTCTCTGTAGAAGATGTTAAAAGCACATATTCTATATGAGAGACACATTTTCAGAAGTGTTTAAAGCATGTAAACTTTCCAGCTTCTAATGTCATTATAATCTCACCACACAGGACATCTGTTTCATTCTTTGGAAGTAGGAGGAAATATTGTTCAATAAAGGATATTTCTTGTATTCATCACAAATAATTAGCTTTATATCTCTGTCCATAATAAACAGTGTTTCCTTTTGCAGCAAAACAAGAAAAAGCCAGCGATTTGCTTTTGTGTTGGCTTTTTCCATGGACGAAGTCAACAGCAACCCTGGACTTTTACCACATATGTCTCTGCTTGGCAACATTTGATTTGGTTGTAAGACACTGCCACAATTCACCAGTCATATGCGTATGGTCATAAACAATGTTCTACCTAATTATGACTGTACAAGAAAGACAGCGTGTACAGTGTTACTTACAGGAACAAGCTGGGAAACAGCGGCAACGATACAGACATTCATGAACCTCTTACTAGGTTACCAGGTGAGAGTTTTTGGAGTGCGACTGTTGATATCATGTCTCTTTTGGTATGATTTAGAGATTCAGGAAGAGTTTAAGGAGGAGAATGACCTCATGATTCCGTCAATCTATTTGTTCAAGGGCCCTATTATTCAGAGACATGATAGGTCTTCCACTCACATGTCCTTCTTTGAAATAGAGATGAGGGAAGACATAAGAGCTAATTGGTTTCTCTAGAACTCTCTAAAGTGAAATGTGTTTACAAGTTCTTACATATTCATGCTGCCTCATGCTGCTACCTGTGTCCTAGGTCTTTCTTCTTACATTTGGACCTTTCCATGCTGTCCTAAGTGACCAAGAACAATTTCCTCTTCTATATCAGATGGCCTCTAAGGACATATCTTTAGCCCTGGCCATAGTATCCTTTATACTTTATTTCAAATGGAACTAGGTTGGGCTAGTCATCTCAGACAATGATCAAGGCATACAATTTCTCTCTTATTTGAGGAGAGAGATGGAAATAAACACAGTCTGCTTTGCCTTTGTGAACATGATCCCAGTCAACATGGAGTCATACATGTCAAGAGCAGAAGTGCATTACAACCAAATCATGACATCTTCCACAAATGTTGTCATCATTTATGGTGACATAGAGTATACACTAGCTTTGAGTGTAAGAAGGTTGGAATTTCTATGTATAAAGAGAATATGGATCACAATGTCCCAGTGGGATGCCATTATAAATAAGAGGGACTACACACTGGACTCATTTCATGGAACTCTTAGTTTTGAACACCATTGTCCGGACATTTCAGGTTTCAAAAATTTTGTCCAGACATTGAACCCTATCAAATACTCTGACAAATATCTGGCAAGCCTGGAGTAGATGGACTTTAACTGTTAAGCCTTGGCATCTAACTGTAACACAATGAGGAACTGCTCATCCAATGCCACATTGCAGGGGCTAATGGAACACACTTTTGACATGGCCTTTAGTGGTAGCAGTTATGACATATACAATGCTGTGTATGCCTTTGCCCATACCAGTCATGAGTTGTTATTTCAGTACACAGTTCATCGTGAAATAAGTGCATGGAACAACTACAATCATCAGTGCTTTAAGGTACTGTTTCTTCTGTTGTATAATATTTGATGCCATCAAAGACACACTTTTATAAGACACACTCAGAGGCACCATGCGAGTGCAGTAGAAATGAAGTATAAAGCTATGTAGGGTGAAAGAGGGAGAAAGGGGTAATGGGAAGATACAAGTGAGGAGATAACAATTGCGATATCATCTGAATAAATTATTTAAAGAAAAAAGACAAGAAATACAAGTAAAATTGCAAAATGTAAAAGCAGTAGTGTGGTATGGAATTTTGTTTATGATGCCTATTGACTTGGATACAAAGATCCTTAATATCATCAAACCGGTTCAAAACTGGAAGTATAATCCGTGTTTGCAAATTAACCCTCTCCATGATGAGAGGATAATCCCTTCTTCATTAATTGTCGAATATGTTATAATAGCTGTACACATGGTTTTCCCAAGGTTTTTAAACCGATTCAGCAACCACTGTATGTACTAGTATCCTTACTTGGGTTTGTGAGAGTAACAACCAAGGAAACAGTGCTGGAATTTAATTGAGTACATACATGTTTGTTCATATGTGAAAAATTATACTTATCACTTTGTATATGTGTATGTTTTTCCTGTTGCTGTGCATCACTTTGCACATTTGTGTTGCTTTTGCTCTGTATACATGTTTTTATTTCACATGCCTATCTTTCCAATTATCTGTGGAAGTGAATATAAATTTTTTTAATGTCGCAGTATCTTGCTGTATACATGTTTGTATCTGTCTTTATCTTCTTTGTGTATTTGTCAGTGAATGTGTTGTGAGGTGACTGGGTTTTTGTGTGTCTGTCAATGTGCTTGCATGAAGGTAATCTGTGTTGCTTTGTGTGTGTGTGTGTGTGTGTGTGTGTGTGTGTGTGTGTGTGTGTGTGTGTGACTTTATGTATGTCTGGATTTATCTTCCTGTCTGTGTATGTTGTATGCGACCGTAAATTTATCTGTCTGCCAGTGTCACCCATGTGGGTGTATTTATCTGTTTGTCTCCCGAGTACCTGTCAGGGTATGTATGTGATTATCTATGAATGTGTTTTGTATTCTTCTACATCTGTATATTTCTCTACCTGTGTGTACTTGTCTGTTTATAAGTTTGGAGGCATGTATATGTATTTGTGTATAAATAATTCTGTTCCTGCACTGTGTGTATATTCTGTATGATTAAGAAACCTTTCTGAGTAGGAGTGTGTGTATGTGTGTGTGTGTGTGTCAGTGTCTATCTGTGTGTCAGTGTGTATGTGTGTGTGTGTGTTCATACTACATATCTCGTTTGGTTCTGCAAATATGTCTCTGTGTTTTTTCATATCCTCTTCTGAGCTATAAAACTCTAGTAACTTATTGGTAATTTTAAATTTTAATTCATTTCTTTATTCTCTGTATCTTAATGGTAGGCTTTTCTCTCAGATCCTCCTAGTCACACTTTATATACACCCCCACTACACTCCTCCTCAGAAAAGAGGATCCCTTTTACCCACTCACTCAAGCTCATCAAGTTGCATCATGGCTGAGCATTTCCTCTTCCCTGTGGCCGGTAAGGCAACTCCACTAGGTTGAAGTGATCATAGAGATCCAACTGAGTCGTAATCTGAGACACTCTGCTCTCTCTTTATTATGGGGCACATATAAGCCTAAGATGCCCATTGGCTTTATCTGTGTAGGGGACCTAGGCCCAGCCTATGCATGATCCTTAGTGTGTGTTTCAATCTCCACAAACTGCTCTGGGCCCTGGTTAGCTATCTATTTTGGCCTACTTGTGAAGCTCTGCTACTTCCAGATCTTTCTTTTTTTCTCCCAACTTTTCCACTAGACTTCATACATTTCCCCCTGTGTTTAGCTGTGAATCTCAGCATCTGTTTCCATCCACTTCTGGGTGTATGGTCTCAGAAAACAGCTTTTATAGACTCCCATGGGCAAGCATGGCAGAATGTCATTAATAGTATAAGGGTCTGGTTTTCTCCAATGGGGTGTGTCTCCCATTGGTCCAGCATGTTTTGGACATCCCTCAATTTCACTGCTATTTTTATCCTTGCATTTTCCATAGGCAGGGTAAATTTTGGGCTGAAGTTTTGCTGGGTTGGTTGGTGTTCCCCTGCCTCCACAAAGAGTTATGTCTAGTCTCCATGATCCTTGCTACTAGAACTCTTACCTAGACTCACTCCCATATGATCTCAGAAGGCCTCCATGTCTTAGGTCTCCAGATTGTCACAGAGATATTAATTTTATTTATTCAAGTGCTGTCACTGAGATTTTACTCCTGGATATATTCATTGAATTTACCTTTAAGATAATGTCAGATTACACTGTCTGTCTTCAAGAAAGGGATTATGCACTACAGTATGCTATTTCTATTTCATCTTTATGACATTCTGAGGAATATCCACTTCACAAATCCCGTTGGTGACAGAGTGAATATGAACCAAAGAAAAAACTGCAGGAGGAATGTGACATTTTCTATATTTCCAATTTGTAACAAGGTCTTGGAATCAAGGTGAAGATTAGAAGTTTCAGCCCATATTTTCCACATGGTCAACAGCACCATTTATCTGCAGAGATGATGGAGTGGGCTACCGGAAATACAAAGGTAGGTTTGAATGGAGTGTACTGATTTACCTGACTCACCAGTAAACAGTGTCATGTGTGCACATTCTAAATTAGTAAATAAAATAGGTTGTCAGATAAGGGATCAAAAGTTGTCCTCTTATACTTTGTTTCTTATATTTTTCTTTTGATGTAGTATATTCATTAGTTCGTTGAACATTCCATTTCCATACAGTTACATTTATCATATTAGGTCTGTTTCTGGTTTTTTTGGTTTCTTGTTTGTTTGTTTGTGGGTTTGTTTTGGTTTTTCAAAACAGGGTTTCTCTGTGTAGCCTTGCCTGTCTTAGACTCACTTTGTAGACTAGGGTGGCCTTGAACTCACAGCGATCTACCTACCTCTGCCTCCTGAGTGCTGGGATTAAAGGTGTGTGCTACCTCCACTCAGCCTCTCTTTCTGGTTTTTAATATAACTATAACACTGTGTTTTACTACTGTTTTATATTACTTGCTCTAAAGTGATCAAGTGTTTGTTGGTTCCAGTCTTATTACAACACAGTGATTCTTCTACTTCTGTTGGACCTCTGGCACAGATTTCAAGATATTGATGTTATTGTAAGGATGGAGCAAAGAAAAAAATAATTCGTTTTATTATATAATACTGTTCAATCATTTTTAGATTGAGCTTCTAAATTCTATGTGCTTCTATATATGCACTTAAATTTTCATGAACCATGTTAGACTTTCTAATATTTATAACCTTGGTTTTTATCCAACTAATTTTTTCCCTAACATTTTTATTAGTGGTGTATCTGTTTATATGTCTATGCAATACTGACACATGTAATGCATATGGATTCTAAAAAATGATTCAGGTTCCTGGGAACTTACGATGGATTGCTGACAAAAAATGGGTTTTCAAAGTCAAACTTTGGTCCTCTTCTTGAGCAATAATTATTACTGACAATGTGTCATATCTCCAGCCCTGAGTGATACACTAGAGAAGAAAGTTTTCACCAAAAGAATCTTGTTTAAGCCCCCTGAATTATGGTATATTTCATTCTAATCAATAATAGGATTTCATTTTTAATTGTCTATATAGGGTAGATTGATAGGAATAAAAATGTGGCTTTAACAAAAGAAATTTTACATGATATGTGATGTATATATTAAAGCTATGAATTGTGATGTGGGTGATATTAAGGTATTTACTGGAAATAACCCAATTTCAAAGGTCATTGAATTTTAAAAGATTTAATTTTAGGAATGTCTTCAACTTTGATATCAAATAATATGTCCTATTGTTCAGAAAATATAAAACTTATAGTAAATTATTCTCTTCAGTGTGATTAGAAAAGTCTATTAAGGGAAAAGAACATATGAACTTATGGTATAAGAAGAAATGAAATTAAATGAAAACTCATTTCTGTTATAAGCACATCTTAGTAGGATGTTATATAAGGAATCACGGGAAGAGCATACAGAAATCAAAACAATATAAACAATGCTCTGCTACCCATATACATATCCCAATGTAGAAACAATAAACAAAAATATGAACATATGGAAAGGAGTGAAAGAATTCTAATGCTATAGACTTAAATGAAAGAATGTTCAATGACATACTAAGCAAGAAATTAATAATAATTATAAGAAAATCCAAGATGGCAGAACAGATCATGTTCTCTGACCAGAGAGCCTGAGATAAGGGACTGGGTTGAGAGATTCAGAACATCAAAACTGGAATATCCTGGGTGAGATGGGTCCACACTGTATGGAATATGGTGGGCTTGGCCTCAGGCCACATAAACTAGTCCACAAAGACAGTACTGTTTCCCTGTGGGCGTGTTCTCAGGTCCCAGAGACTGGATGTCTGCCTGAGAGCTGCATCTATACATTATATCTCAGACTCTGTGTCTGAGAGTAAACAAATCTGAGTTTTCAGCAGAGGCCATAAAAGCCAAAAAGGCCTGGTAAGAGGTCTTTCAACCCCTAATACTCTAGAGATTAATTAGATTAATATAGCCAGCAAAGTTTTCAATATCCATGGATGAAGAAAATTCAATATTCCATGACAAAAATAAACTTAAACAGTACCTATCCAAAAATCCAGCCCTACAGAAGATGGTAAGAGGAAAACTCCATACCAAGGATGCTAACTAAACCAAGGAAAACACAGGAAATAGATAACTTCACTTTAGCAAAAACAAAGCCAGACAGACACACTATCTTTCATAACCTAAACCAAAGTATAGGACCTAACATTCACTGGTTATAAAAATCTTTAAAATTCAAAGGTCGATATTCTAAAAAAAAAAAATAGACTAAGAGAATTCATGAATAAAGCAGACTCAATGTTCTTCTGCATTCCAGAAATGCAGCTCAGCCACAAAGATAGAAATTACCTCATGGTAAAAGGTTGTAAACTGTTCTTCTAAGCAAACAAACAGAAGAAACGAGTTGAAGTAACTATTCTAATACCTAATAAAATAGACTTTCAAACAAAATTAGTAAAAATAGATGAAGAAGCACACCTCATACTCATCAAAGGAAAACTCAACCAAGATGAAGTTACAATTCTGATCATCTATGCCTCAAATACAAGTGCACCTACATTTGTAAATGAACCAATAATAAAGCTTAAACCACACATCTTTGACACAAACTAATAGTTGGGACATAAACACTCCCTACCCATTAACCAATGGATAAGTAAATGAAACACAAACTAAAATGAGAAATAATTATACTAACAGATGTCATGTATCAAATGGACCTAACAGATATCTAGAGAATGTCCATCCAAACACAAAAGATTATACCTTCCTCTCAGTACTTCATGGAACCTTCTTTATAATTGGTCAAATAGTAGGTCACAAAGCAAGCCTCAACAAATACAAGAAGATTGAAATAATACATTGAATATTGTCAAACACCATCAAATAAAGCTGGGCCAGACCACAACAGAAATAACAAAATGCTTACATACATATGGAAACTGAAAAACTCTCTACGGAATGACAACTGGGTCAGGGAAGCAATAAAGAAAGAAATAATGGATTTCAAAAAATTCAATGAAAAGGAAGGTACAACATACTCAATTCATGGGATACATTGAAAGCATTGCTAAGCAGAAAGTAAGTGCCTTCATAAAGAGATTGGAACCATCTTATACAAGCAACTTAAAGAGACATCTGGAAGTGTTAGGAAAAAAATGAATGAGAAATACCCAAAAGGAGTAGATGGCCTGAAACAATCAAAATTGTGGATGAAATCAATAAGTTAGAAACAAAGAGAACAATTCATAAAATAAACAAACAAATACAAGAGTTAGTTCTTCAAGAACATTAACAAAACAGAAAAGTAACTTTAAGATGGAGAGGCATTATTCAAATCAACAAAATCAACAGTCAATAAAGAACAATGGAAACCAAAACCACACATCAGAGACAGCAAGATAACTAAAGGCCAGTGGGACAAACAAATGATAAAAGCCAAAATAATATGGCACCTCCAAAACAAAGTTATATAAATGCAATCAGATCTGAAAACTTTCAGACAACTGGAGCAAAGAAAATGACCTCTAATTCTTCATAATGAAGATAATAATGCAGGAAAGATATAAAATTAATGAAAAAATACAGGATGATAGAGCCAAACAATTTGATGAACTTAGAGAGGCCCAGATAGAGGCCAGTAGATAGGAAGAAATTACTGGAAGAAATTCAAGAAATTGCAAACATTCAGTTGAAGGAAATCAATAAAACATTTCAGGACCTGAAGCTGAAAATGGAAACAATAATAAAAACACAACGTGAAGAAATCTTGGAAACAGAATTTAGAGAGTAAAAGAGAACCTGCAGAGGCAAACAGCCACACACAATACAAGGAAATAAGAATTTCAGGTGTAGAAGATACAATAAAATAACTTGATGGCAGCATTAAAGAATATTTTCCTGACATAAAACACCCAAGGAATCAAGTAGAGCATGAAAACATGAAAACTAAGAAGAAGTGGATTTGAGGAAAGATAAGATGCAAGGATAAAAGCCCAGGATAATATTTTCAACAAAATAATAGAAGAAAATGTTGGCATTTTGAAGAATGAGATGCTTATAAGCATACAAGAGGCCTGCAGTGCACGATAGAGGGTAGACTATAAAAGAAAATCCTGTTGCCACATAGGAATCAAAATGCAAAGTGCAGAGAAAAAGAAAAATGTTAAAAGCACCAAGAGGAAAAGGCTAAGTAACTTACAATTGCAAACCTACCAGAATCGCATCTGAGTTTTCAGCAGAGGCCATAAAAGCCATAAGGGCCTGGACAGAGGTCTTGCAAACACTAATAGTCTAGACATGCCAGTCCAGATGACTATGCACAGCAACATTTTCTTGACAATGGATGAAGAAAATTAGATAATCCATGAAAAAAATGTAAATGATATCTGTCCATAAATCCATGGCTAATGAAGAAGATAAGAGGAAAACTCCAAACCAGAGGCTAACTAAACTAAGGAAAATACAGGAAATAGATAACTTCAATTTAGCAATTCAAAACCAGACAAACACACTACCACAAACAACATCAAAATAAAGAACTTAATATAATCACTGGTCATAAAAATCTTTATTTTATTTAAATTATTATTAAATTATTCAAATAATATCTCAATATTATTGCCTTGCTTCTCTCCTCCCATTCCTCCCTCCCTCCACTTTCACAGGCAGAAGGGGACCTCCTTCCCCATCATATGGTCACAGGCTATCAAGTTTCATCTTGGGAGCCTTCCTATTCTTTCTCTGAGTACTACCAGGCTTCCTCACCAAAAGGGAAATGGTTAAATATGGGGCTCCAGAGTTCTTATCAGAGTCAGTCCTCACTCCCACATACTGAGGATAATGACCTGTCCCTTGCCTATATCTGATTAGGGGTTCAAATTTTACTATATATGTTGTCTTTGGTTGCTACAGTAGCTTAAGCAGACACCCTGGGTCAAGATCTGCCGATAATGATGTGCTTCTTGTAGGTTCCTAGGACCCTCTGGATCCTTCTACTTTCCTATCCTCACTTACTTTGCTCACCTAGAATCCCAATAGGATGTCCTGCATCTATCCCAATCTCATGGTAAGGGAAGACTTTCAGGGAACATCCTTGGGCTAGTGTTCAATTATATGTGTGTATATACCATGTGAGTCTTTCTGAGTCTGTGTTAACTCACTCAATATAATCATTTCTAGTTCCATCTATTTGCCCACAATTTTCAGGATATTCTTGTTTTTAATAGGTGAGTATTATTCAATACTGTAAATGTACCACAGTTTCTTTATCTATTCTTTGATTGAGCGACATTTAGGTTGTTTTCAGGTTCTGGCTATTACAAATAAGGCTGCTATGAACATGGTTGAGTATACGTCCTTTTGTGTGGTACAACAAGTTCTGGGTGTATTCCAAGGAGTGGTATAGCTGGGTCTTAAGGGAGCCCTATTCCCAGTATTCTGAAAAAGTACCAGATTGATCTCCAAAATGGTTGTACAAATATGCACTTCCACCAGCAATGTTGGAGTATTCCCTTTCTCCACATACTTGCCTACATATTCTGTCAATTGAGTTTTTGATCTTGCCCATTGTGATGGGTGTAAGTTGGAATCTCAACATAGTTTTGACTAACATTTCTCTGTTGACTTGACTAAGGAAGTTAAGCATTTCTCAGCCATTCAATATTTATCTTTTGAGAATTCTCCATGTAGTTCTGAGATCCACTTCTTGATTAGATTATTTGGTTTGGTGGTGTTCATTTCTTGAACTATTATATATTTTGGATATTAGTCCCTTGTCATAAGTAGAGTTGGTAAAGATCTTTTCCCATTTGTTGGCTGTCGCTTTGTTCTGTTGACAGTATCTTCTGCCATACAGAAGCTTTAAAGCCTCATGACGTCATGTTTTTTAATTGTTGACTTTATGGCCTGGGCTGTTGGATTTCTGTTCAGGAATTTGTCTCCTGGGCCAATGAGTTCCAGGCTCTTTCCTACTTTTTCTTCTAACAGATTTATTGTCTCTGGTTTCAAGTTGAAGTCTTTAATCCACTTGGATTTGAGTTTTGTGTATGGTGATAAATATGGGTGTCCTTGCATTTTTCTACAGTAAACATCCACTTGGACAGAAACAATTGTTGAAGATCCTGTCTTTTACCATTGAATAGATTTGACTTCCGTGTCAAAAATCAAATGTCCATATGTGTTTGGATTTATTTCTGGGTCTTCAATTCAATACCATTGATCAACCCTCATATTGCGATGCCGGTACCATGCTGTTTTAATTATTATTGCTCTATAGTGCAGCTTGAGATCAGGTATGGAGATTCCTCTGGAGGATCTTGTACAAGATTGTTGTAGGTATTCTGGATTTTTTTTGTTTTTTCCACATGAAACACTGAGATACACTTCAACATGCTCAATATTCTTAGTCATCAGTGAGAGGTAAATGAAATCACTTCTGACATTCCCTCTTATACACACCACTGTGGATAAAATAAAAAACTCAAATGGCAGCAACTGCTATCTAGAATGTGGGGAAAGGGGAACACCCTTCCATTGCTGGTGGAAGTGTAAACTTGCACAACCACTACAGAAATCAATCTGGCACTTTCTCAGATAATTGAGAATAGTGATACTTAAAGACCCTGCTATACCACTCCTGCGAATATAAGGAAAATGCTCAATTATACAACAAATCCATTTGCTCAACTATGTTTAAAACAACCATAATCCAGAAACAACCTACATGCCCCTCAAACAAAAATTGTATAAAGAAAGTGAGGTACATTAACACACTGGAATCCTACTCAGCTTTTAAAAACAAGGAAATCTTGAAATTTCCAAGCAAATGTGTGGAACTAAAAATGATCATCCAATGTGAGGTAACAGAGACCCAGAAATTCAGCCAGGATGTATATTCACTTATAAGAGAATATCAACTCAAATTTGATGTCCTATGAGTGTCCCCACCCAGTGGTGGTTGAGCAGAGATGCTGGGCCTTGCTGCTGGTCACCAAATGGAGCACAGAGAGTTGTATGGAAGAATTGGAGATTGGACTGCTCCTTCTCTCTCAGTGGGTGTACAGTAGACACTGCCTTTGATGTAAACTATATTTCCCCATAATTGATCCCTTCCCCTTGGTGGGAGGCCCTTTGGAAAACAGAAGGAGGAGAAGAAGGTACCAGGATGAGACCTTATATGTTGTAGCTATATGGTGGGGGAAGAAGTCCCCTGTTGTCAGAGGTCTTGGGGAGAGAAATAGGGGGAAGTAAGAGCATGGGAACCTGAAGATACAAGGGAGTAGTAATATTCAGGATGTAAAATTAGGAAAAAATAATTTTTTTTGCTGGGCACAAAGACAATATCTAATTTCATGGGTCCTAATAACTGAGCTTCATCTTACATTGAGATAGATATTTTAACTACATCTGTATCATTTGCAAGATGTATGTCTTTGAATCATTAATTTCTTTGGCATCAGTTTATTTTTAATTGGCTTTTGGTCATGATAACATGCTACTTTGAACCCTTTTAAGATAGCCATGAAATAAAATTTTAATTATGTAATGGAAAAATAAAAGTTGTAAGATATTTACCAAAGAACCAAGAACACACATCACATCTGGCTGCATTCAATGAGATCTTGAAAACTTCAATACAATAAGACACTGAGTAAAGAGTTGAAACAAGAAGGCAGGGAAGATACAAAATATTTTTTAAATAATCAAACTGAAATATGTAAGGGAACAACATAATAAATCAAATAAAAACATCAGTATTCTTATTAAGAGAATATTTCAAGTTGACGACTGGATGTGAAGACTTGAAGACAAGACATATGAATTAGAATGCTCAAAGTAGGATGGTGATAAAACAATAAAGAAGAATGAAGTACAGAGCATACAAAGGGCATAGGATGAACAGATCAATTTTACAAACCATCGGCCCAATAAGAGAAAAAGGACAGACAAAGGCATCTACATTATATCCAGTAAAATGCAGCTTTAAATTTCTTAAATAAAACATGATCTGTGGCTATACGGAGAGAGCACTTGGTAAGTACTAAACTCTCAACATCAGAAATGATCCAACTTTGTTTTTGGTTGTTGTTTCTTTGTTTAGTTCGGTTTTTCTAGATAGGGTTTCTCTGTGTAGTCTTGGTATTCCAGGGCTCACTTAGTAGAGCAGACTGGCCTCAGAGTCATAGCAATTGCCCTGCATCTGCCTCCCTGAGTGCTAGGATTAAAGGTATACATCACTGCAAAAACTGAGCCAGAACTTGATATATATTATTTAAATTTGTTTTGAACCAAGAAGAGAATATGGAATGCTTCTATATAAAGCCCCATTCATAGAATGGCAGCACATGAAGAATTGCCGATTCCACTCTGGAAGCTCTTAAAAGAGGAGAGTAAGAGTGATATGTGTCAAAAGTTTAGACACATAACTCTCAAGAATATTTACTATACACAGTATATTGATATCTCATAATAGAAGGAAATAGACCAAAGTTCAATAATGAGCACAAATACAGAATTCATGCGCCCTGAAACAGCACTGTAAATGATATTTAAAGAACTAATTCATAATTATAAGTAAGATGAACAAAAGTTGTCAATGCTACATGAACACAACACTAGAAGGGCAGAAAGAAAAAGATCTATTAGAAAGGAATCATATCAGTAACAACATGCAGAAGTAATTAACAAAGAATTATAATAAACAACTGAATTGTAGTTGTCACATTCTCTAATTGAAAGACAAAGGCAATAAGCATTGCTTATGACAAAGACAGGTTTGTTGCCTCCATGGGGAAATCAGAAATTCATTCAGATACATGAAGAGAACTGTACTATAAGAGTAGTGGAAATGCATTGCTTTAAAGTGTAATAGAAACTCTTAGAAAATAATCTCTACATTGGCTATGTATGGAACAAGTCTTGTCTAAACACCTACCAAAATAACTCAGGAACAAAAGATAAAGATCACTCTCTTAGCAGAACATGACTTCATTCCTGGAAAGAAAGCATTGCTCAACATTCATATATCAATTAGAGCTGATCCATTACATAATTCAACTCAATTATAGAATTACATTTTTATCCACAATAAGTAGACACGTATTCAAACTGGGAAGGAAGAAACGGACCAATTATCCATGCAGTCCCAAATTTCCATGTTCATCATCATGCAAATGGCCTTCAAGTTCAATATTTTATTTTAACTTAAATTTTATCAAATTAAAATAAACAATCTTTATTCAAGGTTCCCATATTTCCAGGTTCTGTGGAGCCTGTTGACCTCAGGAAACACTTCACCCGACAACTGAATACACAGAAATTCAGTACTTTCTCACCACAAATAAACCAGGATTTGCCCACTCACCTCTTTTTCTCTTTACACTATGCTTGTCAAAGTTTACACGGTCAGATTATTAAAGGTCATGTTTGGTTTCTGAGATTCTAGGACAAATTTTCCTGGATGTATAAGTCTATTAGTCTTACACTCCTAATCTGTTGCTGTGATTAAATACTGACCCTAAGCAAAGGGAAGAAAAAGTTGATTTGTCTCACCCATGACTGTCAAGGGAAGACAAGGCAGGCATCTATGTATTGGAACTAAATCTAGACCCTGAAAATACTCTGCATACTGACTTGTTCTGCTAGATTTCTCAAAGATCCCTCCCTACCAAGAGCACTTCCCACAGTGGGATGGTCACTGATACATAATTACCATGGAACGAAATGCCTCACAAATATAGGTACAGTCTAGTCTGCTGGACATAATTTCTTAGATAATTTTCCTCTGTTTTTTTTTACTGTACATGTTGTCAAGTTAACAATAATTTGCTGGAAAAATCTGGCTGAAATTCCGTAGTGTTGGTATACAGCACACCATCAATCTTGTTACTACTTCTCTAGGAATTGGGAAGCAATTCAATTTTTCATCAATTTTGTTTCCATATATTTATGTGCTTGACACTATACAATGTACTAAGTGACATGTGCTCCATCAGTTCTTGTTTATAGAATAAGGTCATTCATAACTCAACAAGCTAATATAATATATATGGAAGAAGCAATTAAAAATCTGATATCAGCATGTGTCTAATTTTTCTCAGATATTGCCCTCTGTTTGTAGTTCTGACTGTGGTCCTGGATTCAGAAAATTCTGGAAAGAGGGAATGGCCACCTGCTGTTTTGAATGCAGCCCATGCCTAGAAAATGAAATTTCTAATGAAACAAGTGTTTCTAATGAAACAAGTGAGTGTTGGTGCTGTACAGAAACCTTCATGTTTATCATCATCTTCTACCCACTTTGAGATACTTAACTTGTGAAAAAAAAACAAGAGACAAATAATATATATAACTTTCCTAAGTAGGTCTTTGTAGAAATACAAATATTAACAATTTCCTGAACAACAGTAAACAATAAACCCTTATGTGTTTATGGACGCTGTGACTCATTATCATTTGACAGAGGATCACATTTTCTCAAAGAAAGATTTTATAATCAAACTTCAGTGGCATGAATTTTATAGATTTTCTTAATGATTTATCTCTTCCAAAACTCTATGTATATACCATTTGACTCTTTCTGCTTCTGGGTTAACCCCCTCATTATGATCATTTCTAGTTCAATCCATTTGTCCACAGATTTTGGAAATTCCTTGTTTTTAATAGCTGAATAGTATTCCATAGTGTAAATGCACCACAGTTTCTTTATCCATTCTTCTGCTGAGGGACACTTAGGCTGTTTCCATGTTCTGACTATTATGAATAAGGCTCCTATGAACATGGTTGGGCAAATTTCCTTGTTGTGTGCTGGAGCATCTTCTGGGTATATTCCAAGAAGTGAAATAGCTGAGTTTTGAGGAAGCTCTATTCCCAGTTTTCTGATATAGTGCCAAATAGATTTCCAAAGTGGTTGTACTAGTTTGCATTCCCACCAGCAATGAAGAAGTGTTCCTCTCTCTTCACATCCTTGCCAGCATGTGGTGTCACTTGAATTTTTTATCTTAGCCATTCTGATATGTGTAAGATGGACTCTCAGAGTTGTTTTGATTTGCATTTCCCTGATGACTAAGAATGTTGAGCATTTCTTTAAGTGTTTCTCAGCCATTCAATACTCCTCAGTTGAGAATTCTCTGTTTAGTTCTGCGTCCTGTTTCTCAATTGGGTTATTTGGTTTGGTGGTGTTTAATTTCTTGAGTTCTTTATATATTTTGGAAATTAAACCTTTGTCAGACGTAGCGTTGGTGAAGATCTTTTCCCAGTCTATAGGCTATTGCTTTGTTCTCTTGACAGTGTCTCCTGCCTTACAGAAGCTTCTAAGCCTCAGGAGGTCCCATTTATTAATTGTTGACCTTAAGGCCTGGGCTGTTGGTGTTCTGTTCAGGAAGTTGTCTCCTGTGCTGTTGGCACCGCACCATCCAGCAGAAATAAGACACCAACAACCAGACTTCTTCTCGAGATCTTTACTCAGGATTAAGCTCAGTGGGAATGGCCCCGAAGAAGGGAAGGGCCAAGCTTAAGTACAACTCAAGGGCCAATCAGCTCATGCCAGGTGCCACCTCTTCATATGTCCGCATCAGAGCAGGACTGCTCATCATCAGATCACCAGTTACCCTTGCACAGCCTTTTGTCATATAAGGACTTGTTTATCTTAGAGAGCGCTCGCCGTCAGGATGGCGGCAGGAAAATGTAAACAACCAGATGAAAGAAAAAAATCATTCTTATCACTTTAACTAGGTTTATGTTTTGGAGGAAGGTGGATGGATGTAATGAGTGCAGATGCAGGTGCGAGCCTACAAAAACGCATGTAGATAGAGTTACATGCAGTTTTGAGACACCTGACATAAGTACTGGAATTTGAATTCTGATTTTCTGAGAAATGTTTATATTCTCTTTACAGTTGAACCAACTAGCTAAGGTGTTCAAAAACATTAACGATTTTTTATCTATCCATAAATACATTCCTCTCGATAAAAATAATGAAATAGCTTGAAGCACATCATCACTCTCTGCAATTATCCAATGCCTGGGTAGAATTTCACACACATATATCTCAGTTGCAATCTGGACCTTGCAACTTATGAATGAAGTACTATAGGAAAATAAAAAAATATTGGTTACAACTATTGAAATCCTTGTGTTACCTTGCTCATGTTGTTTTTCCATGTGTATTTCACCCTTGAGTTAACTCACAGAGACTGGGTCCCATAAAGTTTAAAAGAAGAGAGGAGGAATGGGCTGAATGATTTCAAAAAAAATGAAATCAAGATCAAAGGTTTTAGTGCTCAGAAAGTACAGAGTTTTCTACCTTCATTGTTAACAAGTATCAGGAGTCCTGGTTCCTACGACCAGATAAGCATACAACTGAGAAAAGTGTTATTTAAAAATTTTCAGTTTTAAATCATTAACTTTACATTCATATGTCATTCACCTCTCACTCTCACCCTACTACATGCTCTTTATAACTCCAATAAAACTCAGATTCAAAAGATTTCTTATTACTTCTACATTCACACACATACACACACACACACACACACACACAAATATAAACCACACATAGAAGACACTCATTCCATTTATGTTAGTGTGTTTGGGCTAGTGAATAGAAACTCAAAAATTTATGACAGGTCTTGTCCCAAAAGAAGGCAGAGTCTCCTTCTGTCATAGAGGCAACAGTGACAAAACAGTGAACAACCTCAGGAGACAATGAATATACAGAATTTATTATCTTAAATGCACTCAAGCACACTGTCACTAAAGAATTTACCTTTCCTGAACACAAGAGTCCAAGTCATTTCAGTATAACATGAAGAACAATGTAGAAAACTGTACTTACAGAAGACGTTATAAATTATATCATCACCAAAATTCAATAAACATAGAAATGATTGCTTTTTCTTTAAAGAGAGTGAGTATGATCAAGTAAAAACATTGTTGTGCAACACTGTCCTTGAGTTACATAAACAGTATTAAAATGTGCATATTGCAATGCTTCTCTAATATCCTATCAATAAAATGCTGAAGCACCATTAATAAAGCCTCCTTTTCTCCATCAGATGTAGATCAATGTGTGGTGTCCAGAGGAACAATATGCCAACCCAGAGCAGAACCACTGTATAGATAAAGCTGTGGTCTTTCTGAGCTATGAAGATCCATTAGGTATGGCTCTTGCCTTAAAAGCCCTGTGCTTCACTGCATTCACTGCTGTAGTTCTTGGGGTCTTCATGAAGCACCGTGACACTCTTATTGCAAAGGCCAATAACAAAACTCTCAGCCACCTCTTACTTATATCACTCATGTTCTGTTTCCTCTGCTCCTTGCTCTTCCTTGGGCGTCCAAACACAGCCACCTGCATCCTGCAGCAGATCACATTTGGAATTGTATTCACTGTGGCTGTTTCCACAGTTCTGGCAAAAACAATCACTGTAATTCTGCCTTTCAAAGTCACAAGCAGCAGAAGAACGATGAATCATATTATAAAATCAGGGTTACCTAACTACATCATTTCCATGTGCTCCGTATTCCAAGGAATCCTGTGTGCAATTTGGCTAGGATCATCTCCATTTGTTGATACTGATGCACACTCTGAGCATGGCCATATCATCATTGTGTGCAACAAGGGCTCAGTTACTGCATTCTACTGTGTCCTTGGATATTTGTCCTGCATGGCCATGGAAGCTTCACTGTGGCTTTCCTGACAAGAAACCTGCCTGACACCTTCAATGAAATCAAGTATCTGACATTCAGTCCAGTACTGAGAAAATAATTTTCTGTATTGGACCTGTAACAATAGGTCCAAAAAGCCCAAACTGATGCTCTCGTTTGGGGTGTAAGGTTACATGAACTCATATGTGCACAATATGCAAAGATGCACACATATACTCATGCACACTAATGAAATTACATTTTTAAAGATAGAAAAATATTACAAAAAGTCTTCACTAGGAGTTGTTTTTCATATTTTAATTTTTATTACTTTTAGTTTTTACATATATATATATTTATATTATTACACGTAAATAAAATAAAGTACATATGAGAAGAATCACAGAACAATCAGAAATTGTATAAATGTTATATTCATAATGCTTTTGGCTATATGTATTTGGCAATCTTGAAGTAAACATCTTTCCTATCTTGTTGAGTCTAAATTTCTGAATGTAATCCAGTATTTATCATATCTCATCTCTATCAACCTAATTCATCTATCTAGCACTAAAACATCTTAACCTCTAAACAATAAAGCTTAATGATAAGACTGAAGTGTCTTTTCTTCAATCCCTTCAGAGTCTTGAGTAGGAATAAAACTTAATTACCTGAGTAAACTGGAAGTGCAGATTAGCATCTCCCAAAATGAAAAAAAAATTAAAAAGACTGTTTGTTGCTGAACAGTCACCCAAAATTCTCTACAACATTGGAGTATCATCCTGGCCCAATATATGTGACAGACATATTTGTGACCCAAGTCTAATGAAGACTGGCTTAACTTTATTGGGAAATTTTTCCATTGACTCTGCCTGCACTAAAGCTTGCCCATTTTTACACATTATTTTGTTTATGGAACAAATCAAGATTCAAAGCTTTGCAAGTAAGATTTGACATTAACTTGTATAATCAACATGATCCTTTCTTGTTTGTAACTGTGTTTATCTCCTTGTTAGAGGTTGTCTTCAGACTGTTTTGTTTGTTTTACACAGGGTTTACTTTTGTTGCCCTGGGTATTATAGTACAAGCTTTTTTGGACAAACATCTTCAAACTCATACATCTGCCTGTCTTCATCTCTTAATTGCTCTGATTAAAGAACATAACCTATGTTTAAATCTATAAGTTTCTGAATTTATTTATTCACCTTACATCACAATAGGAGACCCCTCTCTCCTACAATTCCCATACCTCCTCTCTCTTTCCCAATCCTTCCTCTTATACCCCTCAGAAAAGGGGAGTCCCCACACAACAACGGACTCTGGCACATCTAGTTGCATCAGGACTGAGCAGATGCTCTTCCATGGTGGGCTGTCAAGGCAATCCCTTCAGGTGTAAGTGATGAAATATCAGACAACAGAGTCAATTGAAGAGACACCCCCATTCTCCTTATTGTGGCACCCACATGAAGACAAAGCTGCTCATTGGGTATATATGTGTAGGGGGCCTATGTCTAATTCATGCATGGCCCTTGGTTAGTATTTCAGTCTCTGTAAGTTTCCGTCAATCATGGTCTTTTTGTAGAGCACCTACACCCTCTGGGTCCTTCTGTTCTTTCTCTCCCACTCTACTATAAGGCTCCGTGTTGTACACCCAATATTTGGAAATAAATTTCAGCACCTCTTTCAATCTGATCCTAGGTGGATCCTCTCAGAGGACAGCTGTGCGAAGGCACCATAGCAGGGAAAACATCATTAGCAGTGTTAACATAGTTTTCTCCCATGATGAGAGTCTCAGGTTGGGCCAGGTATTCTTTGGACATCCTTCAAATTTCTCTTTAACTTTATACCTGCATATTTTGTAGACAGGGAACATATTGTGTCAAAGATTTTGTGTGTGTGTGGGTGTTTCCTCTGACCCTAAATTGAAACGTGTAAATGAAAGATAAAAAAGGAAGAAAGAACAGTTGGGATACACATTTGCTTCCCAGATGAGCTTGACCAGGCCTATTGGAGGCAGGGGTAAAGTGATCAGGCTAGGAGGGGGAAGTCCTGTGATTTTTCACCTCTGATGTTTTTGAAAACCTTTTATCTTGAACATGCAGTGAGCCTGTGATTCTGATTACTGACTACTCCTGATGATAGCTAAAAGACACACAAATGTAAAAGGAACATGGTCCTATCTTCCAACCCATTTTATAAGTTGAGTAATATAAGAAATCCATATGAAACCCAGGCTAAATCAGCTAACATAAATGAAATAACTCCATGGGAGGCTCCATTGCACTCTTCAATCAAAGCCTAACTCTAAACAGGGTACAATAGTGTTTGATTGTCTTACCTCACCAAGCTGAAGTAAAGGCTGCCTTGACTTCAGATATCCATTATCAGGCCAAGAAACATACTGAAGCCTTTCTTTAAAATATGGAGGATCTGGGAGGCACAACAGGTTGAAACTTCTGTTCATTTCAAATCTCCATAGACAATCTTGTATTAAGGAACCACATACTAGGCCTAGACTATCTGCTACTATTGATCAAATACGTCTATGGGTGTTCCCCTGACCAATACTCTCATCCAACCCTAATAGTATTCAGGGTACAATGGTTCATAGCAGTCCCACCCAATTGTATGTTTTGTTCTTATGTTCTTAATATCTTGTTCTGGGGACAGCTAGGATGTAATTATTCTGTATAAATTGAAGTTTCACATTTTCATCCATCTCAGGACTTGGTTTATCTTCTGAAATCTGTTACGCAGACAAGGAATCAGCATATCACAGCTGTCCATCTGCTCAGCCTATCTTGAGAAACCCATGTACCTGAAATGGGGGTAAATGTTTCTGTCTTTAACTCTAAGAATTCACTGACTATGGGAGACCCATGAGAAGGGTTATCTGTGTCTCTTCACCCTAATCTCTCATGAAAACACTCACACATCAATCCCGTTTGTGATCTATGCTGAAATAAGTTTCCAACTATTAAGGTTCAGGTAAGTAGCTCTAGGTAAGACCTGTAATGACTGTGTGGAGGATGGAACAATAGAGCCTTATACAACTCCACAAAAGAATTGAGGTGGGAAGGAAATTACCTGAATTAAAAAAAAACATTGTTTCTGTTTACCGTAGTAAACATCATTCCCGGTTTAAAGATTGAGCCCCCAAGCCTGAATACATCAAACAGGCTAGATCTGCCTGCCCCCACTGCAAACGCACATCCTATGTTGAAGGTTTTATCAGCTATGCTAAAACTCTCTTCCTAAGGTTGAGCAATCTTTGTAACTCAATATAACTTTGGGAAATAACCACATTTGTTGGTTTATTATAAACATTTTATTGCTCTCCACATGAACATCCTCTATCCTGAAGATTCCAAGAGCCTAATAACTAGCAGCCAAGTCCCAGACAAAAGGACATTGTACATCCACAGGTGTTGTTCAGGGGTAGTACACTTCCCTCACATACACATGACCTGGAGTTTGTCCCCAGTCCTGAAAAATGGGTATTATTATATCAGAGATTGCAGGCACTTTTGGAATTTGTGTTTCAAGCTGGTTGGCTGGAAATATCTGAAATCCTAACACTGGGGAGGCTGATGACAGAGAATAATATGATGGATGCCACCCTTCGCAATACAGCCAAGACTTCAATCAAGCCTGACTCCTTGACTTCCATCCCTGGACTAACACTGCAGAAAGAGAGGACCATTTAACCAAGTCCATGAATTGGTACACATGCATACACATTAAATAAATAAATGTAAAGTATTATGTAAAATAGCTGTATTTGTTTTTAAGTGTTCAGCACTGAATGTAACCTAAGCCTCTTCCTCCTCTCTCAATAGTCACCTCCATCTCCCAGTTTTGTTTTCTTATCCTCAAATTCTAACCATCCATCAGTCACCTAAAAATGAGTGAATAAAACTGAACATTTTGAAGAAAAATGTATTTCGTTGTATAAAAATTTCAGTTAATACACACTTTTAATGTGAAAGATGTCACAAAGGTTAAGAGAACAGCCTGGATTTCGACAGGTACTAAGTTTAATTCCCAGCAAGCAAACACATGGTGGCTTGCAACCATCTGCAATGAGATCTAGTGCCCTCTCCTGGTCCGTAGGCATACATGTAAGTAGAACACTGTATACATAATTAAAAAATAAATCTTTAAGAAAAATCAGATTAGATTCAGAAGAAACAGGGGCGATTTAGATATGAAGGGGCATCACCAATAAACACCAGTGGAGATGGCTAGCACCTTGGAATTAAGCTGCAGTCTAGAGACACAGACAAGTACAGAGGAGAGGTGAGTATAATTAGGACATTTCTTCTTCAATTATTAGCTCAATACCAAATCAGAGGAAAATGATATCTTGGTGATGTTAGCTAAGGCAACCTACCAGCAGGGATCATGTATACTGAAGAGGCTAACCTCTATTTAGACTGGATTCTTTGTAGTCAGTGTGGAGCAAAACAAATCCAAAATACTTTGAACCAAAATTAACCCTGTCTTCAAGATGTGAGGGATAAAGAGTGAACAAAATTGAGGAAATGTCCAAGTAATTCATAACAACACCATGCAAGAGAGCCAACCTCTGACACTATTAACAATACGCTGCTACACTCACAGACGGGAGCCTAACATATCTGTCCTTTAAGAGGCTAAATCATGAAATCATTTGAAATGAATGTTGAGACTAACATCCAAACATGGCAGAGCATACAGTGGGTGGAAAAGTGGAAGGAAAGGCTTTCGAGGGCACACTGGCTCGACAAGAAGGCAAACAAAGCCAAAGAATATGTGCCAAAGGGGCCTTGATGAGACTGAAACATCAAGCAGCAGCCATGTATGGAGTGTACTTATGCCTAAAATGCCTGAAAGAAATGGGATGTGGGTGACAGCTGAATCCAGTATTTAGAAAAATACAGAAGAAAAGAACACAGTTATTTCAGAAATTGAGCAAGAGCAAACACACAAATGACATAGAATCAAAAGGAAGCTTCTGAACTGAGGAATAAAATCAGCAGGAAGATTAATACCAGATATGGATGACAGAGAGAGCAATGCTAGTTAGGTATCTGACACGTGTGATTGATTGTTCAATAATTAATCCCAGTAAATTGTATAAAAGTTTAAATTAATAATAATTATTACATACTAGAACTGAATTCCATGCTCCACCAAACATAGTGGACATTTCACTTGCCAGCTTAAAAGTTGATTTCATTTTCTGTCTTCCTAGGAAATATTTCTCTAGACATTTTCCTTTCTATCCATGTCTTAGCACTCCAAGAGAACTCATGACAGAACCACAGGTGATGTATAAGTTAAATGATGTTTCTTAATTATACAACAAGACACAGAGAAAAATACAAACTTGTGTTTGCATCTCAAATGCTAAATATGCTGTATCAGCACAAACCCAAGAATTTTCTTCTCTTGTCCTGCTTTTCTTGCAGTCCATATGCATTTCAAGAAGCTCATGAGCATGAAATTATCAGTAGATGAATAAAAAATTACATAAGAGTCTACAGATTAAACACAGTGTTGCTTCCCAGTTGTGATTTGCTTCTGACATACTCAAGACAATACTTCTTCACATCCATGACTCAAATGTAAAATGAGAAAAAGCAATTTAGTGAATCAAAAATAATGTGGAAGACATGGGACAGCACACAGTATTGAATTTGAAAATGGAGAACCTTTAAATATCAACCTTTAATTTGTAAAAAATTCTGGTTCTGTTATGAACTAAATAAATTTGATTATAGCAATACTGAGTATATTTCTATATTTTTCCTGTTTACTGATTTTCAAGATAATGAAAGCAAAGGCTTTGTTTGGATAATCTGGACCAGTGCAAAGAGTGCAAAGTATAGCATAGTCCCCAATATGCTTGCTTTGTGAGTCTCAACTGCTCTAAATGTGTACAGAGTCTTTCTGAATTGGATTTTACAATACAATTCCCAATGTGTCCCCATAAATTAGAGTGTTGTGAGTCCTTCCTCAACTATTTCTGCATGTCTCATTGTTGATCATCTGACGCAATACACTGAGATCATTTATAATCTTATCCACATAATCATTATATTAGGACATTCCAAGGAACAAATTTGAGCAAAAGACTTTTCTCCCAGGGGCTTTAAATTTAAAATAATGAGTGACTTCATGAAACCTGGGACTGAGCTGTTCACATATTTATTTACCTACCCATTCTTAGCCTATGGTCTGTGGACATCAGATGCGTAATCCCAGAAAAGAGGGTGTTGACAATTTTTTGAGGAATGAGGATCAATGTGAAAAACAATGAAAGAAGAACATACAGCTAGAGTCTCTTTGACCAGATAAATAAAAGCAGGTCAAAAATATAGGTGCTCATTTCATGTACTGATGGCGGTTCAGATTTCACATTTCCCAGGTTTAAGGCAGGACAAATATGTGTGCTTGGATTTTCCATTTCTTGCTCCTGAACATTCCCCTTCTCCTGGACAGTTTCATTCATCCTAGGTGCTGTTGGAGAATGAAGTTGAAGGAAGATAAAGACCTGGACTTGGGGGCAAATTGTGTCTTCTTCCTTCAAGCAACCTATGAGACAATAGGCAGAGAGGATTGGAACAAATATCTGACTAAATTGTAAGTGCTTTTAAAATCTTCCATGTAAATATCCTGACACACATTTCATAAGATATTTGATGAGGATCTTAGCAACACTTTCACTCTTCTGTCCTGTTCTCACAGCCTGCATACCAAGAGTGAACTATTACTTCTTTACAGACACTTTCATTTTTTTCTACTTTTAATTTCTTTCAGGAGTTTTGTGGTTTTATTTTTGTTAGGCACTTCATTTAAAGCTGTAGGCGGAGTCAAAAAACATCTCTCACAGTGACCCAACATATATAGTCCTCCTAATCATAGTTTCCATTATACCATAGCCAATGATGTATGACTCAAAGCAATCCCATGAATTTCATTCAACAAGTTTTATCCCAAGTACATTACAATAAATGACTCTGTAATCTGATGTATCTCCTAGTGCATGTAGTGTTTGTAGTATTTGTGTCAGTAGTGTTTGTGCTACACATAGCTCTTGAGAGCTTCCACATAGATACAAAGACACTCTCTCCAGTTCCTTGCATGTGGTCACACTGTGGTTTCTGAAGGTGTATTGAGAATGGAATTAAGAGATCAGGTTATTGGGAACTATGTTCCTTTTGCTCCATGCTTCATTTGTATAGTTTACATATATATGTTATATATATGGTTATATATAACCAAGGCGAGTTCTTCACACTCTTGGACTGTAAATGATATATTTAGATTCCTTGAAATGTGAGGTTATCACTCATACTGTTTCCAGTTTAGATCCCTTTTTTGCTTGCCTGAGTGGCAGTTGTGTCATGTGATAGGTGGCAACACTTGAGAACAGAAAGAGAAGCTCCTTACTAATTCAGTTTTGCCATTATTTAACAGCCATACATCTTCTTCCTTTATGTATGAATTGTCTATTTACTGAGACTTAAGTCATATGTCTCTCTTTCATTTCTCTTTCAGTAAATTTGCTATGCATAGCTGAATATTTTAGACATATGGGATTAACACAAAGTTTCTGAATTTCTCAGTTGTTTCAAACACAGAACATTGGACAACTAGGCTAGGCATACAGCTTAAAGAATTGATGTTTCCCAACATTTGTTGTAGGATATAATGATTGAAAGCACAGGTCCCTAATTTTAATTCCTTTTTCTGTTTCTGAAATTCTCAATGATAAATGTTCACTGTAGAAGTAAAGGATATTCTAATAGAGACTATTTTTATAAGTAAAAACACCACAGAGATACAAATTTTAAATGGAAATGGACTGTATTTAATTCTGAGTGAATCATTCAGAATGGTGTAGTAAGTTTGATGTATATTGGTCAGATAGGACTTGACACAGAAGACAGAGGAATTATGTTTTTCTCGTAAATAAAACTACAATATGCTATGATTTTACATCAATTGGTGTGTTGCTTGTTTTTATTCAAAAATTAACATTCTCACACATTTTTGTATTCTATTTTATAAACATAAATTATGGCATTTGCAAAGCTCATTGCAATTTCTGAGTGTTCCTGGTTTTCAGTAGGGAGCTACACTTATGTTAATGTTACCAGAGAGTTGGCCAAAATAATGTTTTTTGAGACTTTTTGGTAATGTCTTGGCTGTTCTGCACTCACTCCATACAAAATGATGTCTTCAATCTAACAGTAATCTGACTGCAGCTGCCTCCCTGAGTGTTGACATTACAAGGCATGTACCATCACATCTAGCTTAGGATGCCTTCTAAGAGAAAAATTGTGTTACCAGGGTATGCTCAGTGTGAATATGTCACATGTGTGTGTAAACAAAAAATATGTGGATCATAATTTGGTGGTGGCTTGTGATCTTATTCTATGATCTCAGTACCAGAAGCAAGTGTATGCAAGTGCATATGAGTCAGAATAGTTGAGAGCGATGTATAAATTTTAAAAAGCATGGAGTGTATTATCATATTGTGGCCTAAAATATGTATTGTCCACACAAGCATGTGCATACATATATTTTTATCAATTATTCTTTAGATATAAAATTTGCCTAACAATAAAATTTACAAAAAGGTTTCATTTCTCTAGTAGTTAAATTGGAAGAGAAAAAACACAGGAGATGGATATGGATATTGGGTGATTTGTTTAATACATTGCCACTAATTACAAACAAATTTAAGTACAGGAGCCAAAAGTAGCCCCTGATAAGGTCTACTGTGCACTCCTAATTCTTCCTTTAACTGCCTCAGCTAATTCTATTAATTTCATGATAAAAACCTGAGACATCTCACAAACACATATATTTTTATATTGTTCAATAATTTCAAATTAAGGATTTCTTTAGAATTTCTCTTTGGTCAAGCCTATGCTCATGTCTTTACCTTCTGAAATGGAATTCCAAAACAAGACATAGAAACAGTCTCTGTGGAAGATTTCAAAATAACATATTATATATGGGAGACACACTCTCACAAGTTTTTAAAGCTTGTATAATTTCCAGCTTCTTATGTCTTTATAATCTCACAACACAGGACATCTGTTTCAATCTTTCTAGGTGGGAGGAAATACTGTTCAATAAAGGATATTTCTTGTATTCATTACAAATAATTAGTTGTATATCTCTGTTCATAATAAACATTGTATCCTTTTACAGCACAACACCAAAAAGCCAGCGATTTGCTTTTGCGTTGGGTTTTTCTATGGATGAAGTCAACAGGAACCCTGGTCTTTTACCAAATATGTCTCTGCTTGGCTTCATTGGATTTGGTTGTAAGACACTGCCACAGTTCACCAGTCATATGCATATGATCATAAACAATGTTCTACCTAATTATGACTGTAAAAGAAAGCCAATGTGTGGTGTGTTACTTACAGGAACAAGCTGGGAAACAACAGCAACAATACAGACATTCATGAACCTCCTACTAGGTTACCAGGTGAGAGTTTTTGGAGTAGGATTTTTCCTATTATGTCTCTTTTGGTATGATTTAGAGATTCAAAGAAAGGTTTAAGGAGGAGAATGACCTCATGATTCTATCAATCTATTTATTCAAGGGCCCTAATATTTGGAGACATGATAGGTCTTCTACCCACATGTCCATCTTTGAAATAGAGATGAGGGAAGACATAAGAGCTAATTGGTTTCTCTAGAACTCTCTGAAGAGAAATGTGTTTACAAATGCTTACATATTCATGCTGCCTCATGCTGCTACCTGTGTCCTAGGTCCTTCTTCTTACATTTGGACCTTTCCATCCTGTCCTAAGTGACCAAGAACAATTTCCTCTTCTATATCAGATGGCCTCTAAGGACATATCTTTAGCCCTGGCCATAGTATCCTTCATACTTTATTTCAAATGGAACTGGGTTGGGCTAGTCATCTCAGACAATGATCAAAGCATACAATTTCTCTCATATTTGAGGAGAGAGATGGAAACAAACACAGTCTGCTTTGCCTTTGTGAACATGATCCCAGTCAACATGGAGTTATACATGTCAAGAGCAGAGGTGTATTACAACCAAATCATGACATCTACCACAAATGTTGTCATCGTTTATGGTGACATAGAGTATACACTAGCTTTGAGTGTAAGAAGGTGGGAATCTCTAGGTATAAAGAGAATATGGATCACAACCTCGCAGTGGGATGCCACTATAAGTAAAAGGGACTACACACTGGACTCATTTCATGGGACTCTTACTTTTGAACACCATCGTCCAGATATTTCAGGATTCAAAAATTTTGTCCAGACATTGAACCCTATCAAATACTCTGACAATTATCTGGCAAGCCTGGAGTGGATGTACTTTAACTGTGCAGCCTTGGCATCTAACTGTAACACAATGAAGAACTGCTCATCCAATGCCACATTGAAATGGCTAATGGAAAATGCTTTTGACATGGCTTTTAGTGGTAGCAGTTATAACATATACAATGCTGTGTATGCCTTTGCTCATGCCTTTCATGAGTGGTTCTTTCAATACATAGTTCATCAGGATATGGGCATATTGAACAACTACTATCATCAGTGCTTTAAGGTACTGTTTCTTCTATTGGATAATATTTAATGTCATCAAAGACATACTTTTATAAGGCTCTCACAGGGACCATCTCAGTGTAGAAAAATGAAATATAAATCTTGATTGGGTGAAAGAGGGGGAAAGAGGTAATGGGAAAATTTAAGTGAGGATATAACAGTTGGGATATAATCTGAGTAAATTATTTAAAGAAAAAAGAAAAGAAATACAAGTAAAAAAGCAAAATGTAAAAGCAGTAGTGTGGTAGGGAATTTTGTTTATGATGCCTATTGACTTTGATACAAAGATCCTTAATATCATCACACTGGTTCAAAACTGGAAGTATAATAAGTGTTTGCAAATTAATCCTCTCCATGAGGAGAGGATAAGCCCTTTTTCATTAATTGTCAAATATATTATAATAACTGTCTGGATGATTTTCCCAAGGTTTTAAAACTGATTCAGCAACCACTGTTGGTACAAATATCCTTATGTGCTTTGTCAGAGTAACTACGTAGGAAATAGTGCCGGAATTCAATTTTGTGCATAGATTTTTTTTCATATGTGAAAAATTATACTTATCACTTTGTATTTGTGTATGTTTTTTCTGTTGCTGTGCATCTCTTTGCATATTGGTTTTGCTGTTGCTGTGTACAGATGTTTCTATTCCACCTGCCTATCTTTCCAATTATCTGTTGAAATTAATATACATTTTTGAATCTAGCAATGGCTTTCTGTATGCGTGTTTGTGTTTGTCTTTATATTTCAGTGTGTTTTTTTTTTTTAAGAAATAAGAGTCTTTCTTTTATTTTTTTGTTTTTTTTGTTTTTTCTCCTTTATTAATTTATTCTTGTTACATCTCAATGGTTATCCCATCCCTTGTATCCTCCCATTCTTCCCTCCCTCCCATTTTCCCCTTATTCCCCTCCCCTATGACTGTTCCTGAGGGGGATTACCTCCCCCTGTATATGTTCATAGGGTATCAAGTCTCTTCTTGGTAACCTGCTGTCCTTCCTCTGAGTGCCACCAGGGAAGAAATAAAGAAAGAAATTAACGAGTTCTGAATTACCTTTCAGTGTGTTTTTGTCATTGAACTTGTGAGGTGACTGAGTCTGTATTTTTTTGTGTTTTGGTCAATGTGCTTGCATATAGGTACATCTGTGTCTCTCTCTCTCTCTCTCTCTCTCTCTCTCTCTCTCTCTCTCTCTCTCTCTCTGTGTTTGTGTGTGTGTGTGTTTCACTTTATGTATGTCTGTCTTTATTCCTGCCTATTTGTAAATTTTGGATGTGACCATCAATTATCTGTCTGTCAGTGTCACTCTATGTGGTTGTCTTCATCCGTTTTTCTCCTGACTACTTGTCTGGCTATGTATGGGAATATGCTTTTTATTCTTCTACATCTGTATGTGTCTCTACCTGGGTGTGCTTGTATGCATATAAGTTTGACAATGTGTGTGTATTTGTGTGTAAATAATTGTGTTTCTATATGTGTGTATATTCTGTATGATTAAGGAACTTCTCTATGTGTAGTAACATGTGTATGTGTGTGTGTTAGTGTCTATGTGTGTGTCAGTGTCAGTGTGTGTGTGTTCATATTGCATATCACATTTGGTTCTGAAAATATGTCTCTGTGTTTGGTAGTATACGCTTGAGAGCTATAAAATTCCAGGAACATTATGTCAAGTTTTAAATTTAATTAATTAATTTATTCTCTTATATCCTGAGGGTAGGCTCTTCTATCAGATCCCCCTAGTCACACCTTACTTCCATCCCCACTACCCTACTCCTCAGAAAAGAGGAGCCCTCTTACCCACTCATCTAAGCTCATCAAGTGAATCAGGACTTAGCATTTCCTCTTCCCTGTGGCCAGGTGAGGAATCTCCACCAGGTTGTAGTGATCATACAGATTGCAACTGTGTCTTAATCTGACATATCCTGATCGATTCTTATGATAGGGCACACATGAAGCCTGAGGTGCCCTTTGGCTTTATATGTGTAGGGGTTCTAAGTCAAGTCTATGCATGATCCTCAGTGTTTTTTTTAAATTCCACTAGCCCCTCTGGGCTCTGGTTAGCTAGCTATTTTGGCCCACTTGTGGATCTCTGTTACTCCCAGATACTTCTTTCTTTCCTCCCAACTTTTCCACTTGACTTCATGCACTTCACCCTGTGTTTGGCTGTGAATCTCAGCATCTGTTTTCATCTACTTCTATGTGTAGGGTCTCAGAGAAAAGGTTTGCTATGCTCCCATGTTCAAGAATAGCAGAATATCATTAATAGTGTCAGGGTCTGGCTTTCTTCCATGGGGTGGGTCTCCTGTTGATGCAGGCATTGTTTGGACATCTCCTCAATCTCACCGCTATCTATATCCTTGCATTTCCCATAGGCAGGGTAAATTTTGAGCTGAATTTTTGTTGGGTTGGTTGGTGTTCCCTTGCCTCTGCAAAGACTCCTCTATAGTCTCCATGACCCTTGCTACTAGAAGTCTCACCTAGACTCACTCCCATACCCTCCCAGAAGGCCTCCATGTCTTAGGTCTCCAGATTATCATAGAGATATTAATTTTATTTATCCAGTTGCTTTACTTGAATTTTTGCTCCTGGATACATTGATTAAATTTGCCTTTAAGATAAAGTCAGATTACACTGTCTGTGTTCAAGAAAGGGATTATGCACTACAGTATGCTATTTCTATTTCAGCTTTATGACATTCTGCGGAATATCCACTTCACAAATCCAGTTGGTGACAGAGTAAATATGAACCAAAGAGGAAAACTTCAGGAGGAATGTGACATTTTCTATGTTTCCAATTTGCATCAAGGTCTTGAATTTAAAGTGAGGATTGCAAGTTTCAGCTCATATTTTCCACATGGTCAACAGCTCCATTTATCTGCAGAAATGATGGAGTGGGCCACAGGAAGTACAAAGGTAGGTTTGGACTTATTGTACTGATTTACCTGACTCACCAGTAAACAGGGTCATGTGTGCACATTCTAAATTAGTGATATAAAATAGATTGTCATGTAAGGAATCAAAAATTGTCCTATATTACTATGTTTCTTATTTTTGCTTTTTGATGTGATATATTTATTAGTTCTTTGAACATTCCATTTCCATACAGTTACATTTATAATATCAGAGGTCTTTCTGCTTTTTAATATGACTACAACATTGTCTATTAATACTGTTTAATATTACTTGCTCTAAAGAGATCAATAGTTTCTCTGTTCCAGTTTTATTACAACACAGTAATCTTTCCATATCTTTTGGACCTCTGGCACAGATGTCAAAGATATTGAGATTATTGTAAAGATGGAGTAAAAAAAAGTATATAAACCATTCATTTTATTATGTAATACTGTTTAATTATTTTTTCATTGATCTTCTAAAGTCTAAATTTTTATGTATATTAATTTAAATTTTCATGAACTATATTAGATTTTCTAAGATTTATAAACTTGGTTTTTATTAAATTAAATTTTCTTTAACTTTTTAATGAATGTTTTATCTGTACATATGTTTATGCAATACTGGCACATGTAATGCATATGGATGCCAAGAAGTGGTTCAGACTCCTAGAAACTTAAGATGGAGTTTTGACAGAAAATGTGTTTTCAATGTCTAAGTTCGGTTTGCATCATGAGCAATAATTATTACTGACAATATGCCATCTCCCCTGCCCTGAGTGATACACTGGAGAAGAAATTTTTCACAAGAATAATCTTGTTTAATGTCCTGAATTATGGTATGGTTATTGATATAACCAATATAGGGATTTCATTTTTAATTCTGTATATGAGGCTGATTGATAGTAGTACAAATGTGGCTTTAACAAAAGAAATTTCACATGCTATATGCTGTGTATATTATAGGTATGAATTCTGATGTGGGTGGTGCTAAGGTATTTATTTCAGATTACCTAATTCAAAGTTCATTGAATTTTAAAAGATTTAACTTCAGGAATGTCTTTAATTCTGATATCAAGTGATATGTCATATTTCTCAGAAAATATAAAACGTATGGTAAATTATTCTCTTCAGTGTGATGAGAAAAGACTATCTAAAGTGAAAAATGTGAACTCAAGGTGTAGCTACTGAAATACATAACAATTCTGTAGTAAGAAAGGAAAACTCATATTTGTTATAACCACATCTAAGTAGAATATTACATAAGTGACGACTAGAAGAGTATACAGAAGTCAAAACAATATAAACAATGCTCTGATCCCCCATATACATATCACAATGCAGAAAAATAAACATAAATATGAAGATGTGGAAAGAAAGAACATAACTGCAATATTATAGAATTAAATGAAAGAATGTTCAATGGCATATTAAACAACCAGTGAACAATAATTATAAGAGGCTCCAAGATGGCAGCAAAGATAATGTACTCTGTCTGTTCAGAGATACTGAATCAAGGGACAAGAGCTGTAATACCCTTCATTAGCAGGGTCCACAGTATGGTGGGTGGGCCTGACATTAGGCTGCATAAGTTGGTACACAAAGACATCACTGTTTCCCTAAGGCTTTGGAGAACAGGAAGATCTGATCTCAGATCCCCTGGCTAATCCACAGAAATATCCCAGGCACAGATATGCACTGGCCTGGTCTCCAAAGCCACACACACACTCAACCCAGCCCTGTGCATAGCCACACAATCTCAAACTATATTGTGGGTTATATGACCTAGAAAGATAATTTAGTGAGGAAAACAGAACCTGTAGAGAGAAGCAGCCCCAACACAATACAAGACAGGGAAGTAAGAATCTCAGGTGTAGAAGATACAATGGAATAATTTGATGAAACCATCAAAAAAATGTTTGAAAATTCCTGACATAAAACATCCAAGGAGTCAAGGAGAGCATTAAAAGATGAAACCTAAGAATAATAGGATTTGAGGAAAGAGCAGTAGCCCGGAACCAAACCCAGAATTATATTGCCAACAAAATAATAGAAGAAAACTTCTGCAATTTGAAGAAAGAGATGCTTATAAGCATACAAGAGACCTATGGTGCACCATGTAGCATAGACTATAAAAGAAAATCCTGTTGCCACATAATAATTAAAACACAAAATGCACAGAACAAAGAAAAAAACAGTAAAAGCACCAAGAGAAAAAGGCCAGATAACTTACAATTGCAAACTTACCAGAATCACATGTGAGTTTTCAGCAGAGGCCATGAAAGCCAGAGGGGTCTTAGCAGAGGTTTTGCAATGCTAAGAGTCTATAGATACCACTCCAGATTACTATACCAAATAAAATGTTAAGTAACCATCGATGAAGAAAATTAGATATTCCATGAAAAAATAATTTAAAACAGTACCCATCAAAAAATCCAGTCCGCTCTGCTCAGCCTGTTTGCATTGTGTCTTCGCTGTGTCAGAACAGTATGCTTCAGGTGGGCAGACAGAGATCGACCCAGGCCTGAATTTCTCACAGGATAGCAGCTAATGTGCACTGTGGCCAGCGCCTTGATTCCGCTCTCCTGGTATGAGATTTGGGACTGCTTCAGATGGTCTACAGCAGCTGACTATGATTTAGTTGCCCCTTGTTCTGGCATGGAGATGATTATTTGTCAGCTGAGGATACTGTATGTTTGGGATTCTGAGGACTCTTGTGAGAGCCCACTCTTCGAGTTGAGGGCAGCTGCTGTTTCCCCTGCTGTTCCTGCTGCTGCTGTTGCTGGTTGATATTTGCTCCTGCTACTATGGCTGAACTAAAATTCTGGCAAGATGGCGGCAAGCAGTGTGGACCGTGTCTGAAAGCTCCAGCGAACAATTCAGGGAATTGCACAGATTTCTGAGCCAGGAACACCAAGGTCCCCACACCACGGCAGCAGAAGTGCTCCACGGTTTGGAGGGACCAGGGTGTGGAGGACCTGCCTGCCCCTGCACACGGGAGGAGCGCGGACTTTCTCGGATCAGAGCGGCGGCAGTGGGGACAGCAGTGCCATCAGCGGCGCCAGCTGCGGTGGCTGAGGTTTGCGGCTCAGAGCCTTCTAGTGGAGGTGATTAGTGTGGTGGGCGGTGGGAGTTGCTGCGGGAGAGGGGACTCTGGACAGGATTTGGGTTGCGTGGTGCCTTGAGACCTAGGCTGGACTCAGCGGACGGTTTGGCCCGGAGTCCTGGGTTTGCTCAGTGAGCTGTGCTGTGGAGAGGCTGGCTTGGCTCAGCGGGCAATTCTGCCCGAGGCGCAGCTCCCCTGCTGTGACGCAGGCTAGGCGGAGTGCCCGCTTCTACCCTGGGCTCCGCCTCGGCGCAGACGCAGTTTTCCTGCTGTGACGCGAGCGGGGCGGAGCGCTCAGTTATACTCTGGGTGCTTGCTCAGCACAGACGCAGTTTTCCTGCTGTGACGCGAGCAGGGCGGAGCGCTCAGTTATACTCTGGGTGCTTGCCCAGCACAGACGCAGTTTTCTTGCTGTGACGTGAGCAGGGCGGAGCGCTCAGTTATACTCTGGGTGCTTACTCAGCGCAGACGCAGTTTTCCTGCTGTGACGCGAGCGGGGCGGAGCGCTCAGTTATACTCTGGGTGCTTGCCCAGCGCAGCCTTGGTTTTCCTGCTGCGACACAAGTTGAGCGGAGCGCTCGCTTCTACCCTGGGTGCTTGCTCAGCGTGATCTCAGTTTCCCTGCTGTGACACAAGCCTGGCGAAGCGCTCACTTCTACCCTAGGTGCTTGCTCAGCGCTGCCGCAGTTTTCCTGCTGTGACATGGGCTGGGCGGAGCGCTCAGTTATACCCTGGGTGCTTGCTGGCACAGCCTTGGTTTTCCTGCTGTGACACAAGCTGGGCGGAGCGCTCACTTCCACCAGGTGCATGCTCAGTGCAGTCGCAGTTCTCCTGCTGTGGCAGACGGTTCAGGCCCTGAGAAACTAGCTGAGCTTGACGAGTGGCTCGGGCCCAGTATCCCTGGCTGGACTTGGCAGGGGACCCAAAAGGTTGTGGATACCTTGGCCTGACCCAACGATCATTCAGAGATCCAGAACGATTGCAGGACCCACAGCAAAGGGGAGCTGAGGATCACTGGCGGTGAGAGCCCAAAACTACAGGGATAACCTCCTGCCATCCACACCAGTGAAGTATCAGGGCTTCCAGCCTACGGAAATCGTGAGAAAACAAGTGAATCTATCACCAGACTCCCTCCACTCAACTCTGGAAGTTACCCAACAAAAACAGAGACAGCAAGATGTCTAAAGGACAGCGTAAAAGCATTCGCAAAAAACCCCAAAACAACATGGCGTCTCCAGTTCCCAGCTATCCCAAAGAAAACAACCCGGAGAACTCACATACAACTGAAACACAAGAAAATGACCTCAAATCCTTGGTAATGAGGATGTTAATGGAGGAAACAAATAAAATTCGAAATCAGATGCAGGAAGAAGCAGCGAAGCAGGTGCGAGACATAAAAGAAGCACATAGAGTGGAACTGGAAAATTTTCAGGAAAATATAAACAACCAGATGAAAGAAATTAAAAAATCTGTTCAAGATATGAAAAGGAAAATGGATTCAATGATAAACACACAGACAGAAGAAAAACGAGAACATGAGGCCTCAGAGAAGAAGGCGAATGACACAGTGCTGAGCTTTTCTAACAGAATCCAAGAGATGGAAGAACGAATCTCAAGTCTAGAAGATACAATAACAGATCTTGAAGCAACCAATAAAGAAAATGCCAAATCTGGAAAACTCCTGACACAAAACATCCAAGAAATTAAGGACACCATGAAAAGAAGAAATCTGAGGATAATAGGCATTGAAGAAAGAGAAGATATCAGACTCCAAGGCCCAGAAACTCTTCTCAGCAAAATCATAGAAGAAAATTTCCCCAATCTAAAAAAAGAGATGCCTATAAACATACAAGAGGCATACAGAACACCAAATAGAATTGACCAGAAAAGAAAAACTGCCCATCACATTATAATCAAAACACAAAACATACAGAACAAAGAAAAAATATTAAAAGCTGCAAGGGAAAAGGGCGAAATAACATTTAATGGCAAACCTATCAGAATTACACTCGACTTCTCAGCAGAGACCATCAAAGCCAGAAGGGCCTGGACAGAGATCCTGCAAACCCTAAGAGACCACAGATGCCAGGCCAGACTACTTTACCCAGCAAAACTATCTATAAACATTGATGGAGAAAACAAAATATTCCATGACAAAACTAAATTCAAACAGTACCTATCCACAAATCCAGCTTTACAGAAGGTACTGGAAGGAAAACTACATCCCAAAGGGTCAAGCCACAATCAAAACTACTCAGGAAATAGATAACTATACCATGGCAAAAACACAACTACACAAACGCTCAACTGGAACCAACATCAAAATTAAGACTCTTAATAGTAACTGGTCATTAATATCTCTCAACATCAATGGTCTCAATTCTCCAATAAAAAGACACAGACTAACTGAATGGATGCATAAACAGGATCCAACATTCTTCTGCATTCAAGAAACACATCTCACCCATAATGATAGGCATTACCTCAGGATAAAAGGTTGGAAAAAAATATTCCAAGCAAATGGTCACAAGAAGCAAGCAAGCGTAGCCATTTTAATATTGAACAAAATAGACTTTCAACCAAGATTAATCAAAAGGGATGAGGATGGACACTTCATACTCATCAAAGGTAAAGTCAACCAAGATGACATCACAATTCTGAACATCTATGCTCCCAATACAAGGGCACCCACATTTGTAAAAGATCTGCTAAAAAGGCTTAAACCACACATCGATCCCCACACAATAATAGTGGGAGACTTCAAC
This sequence comes from Acomys minous, assembly GCF_964271855.1. Taxonomy (NCBI): domain Eukaryota; kingdom Metazoa; phylum Chordata; class Mammalia; order Rodentia; family Muridae; genus Acomys; species Acomys minous. Next base: position 1,147,673 of record NC_140502.1, on the reverse strand, counting down.
ACCCCGCTCTCACTGAAGGACAAGTCATTGAAACAGAAACTAAGCTGAGAAATAACATCATTAACCAATGTCATGGGTCAAATGGATCTAACACATATCTATAGAACCTTTCACCCAAACAAGAAAGAATATACCTTCTTCTCTGCACCCCATGGAACCTTCTCCAAAATTGATCACATAATAGTACACAAAGAAAGCCTCAACAGATACAAGAGGATTGAAATAATACCTTGTATCCTATCAGATCATCATGGGCTTAGACTGCAATTCAACAACAACAGAAATAACAAAAAGCCTACACGTATGTGGAAATTAAACAACTCTCTGCTAAATGACACCTGGGTCAGGGGAGAAATAAAGAAAGAAATCAAGGAGTTTCTGAAATTCAATGAAAATGAAGGAACAACATACCCAAATTTGTGGGATATATTGAAAGCAGTGCTAAGAGGAAAATTCATAGCACTAAGTGCCTTTAAAAAGAAATTGGAAGCATCGCACATAAACACCTTAACGACACAACTGGAAGCCCTAGAAAAAAAAGAAGCAGAAACACCCAAAAGGAGTAGACATCTGGAAATAATCAAACTCAGGGGTGAAATTAACAAATTAGAAACTAAGAAAACAGTCCAAAGAATCAACAAAACCAAGAGCTGGTTCTATGAGAAAGTCAACAAGATAGACAGACCATTAGCCAAACTAACTAAAAGGCAGAGAGACAGTATTGAAAACAACAAAATCAGAAATGAAAAGGGAGACATAACAACAGACACTGAAGAAATACAAAGAATCATAAGATCCTACTTTGAAGGCATATATGCCACAAAATTTGAAAATCTAAGGGAAATGGACGATTTTCTTGATCAATTTCACTTGCCCAAGTTGAGTGAAGAACAGATAAACAAGCTAAATAGTCCCATTTCCCCTACAGAAATTGAGGTAATCATTGATAGTCTCCCAACCAAAAAAAGCCCAGGGCCAGATGGCTTCAGTGCAGAATTCTACCAGACCTTCAAGGGCGAGCTAATACTGATACTCTTCAAGCTACTCCAAAAGATAGAAAGGGATGGAACATTACCAAACTCATTCTATGAGGCCATAGTCTCATTGATACCTAAACCTCACAAAGACTCAACAAAGAAAGAGAATTTCAGACCAATTTCTCTGATGAACATTGATGCAAAAATACTAAATAAAATACTTGCAAAACGAATACAAGAGCACATCAGAGATATAATTCATCATGACCAAGTAGGCTTCATTCCAGGCATGCAGGGATGGTTTAATATACGGAAATCCATCAATGTAATCCACCACATAAACAAAATGAAAATAAAAAACCATATGATCATCTCTTTGGATGCAGACAAAGCATTTGATAAAATCCAACACCCATTCATGTTTAAAGTTTTAGAGAGATCGGGAATACAAGGCACTTTCGTCAACATAATAAAGGCTATATATAGGAAGCCAATAGCCAAAATCAAAGTAAATGGTGAGATACTTAAGGAAATTCCTCTAAAATTAGGAACAAGGCAAGGCTGCCCACTCTCTCCATATCTCTTCAATATAGTACTCGAAGTTCTAGCCAGAGCAATAAGACAACATAAGGAGATCAAGGGTATTCAAATGGGAAAGGAGGAAGTCAAATTATCCCTATTTGCAGATGATATGATAGTCTACATAAGTGACCCTCAAAATTCCACCAGAGAACTCCTACAGCTGATAAACACCTTCAGCAAAGTGGCTGGATACAAAATTAACTCAAAAAAGTCTGTAGCCTTCCTATACACAAATGATAAGCTTGCAGAGGAAGAAATTAGGAAAACTACACCCTTCACATTAGCCACAAGCAATATAAAGTACTTAGGAGTTACTCTAACTAAGCAAGTGAAGGACCTGTTTGAAAAAAATTTCAAAACCCTAAAGAAAGAGATTGAAGATGACACTAGAAGATGGAAGGATCTACCTTGCTCATGGATAGGGAGAATTAACATAATAAAAATGGTCATCCTACCAAAAGCAATCTACAGATTCAATGGAATCCCTATCAAAATACCTACACAATTTTTTAAAGACATTGAAAGTTCAATTCTGAACTTCATATGGAAAAACAAAAAACCCAGAATAGCTAAAACAATCTTGTACAATAAACGGTACTCTGGAGGAGTCTCCATACCTGATCTCAAACTGTACTATAAAGCAATAGTAATTAAAACAGCATGGTACTGGCACAGCAACAGGCTGGTTGATCAGTGGAATCGAATCGAAGACCCAGATATGAATCCACACACATATGGTCATTTGATTTTTGACAAAGAAGCCAAATCCATTCGATGGAAAAAGGATACCATCTTCAACAAATGGTGCTGGTCTAACTGGATGTCTATGTGTAAAAAAATGCAACTGTACCCATATTTGTCACCTTGTACAAAACTCAAATCAAAGTGGATTAAAGACCTCAACATAAAACCAGAGACACTAAATCACTTAGAAGAAAAAATGAGAAAGAGCCTGGAACATATTGGCACAGGAGACAACTTCCTGAACAGAACACCAACAGCCCAGGCATTAATGTCAACAATTAATAAATGGGACCTCACGAGGCTGAGAAGCTTCTGTAAGGCAGGTGACACGGTAAAGAGAACAAAGCGACAGCCTACAGACTGGGAAAAGATCCTCACCAACCCCACATCTGACAAAGGTCTAATATCCAAAATATATAAAGAACTCAAGAAATTAAATACCACCAAACCAAATAACCCAATCGAGAAATGGGGCATGGAACTAAACAGAGAATTCTCAACAGAGGAATATCAAATGGCTGAGAAACACTTAAAGAAATGCTCAACCTCCTTAATCATCAGGGAAATGCAAATCAAAACAACGCTGAGATTCCATCTTACACCCATCAGGATGGCTAAGATCAAAAATTCAAGCGACACCATATGCTGGCGAGGATGTGGGGAGAGAGGAACACTCCTTCATTGCTGGTGGGAATGCAAACTAGTACAACCACTTTGGAAATATATCTGGTGCTATCTCAGAAAAATGGGAATAGGGCTTCCTCAAGACCCAGCTATTCCACTCCTTGGAATATACCCAGAAGATGCTCCAGCACACAGCAAGAAAATTTGCTCAACCATGTTCATAGCAGCCTTATTCATAATAGCCAGAACATGGAAACAGCCTAAGTGTCCCTCAATAGAAGAATGGATAAAGAAACTGTGGTACATATACACTATGGAATACTATTCACCTATTAAAAACAAGGACTTCCTGAAATTTGTGGATAAATGGATTGAGCTAGAAATGATCATAATGAGTGAGTTAACCCAGAAGCAGAAAGACTCAAATGGTATATACTCACTTATATCTGCATATTAGCCCAAGGGGCATGTCCCACGAAAGCCTTCACTTACCAGGAAACTGCGACAGAGGAGAGGACATTCTAGTGGGACTCTAGATGAGAGAATCATGGGAGAAAGGCAAAGTAGAAGGACCCAGAGGGTCCTAGAAGCCCACAAGTAGAACATTAGGATAGGCAGATTTGGGCACAGGGGTCCCACTCAAACTAAGGCACCAGCCAAGGACAATACAGGCGGTAAACCTTAAGCCCCTACCCAGATCTAGCCAATGGACAGAACACTCTCCACAGTAGAGTGGAGAGTGGGATATTACTTTCTCACATACTCTGGTGCCTCACCTTTGACCATGTCCCCTGGATGGGGAGATCTGGTGACAATCAGAGGAAGGACAGCAGGATACCAAGAAGAGACTTGATACCCTATGATCATATAGAGGGGGAGGTAATCCCCCTCAGGAACAGTCATAGGGGAGGGGAATAAGGGGATATTGGGAGGGAGGGAAGAATGGGAGGATACAAGGGAGGGGATAACCATTGAGATGTAACAAGAATAAATTAATAAAGGAGGAAAAAAAAACAAAAAATCCAGCCCTACAGAAGATGGTAAGAGGAAAACTCCAAACCAAAGAGCCTAAATAAAACAAAGAAAGCAGAGGAAATAGATTACATCACTTTAGCAAAAACAAAACCAGATAAACACACTACCATAAACATCATCAAAATAAAAGAACCTAATATCTAGTGGTCATAAAAATATTTATTTCTTTTTTATTATTATTAATTCATTCAGATTACTTCTAAAAATTTATCCATGTCCTTGTCCTCTCCTGTTCCACCCTTCTGCTCTCTTTTACCTTATTCCCATCCCGTATGTCTGCGACAGAAGGGGAACTCCGCCACCACCATATGGTCATAGCCTATCAGGTCTCATCTTCGTAGCCTTTCTAGTCTTTCTCTGAGTGCTACAGGGCCTTCCCATCAAGGGGAAGTGGTCAAATATGGGGCATCAGAGTTCATGTCAGAGTCAGTCCCTGGTCTCCATATGACTGTGGATAATGTCATGTACCTTGGCTAGATCAGAGTAGAGGTTCAATATTTACTGTATCTGTTGTCTTTGGTTGGTGCAGTAGTTTGAAAAGACCTCCTGGGTCTTGATCTGCCCATCATGATGTTCTTCTTGTAGATTACTAGGACCCTCTGGAAAATTCTATTTCTTTATTCTCCTGTACTTCTCTGACCTAGAGTCCTAATAGTAGGTCTCACATCTATGCAAATCTCTTGTTAAGTGAAGACATTCAGGGGATATCCCTGTAGGGGTAGTGTCCAATTATATGTGAGTATATACCATGTGAGTCTTTCTTAGTCTGCATTAACAAACTCAATATGATGATTTCTAGTTCCATCCATTTGTCCACAAATTCCAGGATTCCTTTTCTTTTAAGAGCTGAGTAATAGTCCATAGTGTAAATCTACCACAATTTCTTTATCCATTCTTTGACTGAGGTACATTTAGGTTGTTTCAAGATTCTGGCTATTACAAATAAGGCTGCTATGAACATTGCTGAGAGTATGTCTTTGTTGTGTGGAGGAACACATTCTGTGTGTATTCTAAAGAGTGGAATAGCTGGGTCTTGAGATATGCCAATTCTAAGTCTTCTGAGAAAGCCCCAGATTGATTTCCAAAGTGTTTGTACAAGTTTGCAGTCCCACCAGCAATGAAGGAGTGTCCCCCTTTCTCCACATTCTCCCCAGCATGTGATGCCACTTTAGTTTTTGAACTTGTCTATTCAGATGGGTGTAAGATAGAATCTCAGGGTAATTTTGATTTGAATTTCTCTGATGACTATGGATGTTGAGCATTTCCTTAAGTGTTTCTCAACCATTCGATATTCCTCTGTTGAGAATTCTCTGTTTAATTCTGAGCCTCATTTCTTAATTGGGTTATTTGGTTTGGTGGTGTTTATTTTCTTGAGCTATTTATGTATTTTGGATATTGGATTTTTGTCAGATGAAGGATGGGTGAAGATTTTTCCTAGTCTGTATGCTATCACTTTGTTCTGATGACAGTGTCTTTTGCCTTAAAGATGCTTCTCAGCCTCATGATGTCCAATATATTAATTGTTGATGTTAAGGCCTGAGTTGTTGGTGTTCTGTTCAGGAATTGTCTCCTGTGCCACTGAGTCCAACATGCTTTTTCTTCTAACAGATTTAGTGACTCTGGTTTTATGTTGAGGTCTTTAATGCACTTGGACTTTATTTTTGTGCACGGTGAAAATATGGGTCTACTGTATTTTTCTACATGTAGATATCCAGTTAGACCACAACAACTTGTTGAAAATACTATCTTTTTTCCATTGAATAAATTTGGCTTTGTCAAAAATCAAGTGTCCATATGTGTGTGGACTTTTTTGGGGTCCATTGATCAACCACCCTATTGCTATGCCATGACCATGATGTTTTAGTTCCTGTTGCTGTGTAGTACAGCTTGAGATCATGTATGGATATTCCTTTGGAGGATCTTTTATTGTACAGGATTAGTTTAGGTATTCTGGTTTTTTTGTTTTTCCACATGAAACACTGTGACACACTTAAAAATGTTCAATGTTCTTGGTTATCATGGAGAGTTAATGAAACCACATTTCTCATTTAATCTTACACTCATCACCATGGTTAAAATAAAAAAAACTCAAGTGACAGTAAATGCTGTCAAGGATTTGGGGAAAAGGGAACATTCTTCCGTTAGTTGGGGAAGTGTAAACTTGTACAACCACTAAAGAAATAAGCCTAGTGCTTTCTCAGAAAATTGAGAATAATGATAATTAAAGATGCTGATATGCCACTCCTGGGAATATACAGAAAAGTTGTTCAACTATACAACAAAGACATTTGCTCAGATATTTGCAAAACAACCAGAAACTGGAAACAACCTAGATGCCTCTCAACCAAAGAATGTATAAAGAAACTCAGGTACATTTACACACTGGAATCCTACTCAGCTTCTAAAAACAAGGAAATCTTCAAAATTGCAGACAAATGTGTGGAACTAAACATGTTCATCCAAATTGAGGTAACGGAGACCTAGAAATTCATGCATGGTATACATTCACTTATAAGAAGATATCAGCTCAAAATTGATGTCCTATGACAGGCTTCCCCCAGCGGTAGATTAGCACAGATGCTGGCACTTGCCACCTGGTGGCATCTGGAGGAGTGCAGAGAGCGGTATTGAAGAATGAGAGATTGGACAGCTCATTCTCCACAGTTCTGTGTACAGCAGACTCTGCCTCTGACATGAACTATATTTCCCCATGTTTGATCACTTCTCCTTGGTGGGAGGTCCTTTGGCACACAGAAAAGGGGAGGAAAGTATTAGGATGAGACCTGGTATGCTTTGGCCATGTGGTGGGGGAGGAAGACCCTTGTTGTGAGAGGTCCAAGGGAAACTAAAGTGGTGGGTTAAATTGCATGGGAAGATGAAGATACAAGTGAGTAGTAACATTCAGGATGTAATTTGAATAAATGATATCAAATTTGAAAAAAAATTTAATGATTTTGCAACTCAGCATTAAAGACAACACCTAATTGTATGAGTGCTTATAACTGAGCTTCATCCTACATTTATGTATATATTTTAACTACATCTGTACCACTGGTGAGATATATGTCTTTGAATCTTTAATTTCTTGGGCATCAGTTTGTTTTTAATTGATTTGGGCAAGATAACATGCTATATTGAATCCTATTAAGATAATCATGAAATAAATTTTAAATTATGTAAAGGAAAAAATAATTTTAAGAGAGTTCCCAAATAATCAAGAACACAAATCACCTCTGGGAGCATACAATGAGATCTTGAACATTTGGATACAATGAGACACTGAGTGAAGAGTTGAATTAATAATGCAACGAAGAATCAAAATATTGTTAAATAATCAAACTAAAACATGTAAGAGAACAACAAAATAAATCAAATAAAAACATCAATATTCTCAAAAAGAGAATATTTCAAGTTGAAGAATGGATGCAAAGACTTTAAAACAAGACATATGAGTAAGAATGCTCAAAGAATGATGAAGATTAAACAATAAAGAAGAATGAAATACAGAGGATACAAAGGGCATATGATGAACAGAACAAATTTACAAACCAGGGGCACAATATGAGAAAAAGGACAGACAAAAGCCATCTACATTATATCCAATAAAATGTAACTATAAATTTCTTAAATAAAACATCATCTGTGGCTTTACAGAAAGAGCATTTATGTAAGTACTAACTAAACTCTCAACAACAGAATTTATCTAATATGTTTTTAGTTGTTGTTTGCTTGTTTCTTTGTTTTGTTTTGATTTTCTAGATAGGGTTTATCTCTGCAGCCTTGGCATTCCAGGGCTCATTTCGTAGATTAGACTTGTCTCAAAATTCAAGCAATAGCCATGTTCTGTCTCCCAGAGTGTTAGGATTAAAGACATACACCATCATAAAAAAATGAGCCAAGACTTGATATATATTACTTAAATTTGCTTTGTACCAAGAGGAAGCTATGGAATGCCGCTAAATAGAAGCCCCATTCATAAAATAGCAGCACATGAAGAATTGCAGATTCTACCATGGAGGCTCTTAACGGTGGAGAGTAACAATGATATGTGTCAAAGTGGGGTATGACTTTCACATGAACTCTGGTGCCTCATATTTGACCATGTCCCCTGGAGGGGGAGATCTGGTGGCATTCAGAGGAAGGATAACAGGTTACCAAAAAGAGACCTGATACCCTATGAGCATACATGGTGGGGGGGGGGAAATCCCTCTCAGGAACAGTCATAGAGGAGGGGAATAAGGGAAAATGGGAGGGAGGGAAGAATGGGAGGATGCAAGGGATGGGATAACCATTGAGATGTAACAAGAATAAATTAATAAAAAATTAGACACATAACTGGCAAGGTTAGTTACGATACACAATATATTGATCTCATAATTGAAGGAAACAGAACAAAGTTCAATAATGAACACAATTACAGAAATTCATATGCACTGAAACAGCACTACAAATGATACTTTAAGAATTTTTTCATAATTATAAGTAACATGAACAAGTTTCCAATGCTACATAAAAACAACACTAAAAAGACAAAAAGAAAAACATTGATTAGAAAGGAATCAATCCTGCAGTAACTACATGTGGAAATAAAAACAAGTATAAATAATAACTGAATGGTAGTTTTCACATTTTCTATTGGAAACACAAAGGCAGTAAGAATTGCTTATGTTCTTGCCTCCATAGGAAAGTCAAAAACTCATTCACATACATGAAGAGAGCTGTTCTATAAGTATAGTGGAAATGCATTGTAATGAAGTATAATAGAAAATACTGAAAAATAATCTATAGTTTGGATATGTACGGAATAATTTGTAGTAAATTGTACTAAAAACACAGCAACAAAAGAGAAAGATCACTCTTTCATGTTAGAATAACATGACTTCATTCCTGGAATGAAAGCATAGCTCAAGATACATATATCAATTAGGGTTGATCCAACACATAATTCAACTCAATTATAGAATCACATTTTTATCCACAACAAAAAACAAAGGATTCAGACTGGGAAGGCAGAAATGGATCAATTGTCCATGCAGTCCCCAATTTCAATATTCATTGTCATACAAATGATCTTCATGTTCAACATTTTATTTTAACTGAAACGTTTTTTATGAATTCAATGCCAGCCTTGTCTACAAAGTGATTTTAGGAGAGACAAAGCTACACAGAGAAACCTTGTCTTAAAAAACTACAAAAAAATTCAAATTTAATTAAACGATCTTTATTCAACAGTTTCTTGTATTTCCAGCCCCTGTCGAGCCTGTTCACCTTAGGAAATACTCCACCCTCCAGCTCAATACACAGAAATTCAGTACTTTACACCACAAGTAAACCAGGATTTGCCCACTCACCTCTGTTTCTATTTACACACAGCTGTCAAAGTTTACGCTGTCAATTTATTGGAGGTCATGTTTGGTATCTGAGATTCTAGGACAAATTTCCCTGATGCATGAGTTTTTTAGTCTTACAGTCCTAATCTGTTGCTGTGATTAAATACTGATCCTAAGTAAAGTAAGGAAAAAGTTGATTTGGATCACAGAAATTACTGTCAAGGGAACACAAGGCAGGAATCTCTGCACTTGGAACTAAATCTAGACCCTGAAAAAGCTCTGCTACTGGCTTATTCTGTTAGATTTCTCATAGATTCCTGCCTAGCAAGAGCACCTCCCACAGTGGGATGGTCACTCATGCATCAATTACCACTGAATGAAATGCCTCACAAATATAGGCAATGTCTAGTCTGCTGGACATAATTTCTCAAGTAATTTTCCTCTGTATTTTTACTGTGCTTGGTGTCAACTTGACAATCATTAACTAGAAAAAATGCGAGTGAAGTCTCTATAAGTGCTTGCATACAGCACACCATCAATTCGGGTTACTACATTTCTAGCAGTTTGGATGCAACTCAATTTTTCATCAATTTCTTTTCATATATTTCTATGCTTGACACTATACTATTAACTAAATGACATGTTTTCCATCAGTTCACAGAATTGAATAAGGTTCAATTTATTGAATAAGGTTATTCATTCTCAACCAAGTAATATAATTTATATGGAAGAAGTAGATAAACATTCTGACATCAGCATGTGTCTAATTTTTCTTAGATATTGCCCTCTGTGTGTAGTGCTGACTGTGGTCCTGGATTCAGAAAATTCTGGAAAGAGGGAATGGCCACCTGCTGTTTTGAATGCAGCCCATGCCCAGAAATGGAAATTTCTAATGAGACAAGTGAGTGTTGGTGCTGTGCAGAAACCTTCACATTTATCATCACCTCCTACCCACTCTGAGATACTTAACTTGTCAAAAAACCAAGAGAACAAATAATATATATAACTTTCCTAAGTAAGTCTTTGTAGAAATACAAATATTAACAATTTCCTGAACAAAAGCAAACAATAAACCCTTTTGTGTTTATGGACACTGTGATTCATTTTCAATTGACAGAGGATCACATTTTCTCAAAAAAAGATTTTGATAATCAAACTTCAGTTTGCATGCATTTTATAGATTTTCTTAATGATTCATCTCTTCTAAAACTCTATGTAGAATAGATTCTAATCATGGGTCTTTAAAAATATTTATTTATACTCTTTGCCTATATATGTGTGTCCCTACATGATTTGTGCACATTGCATAAGTACAGGATTCCATGCAGAACCGAACAGGGCCTCATACAAACTAGATCCTGTCATGTCACTGCTGAGTACAGAGTATAAGTTCTCTGTTATATTAATATAAAGAGAAATAGTTCCCTTATAATTATGAGAATCTAAGAATGAGATTTTCAATGTCTGATGTTATATGATTCTAGGTATGGGGGGAATGCGTCTTCAGACATGATGTAGGAAATATGAAGATTCTTGTAATCAATATTTTATATACAGTTTTCACTTAATAATGTAGTAATGTTTTAGCTAGTAATAATTTATACAGAAATAAGTTATTTCCAAAAATTAAAATGTTATTCCCACCTACACAGAATTATTAGTCAAATAATTATTTCTTTAGAGCTGACTAAATGCAAATAGCCAATGGATAATTTTTCAATATTTTGCCTGTTATCGTAGATAATTAAATGAAAGTTTTTTTTGTTTTGTGGGTTTTTTTTTGAGAGTGGGTTTCTCTATGTTACCTTGGCCATCCTGGACCTGCTTTGTAGACCAGGCTCACTTCGAATACACAGTCATCCACCTGCACCTGCCTCCTGAATGCCAGAGGCAAAGTGGCAATTGAGATGACCCAGAATATAAATTTCTTGACACTAAGGCTGATGACCTGAATTCATGCCCAAGATCCATGTAGAAGGAGTAGGTAACTAACTCCTAGAAGATGGCTTCTTACATACATGCATTCCAACATACAACATTTTCACAAATTAACCTACATGTAGTGAAATTATTTTAAATGTAAAAAGAAGTAATAGTGGAGTCTATTTACATATTTATTAACAAATATCACAAAATTTACTCAAGGTTATTTTTATCACTTTAATTAGGTTTATGTTTTTAGGGGATGGTGGATGCAGGTAACAAGTGCAGATGCAGGTGAGAGGCAACTAAAACACATGCAGTTAGAGATACATGCAGTTTTGAAATACCTGACATAAGTACTGGAATTGGGACTCTGGTTTTCTGAGAAATATTTATATTCTCTTTACAGTTGAGCCAACTAGCTAAGGTACATAAAAACATTCACTAATTATATCTATCCATAAATGCATTCCTATAGATAAAATTAATGAAATGGCTTGAAGCACATCATGGCTCTTTTCAATTATCCAATGATTGGATGGAATTTCACATACATATATTATAGTTGCTATTCTGGACCTTGCAACTTATGAGAGGAGTATTATAGGACAATATAAAAAAATCTTGGGTACCACTATTGGAATCCTTGTGTTATCTTGCTCATGTTGTTTATTCATATGTATTTCACCCTTAAGTCCACTCACAGAGTGTGAGTCTCCGTGATTAAAAGAAGAGAGGAATGGGCTGAATGATCCAGACAAAATGGGATCAAGATGAAAGGTTTTAGTGCTTAGTTAGTTCAGAGTTTTCTACTTTCACTTTTAATGTTGGTGCTTCCCATTTACAGTTATCAGGAGTCCTAGTCTCTATGGCCAGATAAGCATACAAATGAGAAAAGTGTTATTTAATATTTTTTTCAGTTTTCAATCATTAACATTATATTAATATGTCATTCAACTCTCACTCTCACATACTACATCCTTTTTATCACTACAAGAAATTTCAGACTCATGAGAGTTCTTATTACTTCTACATTCACACACACACACACACACACACACACACACACACACATACACACACACACACACAAATAAAAACCACACATATAGCCTGCTCATTCCATTTATGTGAGAGTGTTTGGGATAGTGAATTGCAACTCAAAAATTTACAACAGGTCTCGTTCTAATAGAAGACAGAGTTTCCCTCTGTCACAGAGGCAGCAGTGATAAAACAGACAATGACCTCAGGAGACAATGAATGTACAGAATTAGTGATTTTAAAATACAGTCAGGCACACCATCATTAATGAATTTACCAGTTATGATTTCAAGAGTCTAAGTTATTTGAATATAAAATGATGAAGGATGTAAGAAAATTGTACTTACAGACAACATTATAAATGATATCATCAACAAAATTTAATAAACACAGAAATGATTGCTTTTTCTTTAAAGAGAGTGAGTATGATCAAATAAAATCATTACTGTGCAACAATGACATTAAATTACATAATCAGTATTTCAATGTGCATACAGCCATTCTTCTGTAATGTCCTATCAATAAAATGCTGAAGCTGCACTAATAAAACCTTCCTTATTTCATCAGATGTGGATCAATGTATGATGTGTCCAGAGGAACAGTATGCCAACCCAGAGCAGAACCACTGTATAGACAAAGCTGTGGTCTTTCTGAGCTATGAAGATCCATTAGGTATGGCTCTTGCCTTAATAGCCTTGTGCTTCACTGCATTCACTGCTGTGGTTCTTGGGGTCTTTGTGAAGCATCATGACACTCCTATTGTAAAGGCCAATAACAAAACCCTCAGCTACCTCTTACTTATATCACTCATGTTCTGTTTCCTCTGCTCTTTGCTCTTCCTTGGGCGTCCAAACACAGCCACCTGCATCCTGCAGCAGATCACATTTGGAATTGTATTCACCATGGCTGTTTCCACAGTTCTGGCCAAAACAATCACTGTAGTTCTGGCTTTCAAACTCACAGCACCCAGAAGAAGGATGAAGTATATCCTGATATCAGGGGCACCTAACTACATCATTCCCACTTGTTCCCTATTTCAAGTAATTCTGTGTGCAATTTGGCTAGGATCTTCTCCTCCATTTGTTGATATTGATGCACACTCTGAGCATGGCCATATCATCATTGTGTGCAACAAGGGCTCAGTTACTGCATTCTACTGTGTCCTAGGATACTTGGCCTGCATGGCAATGGGAAGTCTCACTGTGGCTTTCCTGGCAAGAAACCTGCCTGACACCTTCAATGAAGCCAAGTTCCTGACATTCAGCATGCTGGTGTTTTGCAGTGTCTGGGTCAGCTTCATCCCTGTATATCATAGCACCAAGGGCAAGGTCATGGTTGCTGTGGAGATCTTCTCCATTTTGGCTTCCACTGCAGGGATGCTTGGATGCATCTTTCTTCCTAAGTTCCACATAATTTTGTTAAGACCAGAAAGAAATTTTATCCCAAAGGTCAGGAAGAAATACTAGCCCTAAACTTATATAATATGAACTACAACTGACAAATAATGGTTCTGCACAACCACCAAAGAGCATATCAATCCAATATCTACTTGTTTTTAGATTGATTGTCACACTTTTTTTTCTAATGGTGATGCTAGTCAGTATCATATCTACTAATGTTATCTACCTTTCCATATAATCATGGGCTAAACTTTTTTCATTAGATTTAGCTTTTTGGCCTGTGTACATTGTGAAAATACGCTTTTTTACTCTAATATAAAAAATTAACAATAAACTAAAAGTTTTCATTAATACTCGGATGAATGAATGGCTTTCATTACAGTTCAATAGTGAAAATAAAATACAAGGTGGTTTTCGGGAGTGAACTGTTGTTTACAGATGAAGTTGAAACAATGTTCCCCTTAAAGGGGAAGGTAAAAAGCCCCTAATAGTAATTTATGAGTTAAAGGAATATGACCTGGAAGAGAGAGTAATGTCTTCATTAACAAATAAAAAGGTACAACAGATGGATTGATCACTTACTAGTTAATAGTATGCCTTCCTGTTGTAGAGGACCTGATTCAATATCCAGTCATGTCTTGAGAAAATGATTATTTCAAACACCTGTAACAATACCTCCAAAAATGAAATCAAACTGATGCCCTCTTTTGGAAAGCATGGTTATGTGAACTCATAGGTGTACACAACAATATACTAAGATACACAATTAAACACACACATGTACATACATGCACGTAATTAAAATTCCATCATTTTTAAAGTAGTAATACATTACAAAAAACTTGACTAAGATTTGTTTTTCACTTTTAAAATTACATTTCTTTTTACATATACAGTTATATTATTATACATTAATAAACTACATACAGCAATGAGTACCAAAGAACAATCAGGACTTATAAAAATGTTACATATATAGTTTTTGGCTACTTGTATTTGGCAATCTTGAAGAAATCATCTGTCTTATATTGGTGCATCTAAAATTCTGAATGCAAATTAATATCATTCATATCTCCTCTCTACCAACTTATAGCATCTATGTAAACTGAAAAACATATTAACCCCTAAACAACTAAGATTAATTGGAAGATCAAACTATCTGGCCTCAACCCCATACAGAGACTTGAAGAGGAATTAAACTTAATTACCTACATAAACTGGAAGTATAGGTTAGCAGCTCCCAAAATGAAAAAGTGACTGAGACAATTTCCTTTTTGAAATGTCAGCCAAAATGCTCTACACCATTGGATTATCATCATCAGCCTTCTGGCCCAATATCCCTGACATAAATATTTGTGAGTCAGGATGTTGAGCATGTCCTTGCCCTGTGTTGGCAGAGTTTTGCCATCAACTATGCCTCCATCCAGACTTACCAGCTTTTGGGGGGAATTTTGTCTGTGGTAGAAATGAGGACCTTTTCCCAGTGGTTGGTTTGTTGCATTTGAATCCATCTCCATAAGGAGGTTCTTTGGTGTTCATCCTCTTCTTTGAGGTAGGTTAGGTGTTGCCATTGTTTAACCTGTCTTGTTGTCAAAGAATCTTTAAACTAATAAAAATATCTTTAAATGTCATATTCTGTGGGTCTCTGAGGCTTTTGAAGACCTTATCTAATAATTTCACATTATGTATCTATAGAATAATATTTATCTGTTTAATCTTGCATGTGTATACTTGTGATAAAAATAGACTTATAATTGACATGACAATGATTTGATCAACTAACAGTTTGTATCAATTATCCTAAACAACCTTCAATAGCACTTTCAAGGTATTGGAATAATCCTAGTATTCTACTTGAGTTGTTGTGCACAATACCTCATATTAGAGTAGTAATTATACATAATATTGAAGAATAATCCTAAATTTGAGTTCTATGTCAATGTAGTTAACTTAAACTTATTTGGCATATATATAAAAACACATACAAAATTCTGTACCAATTAATTAAGTATAAGCTTATTATTGATGAATAATTAAGTTTCTTTATTCATTCTTCAGTTGAGGAACATCTAGGTTGTTTTCACATTCTGGCTGTTATGAATAAGGCTGCTATGAACATAGTTGAGCAAATGTGCTTGTGGTATGGTAGATCATGTTTTGGGTATATTCCCATGAGTGGTATGGCTGGATCATGATGTAGAATTATTCCAAATTTCCTGAGATAACACCGGATGGTTTTCCAATGTGGTTGCATAATTTTTCAGATGTGCCAATAACAGAGGAGTGTTCCTCTTTCCCCACATCCTCACTAGGATGTGCTGTCGCTTGAATTTTTTATCTTAGCCATTAGGATAGGAGTAAGATGGAATATCAGAGTCATTTTTATTTGCATTTTCTTGATGACTAGAGATGTTCATCATATCTTTACATGTTTCTCAAGCATTAGATATTCCTTTATTGAAAATTCTCTGTTTTGGTCTATATCCCATTTTTATATTTTATTAATTAATTCATGTTACATCTCAATTGCTTCCCCTTAGCTTGTATCCTAGCATCCCTCCATCCTTCCTTCTTTCACCCTATTTTCCTCCCCTTTGTCTGAGACAAAAGGGAACTTCCTACCCCCACTATTATGGTCACAGCCTATCAGGTGTGTTTTAGTAGCCTTCTTATCTTTTCTCTGAATGCCACCAGGCCTCCCTGACAAAGGGAAGTGGTCAAATATGGGCCACCAGAATTTATGTTAGAGTCATTTCCCATTCACACAACTGTGCAGAATGTCCTGTCCATTGGTCTGATCCAAATAGCAGTTCAACACTTACTGCATTATTGTCCTTGGTTGTTGAAGTAGTTTAAGTAAAGGCCCTTGGGTCCAGATCTGCCCATAATGATGTTCTTTTTGTAGGTTTCTAGGACCATCTGTGTCCTATTTCCACATTCTCCTATACTTCTTTCACCTAGAGTCCTAATAGGAGGTCCTCACATCTGTCCCAATCTCCTTGTAAATGAAGACTTTCATGGGACATCCCTTTTTGGGCTAGTGTCCAATTATAAGTGATTATATACCATGTGAGTCTTTCTGAGTCTGGGTTAACTCACTCAGTAAGATAATTTCTAGTTCCATCCATTTGTCTGCAAATTTCAGGATTTCCTTTTTAATGGCTGTGTAGTATTCCATAGTCTAAATGTACCACAATTTCATTATCAACTCTTTGGCTGAGGGACATCTAGGTTTATTCTAGGTTTTGCCTAATATTAATAAAGCTGCTGTGAACATGGTTGAGCATATGTCCTTGTTGTGTTGTAAAACATATTCTGGGTATATTCCAAGGAGTGGAATAACTAGTGCTCAACTGTTCAAGGTACAACTGTTCTAGATGTACAGAGTGCAGAGGAACCATTGAGATATAGTAAACCATGTAGGTACTCAGGCCCCAGTGTTGAGTGATGAAATTCATTTGATGATTGTTCAAGTAGATTTAGGTCTGGCTACATACAGACTCAGGACCCAATGCCTACATCATGAGGTTCTTACACACACACACTCACGTGGAGATCAAAGAATTCCAGAAAATAACTTTGTGTGGCATCCAGGCAAAATTTCCTTTCATCTTTATTTGTGTATGTATGTTCTGTGAATGGAACCCAGGTCATCAGGCTTTCAAGGAGTGGGCCTTTACCCACTCAGCTATCATATCATGTCCTTTATCATATTTATTCTGCATCCTGTTATGATTTCTTATAGAAACGTGTGTAATTAAAATGAATTCTCATTGCCCAGTGATATGTACAAAGATCAGAATTGAAGAGGTCTATCTAGACTTACCTGGATTACTGAGCACCAACCACAAACTTACTGGAATGTGCACAGTCCTTTCTCATTCTATTTCTTCCTGGTGGCTGAGTGAAGTTTAGAGACAATGGATGTGCTTTTGTGCATACCTACCTCTAAAATATCAGCTGTTTAGGAGAAGAGAGTTTACTTCCAACTTATCTCCTTTGTTTTGGACTGCTGTTGAGACACTGTAAAACTAGCTGCCATGAAACTCACACAAATCCACAAGCTTCTGCCTCAGAGTGCTGGAATGAAAGGCATGCACCACCATACCCAGCCTCAATTGCTATTTTTCGCTCCATGCAAACTTACATTTCAGATGCTGAAATGCTTTTCATAATATTCTTTGTCTACAGTAACTACTTCTTCAATTAATAACCAGGATAGATGTCTCCCACTGAGACAGGTAATAAAGAAGGTCTTCTAGTAACAGTCTATTGATAGGATAAAACACTGCTAAAATCAACATGGGGAAATAAATGGTTCAATTGGGTACTATTCCAGGTCAGGGCATGTCATTTGGGGACTTCTAGGCAGGAACTAAAGAAGTTTAAGCAGCGATCATGGAGAAACATCGCTTGCTCACTTGGGTGGTCTTTCTCATGCTTAGCCAGCTATCTTGCGTATTCCAGAACCACCTGATATAGGCATTCCTGCATAATTAAACAATTAAGAAAGAGTCCTGCTTTTCCACAGCCATGCCCACAGGCTAACATGATCTGGACAATATCTCAATTGAGACAATTTTCAGGTAATTCTAGGTTATGTCAATTTGGCAGTTAATGGAAACTAGGAAAAGAGATGAATGTTTCAGAAAAAGGATCTGAAGCTTATATATTGGCTCCACTCTCACCTTAATGTGCTCAGCAGTTCTCCATGATGCTGGTATTTAAGGGTTATTTGGAAAGCCACCAAGTCCATTCCTTTCCAAGTTTCCACGTGTTTCCCTTATGGGATAAACTCAAGATTTAAACCATGATGTCATGAAGCTTCTGGTCTGAACTCTTGCCATGAAACAAATGCATACATCAATTATCTTTAGTCCAGTACTTGGGAGACAGTCAGGTGGATATCTATGTGTTCAATGCTATCCAGGTCTAAATAATGAGTTCCAAACCAGCCCTCACCATGGACATTCATGACCATGGGAATTCCTTCCTGTATCAGGAATTCTCCAAGATTAAGCTACCTATACTTTGGACTCTGAGAAATAACTATATGCATGTATTAATGTATATGTGGAGGCCAGAGCACAGCCCTGGGTCTCCTACCTCACCTGAGATACACCTCTCTTTATGTTGTTTGTTAGTTTTGGAGGTCAAGACTAGATTAATTGGCAAGTGAGCCCAGAGATCAACTTGGCCCCCTAGCTAACACCATGCCTGACATTTTTATATGGATTCTGGGTCTTGAATTCAAGTCCTCAAGCTTATCACGGCCAGTACTTCATCCTTTGACCTATCTTTTTGTGCATCTTTACGTTTTATAACTATAAAAAAGAAAAAATGTGTGGAATGCTATTACTAGGGCTAATGAAGTGGCTTAGCAGATCTTGTGCCAAGCCTGACAACCTGTTTTAAAGTCTCAAGATCCACATGGGGGAAAGAGAAATCCCAGTCCCTCAATTTGTCCTCTGACTTCTACACACATGATTATAGTGCACATATGCATACATAAATAATACAAGACAAATTTTGGCTTTTTTGAGACAAGGTTCCTTCATGTGGTTATGGCTGTCCTGGAACTCACTCTGTGAACCAGGTTGACCTCAAACGCAGAGGTCTCTGTGGCCCAGTCTCCTATGTGCTGGGATCAAAGGTAAGTGCCATTACACTGGACTATAAAGTAATTTTTAAAACAGAATATAATTATGTACTCACCGTGTTTAATTAGATGACTACAAAAATATTAGTATTTCCCTTCTCTATCATTTTATCAAATACCCTTCAAATTTTATTTGCACTAAATACACATAATTCAAATACTCATCAGTGTAGAAATTTCCTACTGTCATTTAGAGAAACATTTTATGTCAACCACTTTCATTCTAAATATTAAGCATTACATGACCAGTTTCAAAGGTCTTGAAATTTTACACAAACTGTGTTCTTTAAAAAATGAGTAGAATTAAATAAAAAGGAGGTGTGTGAAAGACAGAGTCCATTTTTGCTTCTAATCTTTGCTAAGCTACTGGATTTCTTCCTACAGAGTAAACATGCCCTAGGATATGGATACAGCCCACAACCAGCTCATCATCTCTGATGATGTGAGAAATGTCTACTATGAGTCTACGAAGCAAAACAGAAAGGAATGTGCAGAGAGATTCCATAGATCCCCCTGTCTTCTTGGCTTCTCAAAGTTCAATTTGGGCCACCATTACTGTGAGGTACTGGTGGGAATCAGCAAAGAATGAGATATAGGCATGTGGAAAGAGACCATTAATCAACAAGAACAGGTTAAACTGTCAGATGAACTTGGTTTCTGAACAGTGGCTGTGAGAAATGAAGAGTTCTATGTTGCCAGCACTGACCCCTTGATACTACTCATTATTAACCATCGGTTGCACAGAATGGGGATTTTCCTTGACCTATCTATGAAGAAAATTTCCTTTTAGGACCTTAATTAAGACTCCCATATCTTCACATTTTTTAGTATTTCAAACATGAATTCATATTGCCCATTCTCTGCCCTTCAAATTAATTTCCTGATAATCAAGGAGAAGTCCTCTGTATCTGTCCTGTGACAAATCCAAGCATCCTCAGGCTTCCAGCTAACCCCTCACAAAGAAAATAACTTTTAAATAAGAAAGCTTCTATGGGAAATTGCTGTGTACTCATAACCATGACTGCAAATTTCTAGCTTGGTACCCATAAGGTACAGAAGTATTGCAAAAACATAAGAGTGGCATTATGAATGCTTGTTAGGGAAAATTTTATTTTTAATACAAAGTTATCAAGTTTTTCCCTTTTGAGTCGATGTTCAAATTTCTGTTCCCATTCAAACATTGTGATATTTTAGATAAACTTTAAATAGTTTGTGTTTTTTTCCTTATAATATTAGTGTACTGTGTTTTGGAATAAATAAATTAAATTAAAAATTTAGGTATGACAAAGCAGTGTGATTAATTATCCAAAGGACAAGGAAATAAAATCTACACATCAATGTAAAAAAGCCCATTTTTGTGCTGTCTCACCCAATAACACACAACAGCACAAATTAATTTTACATACACATAGAATATTCAATAAGGATATATATGTGTGTGTATTTATTAAAATGCTAAATATTAAATTAAATTATATGCACTCCGGTAGCAGTAGTGGTACCTCAATGGATTATATGCTTGCAGGCATGAGGGTTAGAGCTAAGTCCCTAGAACCCTCACAAAAGCAATGGGGTTGCGGGGATACAGGAGAGATGATGGCTCAGTGGTTAAGGGCACGTGCTGCTCTTCCAGAAGTCTCAAATTCAGTTGACAGCACCCACAACACTCATATCACAGTTGTCTCTTGCTCCATCCCCAGGGAAACCAATGTCCACTTCTGGCCTCCATACACACTTACACATATGTGCACAGCTTCCACAGACACACTGTATAAACAAATATAAATAATATCAATCTTACACATACTAATTCAGCCAAAATAAATCACAGAGAGTTTGCACAAGTCTGGTTAGAGTAAGAAAAACAAGAAGATGGCTAAAAACTGTTACTCATCACTATGAACTCCTGCACTTGGAAAGATTATCCACGAGGACTACAAGTGTAAAACCAGTCAGGGTTTGAGAGTGAGTTCAAGGTCAGTGGGGGTCACTTAGTGAGACCCTATCTAAAAAGAGAAGGGCTCAGAATGAAGCTCAGTGAAAGAGGACCTGCCTAGTGGGAATGAGACCCTAGGTTCAATCCTCAATCCCAAAAAAATAAGTGAGTGCATGGTTGGGTATATAGTTCCATGTTAGAGCATTTGACTAGCATTTGTGAGGTCCTATGTTAAAATCCTAGCACTACAGAAAACCAAAATTTTAGGTCAAACACAATGTTGCACATGTATAATCACAGAACTTGAGAGGTGTAGCAGGAGAATCAGAATTTCAAAGTCATCTCTCACAACATAGAGAGGCCAGCCTAGTCTATAAGAACTCACAATTCAAAAGCTAAGAAGGGGCTGATAATGCGAAACATGCATTTAATCCCAGCACTCCACAGGCAGAGACAGATGGATCACTCTGAATTAGAGGCCAACTTGGTCTACACATTGAGTTTTTGTAGAGCTGGAGGTATGTAGAGAGATGCTATGTCAACAAAGCAAAAATCAAAGGGGGCCCATCAGATAGCTCAGCAGAGAAAGGTGTTTGCTTCCAAACTTCATAACCTGAGTTTGTTTCTTAGAGTCCATATGGGAGAAAAAATTCAAGTCCCTCACTCAAGGTGTTAATGCCCAGCTGGTGCTCTGGAGAGGGTCCAGGGTAGATTCTCTCTGGGGTTGGATTGCAGATGCCCTTCTTGTTGACTTTATCTCTTGGGTGGCCAGAGCTGATGGCTCAGGCAACCGATCAGAATTGAGAGAAGAAAAAGGAAGGAAAGGGGAAAAAGAGCCCAAGGTTTCTTCCCTAGGGACTGGCTGTACTGTGGCTGAGGAGAACTTAAACTGACCACCTTTTTTCCTATGGCTGAGGCTGTAAAAGTGGCTTCTGGCTAGAAACTGCATGGGGGTCATAAAAGGAGGCTCTTTGATCTGTAGATAGGCCTCTTTATGGAGATCTCCAATAAGTTGGTGTAAACGTAGGCTTATTACCTATAGAAGGCTGATGGCCCTGAGTCCGCTAACTTATATGCGAATCTACAGAGAAATAAGAAGTAAGAGAGAGATAGAAAATAAACCACTCACACACATACATTCAAGAGAAGAGGATCAGGAGAAAAGGTGGATGAAGTCGGGCATCTTAACTTCAACTGAAGTTGAGCTGCTCCATTTTTTCTCCTCTGTTCTCCCCCTCACGTTTATTGTAGCCCATATTTATACTTCTGAGAAAAGGGAATTACCTCATAGCCAGAAGAGTACAATTAATCACAAAAGCAGATGAATTCTAAAATACAACAGGTTACATGCTTTAAATCTAAACATTTCTTATCTATGTATCCATTACATAAGTTCATGGTGTGTTCAAAATGACGAAGGTTGGCAGGGTCTAAGGTTAATAGGGTCTGAAACTTACAAGAGTATACAACTTATCCGTTAGGATGGACCTGACTATACATTGTCCAGCTATCTCTTAGTTCGTTATGAGCTCAGGACAATAATTTTGTCTGTCTTTCATTCTAAGAAACAGAGTAAATTCAGACATCTCTAGGTAACTTCATTCCACATAGGTTCACATGGAGTTTAAACAAAGTTGGCTATATTTATGGTGAAATACCAGAATTCGTGGTGCCATCTGCAGTGGAGGCTTATCTGAAGCCACAAATCTACTGGTAGGCTATCCTAGTGAGGTGTCTGGAGGTCCACAAAGGTATTTATTGCAGCCATAAACTAACTTCAACTTTTAAAACTATTTGAGTCAAATCAGGAATTCCATAATCAGGGATTAATTCATCTGGATAACAAAAAGTACATCTTCAATAAGATCCTCTAGGAAGTTTGCTCAATCAGAGCTGGACAGTACCCAGAAAATAACAATTCACACCAATGCCAGATGTATTTACTTTTGGTTTTTCAAGACAGGGTTTCTCTGTGTAATCTTGGCTATCCTGGACTCGCTTTGTAGACCGGGCTGGTCATGAATGTAGTCCTGGCTGTCCTGGACTCACTTTGTAGACCAAGTTGGCTTTAGACTCACAGTGATTCACCTGCCTCTGCCTCCCTGGGTGCTGGGATTAAAGGCATGCACCACCATGCCTGGCTCTAATGCCAGATTTCAGAGAGATGTAGCAGTGCACAATTGACAGGGTAGTCAGAGGTTGGAAGCAATTCTGGGGCACATCACGATACAGACCTTGCAAATATCGGATCACCTCCAGAGATCTCTCATGCCTCCTGGACTTTCCCAAATCAATGGCTCCTGACAGCATGTCAGAGGCTGGAAGCAGTTTTGGGGTACATCATGGTATAAGACCTTGCAAACACCAGATCACCTCCTAGACAGCCCACATGCCTAGTGAGCCCCCTCAACAGGGCGGCTCTTGGCACAAGGTACCTTCTTAATTATACACATATACACACCATATCTAAAAATAAATAGGACTGAAATTTTCATTTCATGCCATCAAATTTTTAGCCCCATAATTTCCAACTTACTTTTAAGAATTATTTATTTACTTTATATCCAGATCAAAGTTTCCCCTCCCTCTTCATTTCCCAGTCCCTCCTTCTCACCTCATCCACATCATTCCTTCTCCTACCCAGCCCCCACTCTTCCATCCCTTCTCCTCAGAAGAGCAATCGCCCCACAAGGACATCAAGAAGGCTTGGCAGAACAAGTTGCATTAGGACAAGGCCCATCTTCATCTGTTCAGGTTAGACAAGGCATATAAAGAACTCAAGAAACTAGATAGCAAAAAAACTAAATAACTGCTCAACTATGAAAAACCAGAAAAGCATGCAATTTGAAGGAACATGGTTAGAACTAGAAAAGATTATCCTGACTGGATTAGCCTAGACCCCAAAAGAGACATGCTATTTAGCTGTTTATAAGTGAGTTTTGACCATATAATACAGGTTAATCATACTATAATTCACAGACCCAAGGAATTTAGGTAACAAGTAGGGCCCAGGGGAGGATGGTTACTTCTCATTCAGAAATAGCAATAGACTGGACAGCAGAATTTGTTAAAGAGAGGGAACAGAGTAAGAGATAGATCAGAGAGAAAAATGAGGTCTGATATCAGAACTGGAGAGAGTCGGGGCAAAGAGGAATGAAAGCTTGCAGAGAGAAGAGACAACTTGGGCAGGAGCTTCTCTGTGACAAGGTGCAGACCTACAATAGAATAGGCTTCTGGGAGTGTCATGGACTGTCTCAAGTATAGGTCCTTGGGAATGAGAGTTCTCAAAGCATCAGTGGGCAAAGATAGGCAAAGTGACAAACAGACTAACCCAGGGGTGAGTTTATATCTGAGTATATTTTGTAGGCAAGTAGTTTAAATTTTCATACATACATTTTAAAATATGGGTGGGGGGTTGTGGTTACATTTTCCATAGAGGAGATTTATAGAAATCAGTGAGCAATCAGGTATACACTGTACAAGTACAGAATGTAAATTAATAGTGTTATCATATTTCAAATTACAACCTTAAATAAACAATGCAGGGTACAGAATACCCAGTAAAGTCATCATCACTAATGAGTGAGTTCACCCAGAATCAAAAAGAGACAAACGATATACACTCACTTATATCGAGACACTAATCCAAGGGATACGTCCCATGAAATACTTTACTTACCAGGAAAGTGGGTCAGAGGAGAGGACATCCTATTGAGACTTTAGGAGAGAGTAGCATGGAAGAATGGGGAAATAGAAGGATACACAGGGTCCTGGAAACATACAAGAAAAACTTTATGACAGGCAGATCTGGGTCCTGGGGTCCTCCTCAAACTAAGGCACCAGCAAAGGAGAATATAGGGAGTAAAATTCGAACCTTTGTCCAGACCTAGCCGATAAACAGGATATTCTCCACCATTCACATGGACTCTGGTGTCCCTTTTCTGGCTACATCCCCTGGATGGGGAGGCCTGGCAGCACTCAGAGTAAGGATAGTAAGTTACCAAGAAGAGACTCAATACTCTAAGAGCATATATAGGGGGATGAGGTCTCCCTCAATCACAGACACAGGGTAAGGGAGAAGGGGAGAAGTGGGAGGGAGGGAGGAGGAATAGAAAGATACAAGGGAAGGACTAACAATTGACATGTAATATGAATAACTTATTAAAAATTTTAAAAAAATTAACAAGGTAAAAAAAGTCATCATCACTTTTAAGTTATTAGCTTGGTATCAGTATGCATGTGTCCGCTTTGTTAAAGGTTAATATTCTCCCATAAATGGTACTTATGCATAACACCTCTATACCAAGACTTTTTTTTTAGTTCTCCTTTCTTATATCTGAGCGCCATTATCTTGATGTTTTTGAAACACTTTCTTTCTTTGTAAGCCATAATTATTAACTAATAATTAATTTTTAGCCATGTTTCTTCTAATAAGTGGAGCAGAACATAGTGATAAACTCCAAGCCTGAGTGGTTCCTGGCTGCAAATCCAAGATAGAGTATCTGATAGCAACATTGTCATGTGTGAAAAGTCATGATATGGGAGTCCAATTAGGAGAAAGAATAGAGACAGAATATTCCAACACAATGAACAAAAAAGAAGACTGCAATCAATTAGTCCTGGCAGGAACATCTGCCCCATTCCAGGAGGGTCTCCTTGGGTAGGAATTGTTGCCTCATGTTTTGCAGTATTTGTCACACAGACCCCATTGGAGGGGACATGACATGGGAGGATATGAGGGTGGCTCTGGCTGAGACTCATAGTAGCAGGGCTCATGGAGGCTGAAGAGTCCTCTAACTAGGCACAACTCCTAGTGGAAGGAGGGGAACATCAATGCACCCAGAAAAATTACAACTCAAAACTTACCTGCCTACGAGAAGTGCAGGGACAAAAATAAAACAGAGATTGAGGACATTTCCAAACAATGCCTGGCACAAACTAAGACCCATTTCATGGGAGACAGACAACCCTGACACTATTAGTGGAACTTTGCTATGCTAGCAGACAGGTATCTAGCATTGCAGTCCTCTGGTTGGGTCCATCCTGCAGTTGATTGAAACAGATGAGAGAACCCCAGCCAAATATTGGATGGAGCACTGTTGGAATTCTGGAAGAATTAGGGAAATGATAGGAAAACTCAGAGTGGACAAGAGCTCCACACAAAGACCAACAAAGCCAATTAATCAGGGTCCAGTGGGGCCTGTGAAGACTGGAGCTCTAACCAAAGACCAGGCATGAACTGGCGCTCAGATGTAAGAGATGAACAGATTTGTCCTCATATAGCTCCTCCATTAAGGGGAATGGAGATTGACTCTGACATGGACTCTGTTGCCTGCGTTTATATCACTTCTGGCCACAGGGGAAGAGTATTCACTCAGTCACAATGCAACTTGCAAAACTGTGAGTGTGGCTAGCAATGGCATCCTTTTTTGAGAAGTATGGGACAGAGAGAGAGGAAAACAATAAGGGAGGTGGCCCTTGGCAGAGCAGAGGTAGGGAGCTATGACTGGGATTTAAAATGCACAATTAATTTATCTAAATACATATAAATATTACATACAAATCTGAAAAGACAATTGTCAACAGAGGAATCTCAAATGGCCAGGAAGATCTTAGAGAAATGTTCAGTATCCTTAGTCATCAGGGAACTGTAAAACAAATGGAATCTGAGATTCCATTTTACCCCCATCTGAATGGTATGGTCACATAGACTGAAGAGGCCACTGTCTTACCAGACAGGACACTTAGTAGTGAGTGGGAAACTGCAAAAAAGGCAAAACCCACAAATGCTATGAACCAAAGTTTACCTGCCTGCAAGGTATGAAGGGATAAAGAGCAGAAAGTGAGGGAATGTCCAAGTAATTCATGGTCACAGCATTCTGGAAAGGGAAGGGGAGTGGGCACTGTGAGAAGAGCTAAAAGGGTTGGTTCAGGAGGAGAGAAGGCAGGAGGCTATTATTGAGATGTAGAGTGAATAAATAAATAAATAAATAAGTTAAAAAGTCAAACTAAACAGACTTACCTGGAAATACCAACATTTCAAAGAGTCTTTTTTTCCTTTATTAATTTATTCTTGTTACATCTCAATGGTTATCCCATCCCTTGTATCTTCCCATTTTTCCCTCCCTCTCATTTCCCCCTTATTCCCCTCCCCTATGACTGTTCCTTAGGGGGATTACCTCCCCCTGAATATGCTCATAGGGTATCAAGTCTCATTAAGAGTCTTAATGTAACAGTGTGTCTCTGTATTTGTTATGTGTGTGTGCGTGTATGTGTGTATACAAGTATGCATATAGTATTGCAGAAAGTAAGCATGAGACTTTATTTGAGAACTGAAAATGTCTGAAGGAATTGTGATGGGGTGACATGTAAAGTCAGTTTGTAGAAAAACACAGAAGAAAATGCCACAGTTCTTTCAGAAATTGAGCAAACAGAAACACACAAATGACGTAGAGTCTAAAGGAGGTTGGTTGAATTGAGAAATGATATCACTAGTAAGATTTGTACCAGGTGTGGGTGACAGAGAGGTAAATGCCAGCTAAGAACATGACGCATGTGACTTCTATAATGATACCCACTAAACTGTGTAAATGTTAAAATAAATAATTATTACACAATAAAGTGGATACCATGTTCCATGTTAAGTAGTGAAAATTTCACTTGCAGCTTGAGAAATGAAAAATTTCTGCTTTCCTAGGAGATTTTTTCCCTCTGTGGTCACTTTCCTTTCTACCCAAGAGAGACTGTCACAGATATGGAGGTCATGTATATATTAAATGATATGTGTTAAGTGTACATCAAGACACAGAAAAATTCAAACCTTGTGTTTTCATCTCACATGTTAATAATATATATCAGCAAGCAAACCAAAAAATTTTCTGCATCTTTCCTGCTTTTCTTTCATTCCGCATCCCTTGCAAAAACTTCATGAGCTCACAAACATAAGTAAATGACTTGGAAAATTGTGTAAGAGTTTAGACATTAAACACAGTGTTGCTTCATAGTTACTATTTCTTCTGAGATACACAAAAGAATGTGGAAGAACTGGGTCAGCACATGGTACCAATTTTGAAAATTGGAGGATTTAGGAGGGAGATAGTGATTTAGAACTCAAATACGCAGCTTACCTTCTGGTTAACAATGACTGGTTTGGAGAAGGACTGATTGGTATTTAGTAGTATGTGAAACAAGGCACAAAGATCTCATATTCTCTCCAGATCTTACTTTTTAAATATAAACCTTGAATTTATAAAGAAACTCTAGTTCTGTGATGACCTAGATAATTTTGGGTACAGCAAGATCAAGTATATTTCTTTATTTGGCTGTTTTCTTGATTTTCAAGACAATGGAAGCAAAGGCTTTGTTTGGACATTCTGTACATGTGAGAAGTATAGCATCATCCACGTTGTTCATGGGTTTTTAGTCTCTTTAAATGTGGACAGTATCTTTCTGAAATGGACAATCTCCAAGGTATCCCCATGAATTGGAGTATTGTGAGTCCTTCCTTAAACATTGCTGCATGTCTCACTGCTGATCATCTGACACAATACAATGAGATCATTTCTAATTGAGTCCCCATAATCATGTTGTTAAGACATTTCAGAGAGAAAATCTGAATGAAATAGTTTTCTCCCAAGAGCTTTCAACTTTAATACATGAGTGATTTCATGGAATGTGAGACTGAACTATCCACATATGTATTTAGCTACACATGCTTATCATATGGACTGTGGACATCAGATTCAGAGCCCAAGGGCAGAGGGTGTTAAAAATTCCTCCAGGAGTTAGGATCAATGTGAAAAACAAAGACAAAAATATACAGCTAGAGTCACCTCGTCCAGAGAAATAAATACTTGTCAAAAAATAAAGGTACTCATTGGATGTGCTGATGGCAGTTCAGATTCCACATTGCCCAGGCTTAAGGTAGGAGAAAAATGTGTGCTGTGATTTTCCTCCTCTTCATCCTGAACATCCCTCTTCTCCTGTCTAGTTTCATTCATCCTAGGTGCGTTTGTAGACTGAAGTTGAATGAAGATAAAGAAAGGGTCTTGGTGGCGAGTTGTATCTACAATTTTCAAATAATTCATGTGCCAATAGACAGAGAGTATTGGAATGAATATCTGAATATAGAGTAAGTGCTTTTTCAATTTTCCATGTAAAAGTCCTGACATACTTTATGGTTATCTGATGAGGATCAGAGGAATCCTTTGACTCTTCTGTCCTGTACTCACAGACTGCATACCAAGAGAGAACCATTACTTCTTTAGAGACATGTGGCTTTTTTCACTTTTAATTATTTTCAGGAGTGTTCTGATTTTATTTCTTTTAGCTTACTCCTTTAAAGATAGATGCTGAGGAAAAAAAGCTACCTCTGCAATGATCCATCATATATAAGCCTTCTTATCTTAGTTTCCATTGTACTATGCACAGTGATGTATGACTGAAAGCAATCCCGTATAGTTCAACAAGTTTTCTCCAGTAAATGACTATAGAGTCAGTTGATGCCCCTTTCATCAGTGTGTGTTTCCTAGTGCATGTGCTGGGATCAGTAGTGTTTCTGGTACACATATCCCCTGATGGTTAGAGGTCAGCATAATAACAAAACCAACAAAACCCAAGGTGACGTGACACCACACGAAACCAGCTTCCCTACCACAACAAGCCCAGAAGATACTGTTACACCTGAAGTGCAAAAAATGGCTACAAATCTGAGCTTATGAAAATGAAAAGAACTTAAAGGAGGAGAAGAAATACAGAAAAATACATTCAAACAGATGAAGAAGCTGAATGAACCCATAAAGAAATGTAGGAAAATAAAATCAAAAGGGAGAAGGAAATAAATATAAAGGGTCAATACCTAGAAATGGACCTAAAATCAATAAAGAAAACACAATCAAAGGTAATCTGGAGAAGGAATACCTAGGGAAGGGAACAGGAACAACAGATACATGTACCACAAACATAACACATGACATGGAAGAAAAAAACTCAGATATAGAATGTACAGTTGAAGAGATTGAAACATCAGTAAAAGAAAATGTTAAATCTAAAAAGTTAAGGATAAAAAACAGCCGAGAAATCTGGGAAACTAAAAAAAGACCAAACATAAGAATGATAGTATTAGAAGAAAGAGAAGACTCCCAGCTCCACGGTGGAGAAGATATTTTCAACAAAATCATAGAAGAAAATTGGCCAACGTAAAGAAATAAATGCCTAGAAACAAACAAGATGCTTAAACGAGACCACATAGATTGGAACAGATAACAATATCCTTCCATGGCATAATAATAAAATGTTAAATCTTGGAACAAAATAATATTAAAATCTGCAAGGGAACAAGTAACTTACAATGGCATACCTATCAAAAGTACACTTCACTTCTCAACAGAGACTCTAAAATCTAAAAAGGTCTGAACAGATATCTTGCAGCTCACGGATGACAACCTAGACTGCTATACCCAGGAAAACTTTCAATCACCAGAAATGGAGAAAACAGGATATTTCATGAAAAACACCAAGTTTAAATAGTACATAGCCAAAAAGAATACTAGAAGGAAAACTCCAACCCAAGTAGGCTACAGACAACCAGTGAAAAAATGACACCACAGCCATTAATCCTAAAGAAAGGAGCACTCATACATACCCTAGGTCCAGCCCATGAATTCTCTTCAGTTGGTTGTTTAGTCTCTGTGAGCCCCCCAACCCCGCCAAGGCCCAGGTTATATTCCTCTGTAGATCTTGTGGCTCACTCATTTTTTCCTGCCTTTCTTCCCCAAGATTCCCTGGCTCGAGCTTCTTAAACCTCAAATCTCAACCCCCAGTGGCACACTTCCTCCAACAAGGCCACATCTACTCCAACAAAGCTACATGTAGTGTTCCTTTCAAATATGCCACAGCCTATGAGTGTATGGGAGCCATTTTTATTCAAACAACCACATAAACTTGAGGATGTGTCTCCTTTAAGGCAAAATGTTTTGGGGATAGAAAAAAATCTTTATAGTTTAAAGTAATTTTTTATTTAACGTTAGCATAGCTAAATAGTAAGGATTTAGATAAGTATAAACAATACCCACTTTTGCTTTTTAAATTTTATCAATTAAATATTTGATGTTATTCCACAATAACTTGGCCCAATAGGTAGTAGACGATTTAGTAATGTGGTTAATATTAAAATTTTCTCAAATAATTTGATAGCATAAGTATTGTTAGTAATCAATTGTAATGAGAGTCCTAGAAATACAATTTATAACAGCTATTTAACAAAGACAGTTTCCAGATGTGACACAATGGCATTTTTCTGGAGTCACCGGGGCCCCATCCTAGGCCTGGGACTATGCTCTATAGCTGACTACTTAGTGAAAGGCATTATGCACTCTGAGCACAGATCACCATATACCTGGCAGCAAAGAAAGTCCCAACACAAACTGCTGTAGTTTCAGATGTCAAGTCCATTCATTATTAGAAGCTTGGAATATTGTATAAAATAATATTTTGTACTGTGTACAATAATAGAAGATAGGCTTTCATGAACCTTAACTACCTCCTTTGCCAGAGTATGATCATATATCACACTAAGGACAACCATAAGAAATGAACAAACAAAAAACAAACAAACAAAAATAAATCAAAAGTAGTCATCAACTTTAAACATTTAAACATAAACCTTCATTAGCTGAAGATTGGGCATCTTTAAATTTTAACAGATTTATCTTTCAGCTGAAGAAGATGTTTCTATTAGGCAACAGGATATTCAGACGCAGCTGAGAAATAATTACAAACAATTCTTAAGGAGAAAATAATTGAGTTTTCCCATAAAAGTGTAGATTCAGCAGATACTGTAATGGAAAGAAAATTGAACACTATCAAAGGATAACATTATCATTGAGGAAGAACCTGTTGGAAAGCTCTAGTTTTTATGATGTTTTGTAGACAGTCTGATAAAGCAGAATTTCAAGCTAACCAAAAGTAATAGGTAAAAATTTCAAATGAATTCATTTTTATTTATTGCATTTCTAGATTAACCACTCCTGTCTCTCAAGGGGATTTGAGAAACATTCAATTTATGATTGCACTGCATTACAAAGAAGAAACATTTTTAAATATTTTTTCTTGACAGGTTTCGCTGTGTAGTCTTGGCTGTCCTGGACTCATTTTGTAGACTTAGTCTGGCCTCTGACTCATAGCATTCCACCTTCCTCTGCCCCCAAAATACTATGTTAAAGGCATGTACCACCATGCATGGCTTTTTTAATTTTTTAATTTTAATTTCTTTTTAAGTACATCTAAGCATGTTAATACTGTTATATTTAACTTTTTGTTGTATTGTACAAAAACACAATTTTTAAAGAAAATTGAGATTTTATTTTAATAATAATGAATATAATGAAAATAAAAATAAAAATAAATAATAATAACAGAAAAATCTGGGACTATAAATGAGAAATTTTATCATTTTAATATAAAGGACAAGATAAAATATTTATTTCCTAATATTGTGAGCATGCTGCTGGATGGATGTGTAATCAGAGCAGGCAACAGCAAGAAAAGCAACTATAGTCTCCATAAAATCATTTCATTGCACTAACACTTTGAGGCATCTTTTAGCAGCAAAAGCCACGCTGGTCTTGGTTTTCCCCCTAGACAGGTATTTTTTCTTTTTTATGTTCTCTACAGATAGAGATACTAGCACTTCAGTGTTGCTGTCATGCTTTTATAAACCTGGGTTTTTTTTTAACATTTTATTTTTTTCATTTATCAAAAATAGATTCTTTTCTCATACAATAAATCCTGATTAGTTTTCATCTCCCTCTATTTCTCCTGGTTCCCCACCACTTCCATGCCTCTCTGGACAACTCCTTTTCCTTTTCTTATTAGAAAAGAATGGGTTTCTGTGAGACAAAAACCATATATATAACCCTAACCCTAACCCTAACCCTAACAGGTCTCTTGGGACAATGTAGCTTTGATCTCAGAAACAGGTCACCTCTGCTGGCTCTATTTGGTCTCTGCTCTCTGTGTCCCAGGAGGAGCAGACAGATGAAGTCAGCATTAGAGAGTGCTTTCTGTTGCATGTTACTCACCGAACATGGGCCTCCTCAGGATGGAGGGCAAAAGGGTATGTGTCCTGCAAACAGCTCTGCTCTGCTGGCTCTGGTGTCTAACTGCTGTCTATGTCTTAGGTGGGTCTGGGAGGTGGAGTCAGTAGCAAGGAGGGCTCTAAAATGAGTGTTGCTCAGGCTATACACAAGCCTCCTTGTGATCTCTGTCCAATTTCTTTTTTCAAAAAGATTTATTTATTTGTTATTATGAATACAGTGCTCTGCACCTTAGGGCCAGAAAAATGCATCAGATCACATGATACATGGTTGTGAGCTACAATATGGTTGATAGGCATTGAACTCAGGACTTGTGGAAGAACAGCCAGTGCTCCTAACCTCTGAACCATCTCTCAGGTCTCTCTCCAATTTCTTCATGAAGGCACTTAGTACTATGAACTTTCCTTGTAGCATTGTTTTCATGATGTCCTATACATTTGTGTATGTTCTTCCTTTATTTTCATATAATTTTAGAAGTTTTTAATTTCTTTATTTTTTCTTTTCCTTGGAGACAATTCTCCTCCTTTAAGTCATGGAGCCAGGTGCAGTTCAGTTTCCACAAGTGTGTAGTCTTTTCTTTATTTCTGTTTTGAGGTCTACCATTAATCCATGGTGATTTTAAAAGAAGAATGGGTTAATTCCATTTTCTTGTATTAGTTATAGTTTGTATTTTGACTGACTATATGGTTGATTTTGGAGAAGATTTTGTGTGGTGCTGAGAACAATGTATTCTCTTTTGTGTTTGGGTAAAATGTTCTGTAGACATTTACTAGGACCATTTGATTCATGACCTCTGATAGTTTTAACATTTCTCTATTTAGTTTTTGTTTTTCTTTAAGATTTATTTATTATTTATACAGTATTCTGGCTGTATGTGTGTCTTCCTTCCAGAAGAGAGGACCAGACCTCATTATAAATGGTTCTGAGCCACTATGTGGTTGCTGGGAACTGAACTTAGGACCTTTGGAAGGACAGACAGTGCTCCTACCCTCTTAGTCATCTCTCTACCCCCATAATTTTCTATTTCATAAATATGCCTATTGGTATAAATTGGATGTTGAAGTCTCCCACTATTGATGTGTGGGGATCAGTGTGTGATTTAAACTTTAATTATATTTCTTTTTTCACCTGAGGGTATGCTTTTATTTGGGGCATAGATGTTCAGGATTAGGATTCTCTCTTGGTAATTTTTTCCTTTTATGAGAATGAAGTGTCCTTTCCCATATTTTTTTTTGTAATTTGGGTTGGATGTCTACTTTATTGGGTATCAGCATGGCAATTTACCTTGCTACTTGCATTTGTTTTTTTGGAAAACCTTCTCCTATCTCCTTACTTGGATGTAATGTTTATCTTTGTTAATGACATATGTTTCTTGTATGCATCAGAATGACAGATCCTGTTTAAATATACATTTGTTATCCTGTGTCTTTTTTATTGGACCCTTGTGTCCATTGATGTTGACAAATTTTACTGTCCAATGGTTGTTAGTTTTTTTTTTACTGTGGTGTTGATGGTTATAGTATGTTTATGTGCTTGTCTTCTTTTGGTTTTGCTGTTATGAAGTTATTTCTATCCTCTGTTTTCTTGGATCAAGTCGACTTTGTTGGGTTGGAGTTTTCCTTCTATTATCTTTTATATTACAAGTTTTTTACATAGATATTATTTAACGTTTGTTTTGTCATGGAATAGGTGATTTTATCCCTCTACCATGATTTAAAGCTTTGCTGGAAATAGTTGTCTGGGATGACATGTATAGTCTCTTAATTTTTGCATGAAATATTTTAGGCTTTTTCTGGCTTTCATAGTCTGTGTTGAGAAGTCAGGTTTGAGTCTGATAGGTCTGCCTTTAGATGCCACTTGGTCTTTTTCCTTTGCCAACTTGAATATTTTCTCTTTGTTATCTAGATTTAATATTTTGGTTATTATGTGACAATGGGAATTTCTTTTCTGGTCTAGTATACTTTGTCTTTTGTAAGCTTCGTGTATGTTTAAGGATATCTCTTTCTTTAAGTTGGGTAAATTTTCTTCTATGGTTTCCTTGAAAAATTTTCTGGTCCTTGGTGTCTAGAATCTTTCTTCTATTCCAATTATTCATAGATTTCATCTTTTGATGCTGTCCTTTATTTCTTGGAGGTCTCCATGTAAGGATTTTTTTCTATTTAATATTTTCTTTGTCAGATGTATCACTTATTCAGTTGTATCTTCCATGCCTGAGATTCTCTCCTCCATCTCTTTTATTCTGCTGTTCATGCTTACCTCTGTGACTCCTGTTCTCTTCTTAAAACTTCCATCTCCAGGATTTTCAGATATGTGTTTTCTTTATTGATTCTATTTCCATTTTCATGTCTTGAGCCATTTTATTCCTTTCTTTCACCTGTTTGATTGTATTTTCCTGTAGGTCTTTGATGACCTCTATTTATTTGATTGTATTTTCTTGTATTTCTTTGAGACTTTTATTCATTTATTTTTTTAATGCCTCTAATAACTTCATAATCATAGATTTAAGGTCATTTTCCTGTGTTTCAGCTGCATTAGGATATCCAGGGTTTTTTGTTTTTGTTTTGTTTTTGTTCTGATCAAGCCATATTGACCTGGTTTTTGTTGATTGTGTTCCTACACTAGCCTTAGCCATCTGGTTGTCCATGGCATTAGCTGTGTGTTCCCAGAACCTGCTGTGTTTCTCAGGCTTTCATGCTTCATTGATGGTCTGCTGGTCTCAAGATAGGCAGTAGAACCATCATATGTGTGTTGGGAATCATATTCTACTATTGTTGGATACCAGCCAGTGCTCCTAACTACTAAGTCATCTCTCTTGCTCCTCTAGAAGATCATTGATAAGAAGGAGAACCAGTTATTCTCAAGTTATTCTATAATTAGAGAACTTTTTCCAAACCTAGCATTACAGTAATAACAAAGCAAGAAAGAAAAACAGTAAAGAAGAAAATTATAGATTTGATTGTATAAGGGACATAGGCAAATAATTAAAATAAAACATTTTTAATGTATTTTAGAAATATAGTCACTTATAATTGGACACTAGCCCAAGAGGCATGTCCCATGAGTCTTCACTTACCAGGAAATTAGGATAGATGTGAAGACATAATATTGGTACTCTAGTTGAGAGAAGTATAGGAAAATGAGGAAATAGAAGGATCCAGAGTGTCCTAGAAACCTACAAGAAGAACATTATGATGGTTAGATCTGGGACCGGGGGTCCTCCTCAAACTATGGTACCAGCCAAGGACAATACGAGCAGTAAACTTCAAACCTCTACCTATATCTAGCCAATGGAAAGGACATTCTCCACAGTTGAATTGAGAGTGGGGACTGACTTTCAAACAAACTCTGGTCCTAAATATTTGACCATGTCCCCTGGTTGGGGAGGCCTGGTGGCACTCAGAGGATGGATAGCAGGCTATCTAGAAGAGACTTGATAGCCTATGAGCATATACGGGGGGAGGAAGTCCCCCTCAGTCACAGACATAGGGGAGTGGAATAGGGTGAAAATAGGAAGGAGGGAGGAACAGGAGAATACAAGTGATGCATTCCCACGCACACTCAGATGTGACATAACCAGCAGGAGGGGATCTGTTGGAAGCCCAGGTAAGTACTATAAGCCAGAGGGCAGTATATCCTCTCTTGATCAGGAATCAACCTAGGACCCATGGCCTGGATGGATCATGCAAAATCCTAGCCAACCATTACAAGCCAGCAGGGGGTCCAGTACTGTAAGATACAATGAGCTTTGGTCCCCCAAAACCCAGTGGCTGATGGCAGAGTTTTCAAAGCCCAGACAAAGGCAGGATAATCTACACTTAATCTACACTTTATCTACACTACCTCGAACAGATTCTTAGGGTATAGAGCACCAGCACCAGTCTCTTCTGAACCAGTGGGGAATCCAGGGTGTGGAGTAACATCCCCTCGAGGTGCAATCAGGTCACCTGGCTGATCCAGCGAAGGAAAAAAGAAACTACATCTCAATGTCAGCGACATCAAGATGACTAAAGTCCAGTGTAAAAACATAAACAACAAAACCCAAAACAATATGGCATCTCCAGATAATAGCTATCCCAAAGAAATCAACCCTGGCAACTCAAACACAACGGAAACACAAGAAAATAACCACAAATCCTTAGTAATGAAGATGATAATGGAGAAAATGAATAAAATACATAAACAAATGCAGGAAGATGCAGCCAAACAGATTGAAGACATTAAAGAGACTTATAGAGAGGCACTGGATGAAGTTCAGGAAAATACAAACAATCAGATGAAGGAAATCAATAAAACCGTTCAAGATCTGAAGATGATAATGGAAGCAATCATAAAAGCACAGACAGAAGAAAGCCAGGAACAAGAGAACTTTGAAAATAAAGCAAGCAACATAGAGGCAAGCTTCTCTAAGAGAATTCAAGAGATGGAGTAATGAATCTTGGACTAGAAGATTCAATCATAGAACTTGAAACAGCTATCAAAGAAAAGCCATATCCCTCATAAAGCTTTTAAATCAACTGAGAAAATCTCATATGCACTCACAGAGGCTTAAGCTGAAATCACAGGTCCTACATGGTCTGAATCAGATCACTTGTATATGTAGCATAGCTTTCAAGTTAGTATGGGTTAAAATACCTGTGTGTGTGTGTGAATGTGTGTGCATCTGATTCTTGTGCCTTCTCTTGGGTATTTTTCCTTCTGTTATTTTGCCTTGCCCATCTTTGATGTGATGTGTTTTGTTTTATGTTTTTATCCTAAATTTTGTTAAAAATAACTGTGAGAAAATATAAATAAAAGTTTTTGTTAGCTTTAAATAGATAGTAACACATACTTCTGTATTAAAAAGAATTCATTCATCTTATGCATGTGAGTGAACAGAGTTTAGAATACATAAGCAAATCCTCTAGAACTGAATTTATAAATGGTTATAGGCTCTATATGAATGCTTGGGATAGAACCCTAGATCTAAGAGTCTCTGCTCTTAATTTACTGGGTCATTACTCCATGCCTAGTAGTGCATATTTCCTCACATACAGAATTACATTTTTAACTTTTATTTTATCTAATTTAGCAGAACTTAAAATTATGTTAGTTTGGAGATAAAAATACGAGACAATAGTCAGGAAGAGTGTCCCTCATCCTGATGAGAATGGATAGATAATAATGACAAAATAAATTAATGAAAATAGGGGAGTTGTGAAAATTCCCTTCAATGCTTGTACGGTGAGTTGAACCTGAGGGCTCCAGTGTGGTAAACAGGATACAGCTACTTCATTTGGCAAATGTAGGCATTTGCTATATCAAACCTCTCATGAAATATGTATGTATGTAGGTATGCATGCCATGTACTCACTTGTCTGCCATGTTTATTTTGGAATATACAAGATATGATATCAAATGTAATGCCTTTTAACTGATGGGCAAATTAGTAAGACATATCATCCAAATTTGTGTGATTTTACCTTTGTATGTACATAGTAATTTTGCTATTTGCAATGCATTCTTAGAATTTTGAAAAATTAATTAAATATCTTATATCTTAAATATACTCAATGTTATTTTTAATTAAATAATGGGAATGCTTATATAGATGCATAAATATTTGCTTCTATTTAATTTGTAAAAGACTGAAATAAAAAATCAAAGATACAACTAGACAAATACAATTATTGGGTCCATATTTTTCTAGACTTATTTGAATTCAGATGAAAAGCACATGGTGGTCTCTCTATAAATAATGAGGTTGTGCTCAACCTGGAAAAATAGTATCACTCTCTGCAATTGTGGTCATCATGTTAAGCTACACAATAAAACTTGGGAAATTCAGAGATTTCATAGACGATAGTTTCAAAAATCTATGTGTATAAGTATCTGTTGGTGTGCATGTGTGTCACATGCATTTTTACACAAGTAATGTAGGACAACTATTATTTCAGAACTGCAAAGGCCTAGAGGAATTAAGGAAGGAGTATCGAGTGAAGGAAATGGGAAGAAAATATCATCATCACACTGGCAATGCAGATTCTAGAGTGTAACCAAGCATAGATTATTCAAATAATCAAGAAAATGATATAGGAAGAATTTACAATTAAACCCATGATTGTTTCCCAGTTCTTATTCACTATGAAGATATTCAGCATAAGAATTCCTTACAGGCATTACTTGAATATAAAAAAAACAAATGTTTCAATGTTGAAAATCAAAGATGAAGTTCAAGAAAGGGGTCACCAAAGGTTATTGATCTGTGAGAACTGAGAATCTAGGGTGGAGATCATATAATAGAACTCAAATATTTAACTTAGTTTCTTATTAATAACGTAGGTGTTAATGGAATGATACATCTTATTTAATAGTTGAAATGATACAAAAATGTCTAGAATTTTCTCTAGATCCTGTTTAACATTTAAAAATCAATATTTAACCTGCAAATTATCTGCCATTTTGTGAGTAGGTGGATGATTTTGGATATAGCATGACTCACAGTGTGTCACTCCTGAATCAATAACTTGTGTTTCACCGTGAATCATCTAAAAAAATCTAGTGACATAGTTTTTAAGTATTCACACAAACATATATCTCATATAGTTCTGAGACCAAATTTTTATAAATGTGCCTCTGCCTAGGAATCTTACTGCTGCAAACATGAATGACCTCATGGAACCAGAGACAGAACTATTGTGATATATATTTATCAGCTCATGTTTATCACATGGACTGTGGACCTCAGATGACAAGCCCCAGGGAAGATTCCTTCCAGAACAAGAAAGGGCCTTGGGGAGAAAAAGAATCATGAATGTGCAAGCAGATTTTCCATTGGCCAGAAATATAAGAGGGTAGGAACACAAGGATGCCCATCTGATAGGCTGATATGCATGACACTTCTCAGCACATAATACACAGGTTTACAGTAGGACAAAGATGTTCACTTTGACTTTGTGATAGTTGCTTCTGAACATTGTACTTCCAATGGCCAGTTCCATTCCTTCCTGGTGCTTTTGGAGAATGAGACGGAATGAGAAAAAAAGGATGGAAAGTTTATGACAGCTTGTATCTTCACCTTTTATTCAGTGCAAGGGCAAGTGAAAAAAAACTATTTTAGCAACATTCTGAATACGCTGTAAGTGCTTTTGTATTTTTTCATATAGATTTCATAACAAGTATTTCAGGAGAGGTGTGAAGATGAGACACAGAACAATGCTTTGAATGCTGTCTTGTTCTTCCAATGTGTTCACCATTAAACATCCCTGAATTCTGTTATAAACTCAATGCTATTTTATGACTTTAAATTGGTAAACAGAGTATTTTATGTTTCTTCCAGTTAGCCTCCTGATTTCAAGGCTAGACACTGAGTGAACACAAGAATCTTTACCATGATCCTCAGGTTAGCCCTCCTGTTGACAGTTTCCAAAGCACAATATTCAGTGCTTTATTATAAAAAATTATCCCATACCATTTCAATAAATTTCACTCTGAGAAGGTACAATTAACTAACCATAGAGTATATTGATAACTTTTCTGTCAGTGTGTAGCTACCAGTACATGTGCTGGGGCCTCCAATGTTTGGACTATACCTAGGTACAGAGAGCTTTCACACAGATGTTCAGTTACTCTCTGAAATCCTCTGGATGTGGTAACACTATGACTTCTGAACCTGCATGAAGAGTGTAAGTAGGATTTCTGTCTAATGTGAATTTAGACTAGCCCTTATATCTCCATCATAACTACTGACTTTTATGTATTACATATCCCTGTTCTTTACATAAAGAAGGAACTTAAAGAAGGAATGCTTAAACTTTATATTTTAAGCTTGAAAAGTTAGGCTATCACTACTAGTTGTGACAATTTACTTTCCTTGTCACTAGACTGAATTGCATTTGTAGCATGTCTAGTTGACAGTGGCTGAAAATTGGATTAGAGGAGTTTCCCAGCAGCTCATGTCTTATTTATTTAAAAATTATATGTCTTCTTTTTATGTCTAAGTTACTTATTTTCTGACACTTTTATCACACTTGCCACTTATGTTTCTATTTCATTAATTTACTAAGTACCATTGCATATTTTGCCATGTGGTTACTGTACACATTTTGGATTTATGGGTTTCTGTTAGTTCTTTTCAAGCACAGAACTTTATACTACTAGTCTACTCTGATAGCTGCAGTAAGTGGTGTTTCTTATGTTTAGCATGCATGAGCTAGTATTTGAGTCACACAAATTCTAGTCTCAAATTCATATCATGTGGCACTGAAATTTTCAATAACAATTTTGTGTGTGGTAATAAAGGTTATTCTAAAAGAGGCTACTTTGTAGACAGTGATAACACAAAGGAACAGTTTCTAAGTGGAAAACTAACTATATTTAAATCTGAATGAATCATTAACAATGAATGATTATGTCTGATGTTTGTCAGATGATAGGAAATTACTAGGAAAAGTCAGAAGAGATTATTCTTCCCATAAAGACAAACAAAAAAGATCTTATATCCCAAATTAATATTTGCCTCTTTTTATTAAAAGTATATCAGAAAGAATTATCATATGCTTTTCTCTTTATATTCTATTTTGCAAACATGTAATGTTGGCACAAAGAAATCTTTCTGTAATTTTCAGATGTATGTAATTCTCAGTAGGATGCTAGTGTTCTGATAGTGTATCTGGAAGTATGGTCAAAATATGTTTTTGATAAGATAAACTATATTGCACTGTTTGTCAAATGTGAATCACATATGCTTTTTTAGAAATAAAGTAAGTGAATGATCCTGGGATGTTTGTGCCTACACTTAATCTGTGCATGCATGTATGGAGAAGGTTTATGCTTGTGGATTTGAAGATGTAGGCTAGAGCAAAACCTCATTCAAAGCCATGGGATCAGTTACATTACTATGGCATAAATGAGCATTGCTAATATTTACTGACAGGGATTCATACACACATATATCTTTTTAATTAATATATTTATTCATTTATTTTGCCTCCAATCATAGCTCCCTACCTCCTCTACTCTTGGACCCATTCTCCCTCCCT
Source organism: Acomys minous (assembly GCF_964271855.1). Lineage (NCBI taxonomy): Eukaryota > Metazoa > Chordata > Mammalia > Rodentia > Muridae > Acomys > Acomys minous. The sequence goes on along the minus strand of NC_140502.1, from coordinate 1,105,310 downwards.
CCACTTTATATCAATCACTGTTCTTCAGAGCAGGGCACTGCACTACCAACCCATTCCAATTAATCAATCACATCATGACTGAATGTGTCCTCTTCCCCTGTGGCCTGACAATGAAGCTCCACCAGGGGAAAGAGTTAGAAAACAAGCAACAGAGTTCAGGTCAGATGCAGCCCAGATTACTCATACCAGGGGACTTACATGAAGCCTGAGCTGCCCGTTTGCTACATCTGTTTATGGGTCCTAGGTCCAGTCTATTCATGGATCTTGGTTGGTGAGTCAGTCTCCACAAGACATTTTGCTTCCCTCATGAGTTGACACTTTTGTTTTTCTTGTGGAGCTCATGTCACTCCTTGGTTCTTTTATCCTTACCCTCCCTTGCTTTTCCACAAGACTCCCAACACTTTGGCCAGCATTTAACTGTGATTCTCAGCATCTGTTCTGATTCACTGATGGCTGGAGCCCCTCAGGGGACAGCTATGCCAAGCTCCTGTTTGCAAGCATAGCACAGTATCAGTAATAGTGTCAGACGTTGGCTCTATCCTGTGTGGTAATTCTCAGTGTTGGGCAGGCATTGGATGGACATTCCCTCAATCTCTGCTCCATATTTATCACTGCACATCTTGTAGGGAGGGTAAAATTTCCATCAAAGTTATTGTGGGTAGATTGTGGTCCTCTTCCCTCAACTCGGAGTTCTATCTATTTAGAGGATGTCCTCTAAGTCCCATGACCCTCTACTAGAAATCTCAGCTGGAATCACCCTCCATGTTATCCCAGAACCTACCCTGTCTTAGTTCTCCATCTTGACAGACAGATGTCTACACCCACTTTCTCTGTTCCCTTGAGGCCCTCTGTCCTCCTGCAACAGCTGCCCCAAGTCTGACATCTACCTTGACTTCTCTCTGTGCTCCATCTCCTACCTTGAACCCTATCTTCAACTTTTTTGGCTGTCTATTCCATTTCTGCTTCTGAGTGAGAATTAAGCATTCTCTCTTTGCTCCTCTTTCTTACTTATTTTCTTTGGGTCTGTGAATTCTAGTAAGTTTATCCTATACTATATGGCTAAATTAGTACATATCATGTGTGTCTTTCTTGGTCGGACTACCAAACTCTGGATGATCTTTTTTAGTTACTAACTTGTAAATTTTGTGATTTTCTTGGTTTTAGTATCTAAGTAGTATTTCATTGTATAAATGTTGCACAGTTTTATTATCCATTATTTTTTGGTTAATGGCTATATATATATAGTTTTTGGTCTCTGGATGTTAAGAACAAAGCTGCTATGAACATAGTTGAGCAAGTGTCCTTGGGTTTATCCCCAGGTATTATACTGCTGGGCATTGGGTTTTCTGTGAAATGGACCAGTTGATTTCAAAAGACAAACATACATCTTTTTAAAAGTGCATCTGTCATGTGTGAAGTTATTAAAAAGATGTTCTGCCTTCAAAAATAATCTACAGGATTATGAAACGATATGAAGATGAATATGTGGGAATATGTTTAATACATGGCCACTAATTAGAATCATTTTTATACAGGAGCCAAATGTGGCCCAAGAAACACTCTGTCCATTCATTCATCAGTTGTTCACTCACTACCTCAGCCAATTCAGTTAATTTCATAAGGAAATATGAGAAACTCAGGGATTCACACATGATGTGTATTTTTGACATTTCTGAATAATTAAAAATGAATACATGGTCAGATTTGAAGTTTGAACAAAGTGTTGCCTTATCTTTACCTTCTGAACAAGCACTTAACAACCACAGTTGAATAATGCCTTCTCTGGAAAATGCTTATTTTGGTGAGATGAACTCACATAAACATGTATAGATTTTCCAACATTCCAGATTCTTATGTCATCCTAACCTCATTACAATGGATGTTTGCTTCAAACTTTAGGGGTGGGGGACAATTTAATCAAGCACTGCATAGCCATTGTATTGATTTCAAATGATCCTGCGTAGACCTTTGTCTATAATAAATATTTTACCCTTTTATAAAACAGATGATGAAAACCAAAAGTTTGCTCTGGCCTTGGCTTTCTCAATGGATGAAGTCTACAGAAACCTTGATCTTCTATCAAATTCATCTTTAATATTTAAATTACCACTATGTGTAAGCATGGCAGAATTATACAGTCTCATTGGTTTTTCTCAAGAAAGTCATTTTATTTTTCCTAATTATGGGTGTGGCCATGAGATAACATGTATAATAGTGTTTACAGGACCAAACTGAAATACATTTGTGATATTTCACACATTTTTTCCCAGCGTCAAATATCATAAGGTGAGATTTTGAGGCATGAAAATTAATGAAATTTTGTCTCTGTTGGTGGCATTAACAAGGTGTTAAGAAGGGTATAAGTAGGAGACTGGTCTTACTGGCCTTATGTCAATAGATGCAGTTAAATTGCTTTATTCAGAGACTTGATGTGGGTCCTATATTTATTTGTATGAAATAGGGATAAGGAGAGAAGTAACAGATAAGGGGGATTTATAGAACTATTACAGATAGGAATATGTTTACATGTTCTTAGAAGTGCATCCTACCTCAAGCTGCTCCTTGTGTCCTAGGTACTTCAGCTTACTTATGGCACTTTTCATCCTGTCCTGAGTGACCATGTACAATTTCCCTATCTGCATCAGTTGGCCCATGAGAATGTATCTCTTGCCTTGGCCATGGTCTCCTTTTTACTTTACTTCAGCTGGAACTGGGTGGGTCTAGCCATCTCAGTCAATGATCAAGGCATCCAATTTCTCTCATATTTGAGAAGAGAGATGGAAAAAAATACAATCTGCTTTGCTTTCGTGAGTGTAATCTCTGTCAATATGCAGTTGTACATGTCAAGAGCTGAAGTGTATTACAACCAAATCATGACATCATCCACAAATGTTGTTATAATTTATGGCAACGCAGACAGTACTCTAGCTTTGAGTTTTAGAAGTTGGGAATCTGAAGGGATACAGAGAATATGGATCACCACATCTCAGTGGGATGTTACAACAGGAATGGGAGACTCCACACTTGACTCCTTCCATGGGATTCTTGCTTTTGCCCACTACCATGGCAAGATTTCTGGTTTCAAAAATTTTGTGCAGACATTGAACCCTCTCAAATACTCAGATAAATATCTGGCAAGCCAAGAGTGGAGATTCTTTAACTGTGAAATCTCAGCATCTAACTGTAAGACAATGAAAAACTGTTCATTCAATGCCTCATTGGAATGGCTAACGGTAGAGACTTTTGACATGGCCTTTAGTGATAGCAGTTATGACATATACAATGCTGTGTATGCTGTGGCCCATTCCCTTCATGAGATGCCTCTTCAACAGGTAGACAATCAGCCAATTGACAGTGTGAAAGAAAATGATTATCTCTGCTTGAAGGTAGTATTTTCTCTTGAATGATTATTGTGTAATTAATATCATAGTTAGGAGTCTCTCAGATGTCCAAATTGAGTGGAATGGACTAGGAAATGTTCACACAAAAAACTAGGTTTCTTAACTGCTTTATCCTGACAAAGTAAGTCTAGAGATTAGTATATATCTCCAATATAAAGGCAGTGGAGTGGGAGACACTATTAAAGAAAATCAGTGATTTAGTAATAGAGTACCTCAATATAAGCACACTTGTTCTAATATTGTAGGCATAATTGGACATTACTCATTAATGCTATATATGAGGAGAAGATGAGTGTTTGTTCATTAACTGTAAAACTTGAGGTAATAAGTGCTAGGATGCATTTCTCAAGTTTTATCAATTGATCTGTCTAAACATTAATCTCTGGGGACATTCTTCATAGGATGAGAGGAATTATACAGAAAATACTGCTGTGAATTATTTCAGTACATATATGTATGTTCATGTGCTTGAATGTATGTTTCTCACTGTACATTTGTATACACACACATGCACACACACATATATACATATATAAATTCACACATATACATATGTGTGTGTGTGTGTGTGTATGCATGTGTGTGTGTTTTTGGCCAACTGATTCTGTGTGTCTGTCTGTAGCAGTTAGCATAAATTTGCATGTATGTCAGTGCCTCTCTGTTTTTTTTCATTTTTGTGTATTTTCTGAGGGTATATGTCAGTGCATGTGTCTGTGTGTTTGTGTGTTTCTCACTCTAGGTTTTGTGTGTTTATGTGTATGGAATTGCACATATCTATATCTGTGTTGCTGTGTGTGTGTATGTGTGTATGTCTGTGTGTCTGTCTTTCTGTATTTGGATGTCGTGAGCACTAATCTGTCTTTGTGTCAATGCTTCTCTGTGTGGATATTTATATTCCATTGTGTCTTTTTGTGTTTATATGTCTGTGCATGCATGTGTGTGCCTATGTATGTGTTTTGTGCATTTCTGTTCCTGTGTGTTTGTTTGTGTCCATATGTTGATATCTCTGTTTGGCCATTATGTTGATGTCTGTGTAAGTAAATATATCTTGATGTATTATATGTGCATCTATGTATGGATGTAGGTCTCTGTATGCACATATTTGTGTGTTGTACATCTTTGTTTGATGTCTACATGTATGTCTTAGGTTTTTTTAGGTTCCTTTAATATAATGAAATTCAGGAAATATTATGATAAGTTAATATATCATTTCGCTTTCATCAAGATTTGCATCCAGATACCTTTACAAATTGCCTTATTGATATATTAACATGCTAATATTATATAGTTATGGCAGAAGTAGGTAAAACTCCTGATATTAGCATGTATATTACTTTCTCAGATGCTACCCTCTGTATGCAGTGCTGATTGTGGTCCTGGATTCAGACAATTCAGGCAGGAGGGAATGTCAGCCTGCTGCTTTATTTGTATCCACTGCCCAGAAAATGAAATTTCTAATGGAACAAGTGAGTGTGTGCTGCTGTGGTAAAGCCTTCAAAATGGTAATCCTTGCCACATACACAAAAAAGAATGCTGAGGGAGTCTAAAAAGCAACTGCAAAAATAAAATATACAATTTCCTCTATTAGTCTTTATAGGAGTAAAAACATTAACAACACCTTATGCCTAGACATACATTTTGATCAATTGAAAATTTATGTCATATGACATTTTCCCAAAGAAACAATTTTCATAATCAAACTGCAGTGTGAGCAATTGTACACAAGATCTTTCCTTGTGATAAATCTCTATAACTACATGTAGGAAACATTCCAGTCATTAATCTTCCAAATATGCACATATTCTTTTTGAACATATGTATTTCTCCCTACATATGTCTATGCACACCATGTATGTTCATAGCACCATGCAGAAAAGATAGGGTAAAAGACTGCCTGGACTGGGTAATGGGGTGGGGAAACCATTTCTGTATCTTTAGAAAAATTAGCGTAGAGGTAAACAAAATACTACTTATAAAATTATCAGAAACTGATATGTAAGAGACAGAATTCATATAATATCTAGAAGCCCATTTTCAAGTGTCTGATGCCACTAATTTCTAGTAAAGTAGGGGTAAGTGTTGACATATAATCTACAAAATATAAGGGGTCTTATAAAAATATTTTATATACAGCACCCAATTGATAATTTCATGAAATAATAAATTAGAGTGCTTTTGTATTGACAACAATTAGTCACAACTATTAAAGTTTTATTGCCACCTACAGAGCCCCTTTAGTCAAGTGATTATATGTTTACACTTGGCTAAATGCAAATGGACAATGAATAGTTTTTCTCACCCTTTGCCTTCATACTCTGCAATGAAATGGAAAATTTTAAAACATACTTCTGGACAGTGAGATGGTTCAATATTTGAATCTTTTGCCAATAAGAACGATGACTGTACTTCATCCCCAGGAACCTTATAGCAAAAAAGTCAAACCACTCCTAGAAAATGTCTTCTGACATTTATGCATTCCAATATACCCCAAAAGTATTAAACAGATTGTAATAAAATTGCTTTAAACATAACAATAACAAGAATTAGGGGTAGTTACATCAATAATTACAAAAACTATTCATTATTTCTTTATTAATGTTATGTGTGAGTTGGGAGGGTATATGTTCTCAAGGGCAGATTCAGGTGAGAGGCAACTAATAACGTTGTAGTTATAGTTGCAGGCAGTTGTTAAACACCTCACATGGGTTCTGGGAACTGAACTCAGGTTTTCTGAAACAGTAGAACAGTCTCTTCATTGTTAAGTCTAGCTTTTCAAGTGAATTAACAAATTACAGTTGTCCAGAAATCTATTGTTTTACATAAAAAGATTTTTTTCCTTTTTAAAAATTATTTTTTAATTTATTCTTGTTACATCTCAATGGTTATCCCATCCCTTGTATCCTCCCATTCTTCCATCCCTCCCATTTTCCCCTTATTCCCCTCCCCTATGAGACTGTTCCTGAGGGGAATTTCCTCCCCCTGTATATGCTCATAGGGTATCAAGTCTCTTCTTGGTAACCTGCTGCCCTTTCTCTGAGTGCTACCAGGTCTCCCCCTCCAGGGGACATGTTCAAATGTGAGGCACCAGAGTACATGAGAAAGTCATATCCCACTTTCCACTCAACTGTCGAGAATGTTCTGACCATTGGCTAGATCTGGGTAGATTTTCAAAACTATAAGCAAACCATAAGTCTCTGAAATTATCAAGTGAATCGACACAATTCCTATCAAGTTTCCTGAGCATGCCATTTGGGAAAGCATGTTGTGAATGCGGTATGTTGCACTACACACAAAAAAGCTGGGCTACAACTCTTGCTTAATGGTACTTATTTCATTTTATTCATGCTGTTTATCAATACATATTTTATCCCTGAGTGTATTCAGAGTCTGTGTGTCATACAGATTGGAATTAGGGAAGTAAGAATGTGCAGGATGTTTCCCATGAAGATGGGATCAAGATGAAGGGCTTTGTAGTGCTCAGTTTGTAGAGGTATCTAACTTCAGTAGTCACCAAGTGCTTTTCATGAACTAGATGGAGGAGTTCTTCCTTATACTGCTAGATGAAAAAATGAATAAGGACATGTTAATTATTTTACAATTTTCAATCATTAATATGACATTTATATAAATTTTACTTCTCACACTCATATTCCTACTTCTTCCATATAAATCAAATTATTTCCAAATTTATGAGCTTACCTGTTTCTTTCATATGGAAAAGCACACACACACACACACACACACACACACACACACACACACACACACACACACACCTAACCCCCTTAATTCCTTTTACTATTCCTTTTATATTAATATGTTCAGGTTGGTCAATTGGAACAAGAAAAGCTATGACAGGTCTTGCCCAAGTAGAAGACTGTCTCCATCACTCTTAAAGACAGCATTAATTAAAATGTCAATGAACTTATGAGGTAATGAATGTATGGGGTTGGTGGTTTTAAAACACATTCAACCATTATGTGGTTAATTTTTGATTTTATGAATTAATCAGATAAGTCATCTCATGATAACATTCCAAATAATGTAAGAAATCCGTGCTTTATAAAAATATTGTAAATGTTCTCATCAACACAGTTAAATAGACAAATGATGGTTCAGTTTTCTTCTCAGAGGAGATAAGAATTAATAAGTATAAGCTTTGCTGTATAGCAATGTCCTTCAATTATATTATCAGCAATAAAATGGAGGTATTGCAAATCATCTTCAACAGACATATTAAAATGTCTTGTCCATAAACTGCTGAAGCTGCAGTACCAAATCTTTCACTTCTCATTCAGACATGGACCAGTGTGTGAAGTATCCAGAGGACCAGTACGCCAACACAGAGCAGAATCACTGCATCCACAAAGTTGTGATGTTTTTGACCTATGAAGACCCCTTAGGGATAGCTTTGGTCTTAATGGCCTTGTGCTTCTCTGCCTTCACAGCTCTGGTTCTTGGAGATTTTTGAAGCACAATGACACTGCCATTGTGAAAGCCAATAACCGTGCTCTCAGCTATATCTTACTCATGTCACTCATGTTCTGTTTCCTCTGCTCCTTGCTCTGCATTAGCCATCCAAACTCAGTCTCCTGCATCCTCCAGCAAATCACATTTGGAATTGTATTCACTGTGGCTATTTCCACTGTGTTGGCCAAAACAATCACAGTGGTTCTGGCTTTCAAAGTTACAGCTCCTGCAAGAAGGATGAGGTACATTCTGGTTTCAGGAACACTTAACTACATCATTCCTCTCTCTACACTTTTCCAAATTATTCTTTGTTCAGTTTGGCTAAGAGCTTCTCCTCCCTCTGTTGATACTGATGTACACTCTGAGCATGGCCACATCATCATTGTCTGTCATAAGGGTTCAGTTATAGCGTTTTACTGTGTCCTAGGATACTTAGGCTGCCTGGCCCTGGGAAGCTTAACTGTGGCTTTTTGGTCAGGAACCTGCCTGACCCATTCAATGAAGCCAAGTTCTTGACACTCAGCATGCTGGTGTTTTGCACTGTGTGGATCAATTTCCTGCCTGTCTACCATAGCACCAAGGGCAAGGTCATGGTGGCTGTGGAGATATTTTCCATCTTGTCTTCCAGTGCTGGGATACTGGGGTGCATCTTTGTTCCCAAGTGCTACATAATTGTATTCAAGCCACACACAAATTCTCTTCCAAAGATCAGGGAGAAATAATATTCCTAAAGAGATATCTCACCAATGCTTTTTTGAAATTAATTTATTGATTCACTTTACATTCTGGTTTAAACCCAATATCTTGTCTCCTTCCAATCCCACCCTTCCTCCCTCTCTCCTATCACTTCTCTCCTATTCCTCAGATAAGTGAAGATCCCCCAGTTCACCAAGTTGCATCAGGACTGAACATGTCTTTTTCACCTATGGCATAGGAAGACAGTTCCACTAAGAGGAAGTGATCTAAAGCCTGGCAACAGAGTCCATGTCAGGGACAGTTCTCAGCCCTCTAATTAGAAGACCTATACAAAACACGTGTTTTCCATAATCTACATAGTCCATGGTTGTTGCTTCAGTCTCACTAAGCCCCTCTGGGCCCTGGTTAGCTGTTTTTCTTGATCTTCTATTGGAGCTCCTATAACTTGAAGGCCCTTTTATTTTTCACTTCACTGTTCTACAAGATTCTTTATGTACCACTCCATGTTTGGCTGTGCGTATAAGCATTTGTTTTGAATCACTTCGGGGTGAAGCCTTTCAGAGGATAACTCATCTAGGCTCCCTTATGCAACAGAGCAGAGTATCATTAATAGTGTTGGTGGTTGGCTGTCTTCCATGGATTGGGTCTTGAGTTGGGCCAGGTATTCTGACTAGTAAATTAATTCTAACTAACAAGTATAAAGTTTGTGCATGACCAACAAATATTGAGTGATAGTACAACTTTTATCTGTTTTTAAAATGATTCTCACCGTTTCCTCTAATGGTGTTATAGCAGTCATGGCTACTACACTTGTCTACATTATCCCAGTAGTCTTGCTCTCATCCACTTATATCACAGTTTATCACTATTCAGGCATAGTGTGGTGCAAAGTGTATATGTACTTTTCTTCTCTAAAATAAAAAACGTTCAAAATAAAATCAAAGTTCTTTTAATATCTGAGTGAATGACTTTGAAGCCTGTTGAATGGTGATTAAAAATTTGCAGGAGAGTATACTCCTGCTTTCACATGATGGTAAAACAATATTCCTACTTGCTGGGGGAAGCCAAGGGAATCCTGATATTATACGAGGAGTTAGACGATTTGAGCTTAGAGGAGAGATTGATGGATTGATAAACAGAAAGAATACTGAGGAAGATGCATTGGTGTCTAAGTAGTTAATGTCATGTCCTGCTCTTGATTAAGACCTGATTCACTACTCAGCCCTGAAAAAAATGATATTAACAACCCTGTGTAACAATAGCTCCAAAGCATAAGATGTCCTCTTCTCTGCTACATGGTTACCTGAACTCACCTATGCACAAAACAAAACACACACACACACACACACACACACACACACACACACACACACACACACACAAAATAACTGATAGTGCATAATATTTAAAGTTAGAGGAGAATATTTTAATGACTCTGCATGAGGATGCTGCTTGTTTATGTACAGTTAAGTTGCCACACTAAGTACATACCTGAAGAGATATTTGGGAAGAGATGAGTGAGACTCTCTTCATGCATACCACATATTAACCACCAATGTTAAATCTACCATAAGAGACTCAGTTGAATGATTGACAAGAGAATAAAATATTGTTAAAATAATCTCTTTAGTATGTTTGATGACTATGATGATAAAAACTCTCTGCAGTTGTCATATTTCTATTGAAGGAAAACATGACTCTTAAGCAGCATCATTTCACTAAGAACTACCAAACAACATTTTTGTTTGCTTGCTTGCTTAATCTTTGTTTGTTTGTCTGTTTTATAAATATCCCTGGACGCAGGTTACAAGGATTAGATTTCTTTTTTAAATTAATATTTTATTTTCATTTCCTGTATAGGCTAGTTTATAATATGTTTGCAGTGATCACAGAGATTTGAAAACAGATTCCAGTTCCATGATCTGCCAGTAAAATGACCAAGGGCTGCCATTTCGGCGCTGGGTTGAGATTTCATTATATTTTCTTTAATTATTTTGCAACATGTTTTATGTTGTAGTTCTTGGATATCAGTATACATCTTTCAAAAGTTGGTCACCTTCTTAAGGACATAATCTAGGAGTTGGATCATGAGGATAAAAGACCATCAGCCTAGTGGCAAGGGACTTAATTACTGAGCTTTTAAAAGCCCCACAAATGTCCTCTAAGAACTTTCATTTAATTACATAAGGTGACTGTAAAAGAAGTGAAAAAAACTACCTGTGTGCCATTTGTATTGAGTCAACACAAAATAAATAATCATGTGACTAATATCATCTGTATGGAGGGTAGTATAATTTGAATAATTTTGGCTAATAATTTTCACTATTACAACCATTCCTGGTACTATTTCATGACTGTATTAACTGGGTGTTATATATAACAACAACATTGATTATAAGATTACTCAATATTTCATATCATGTGTCAACATTTGTCCACAGTTTTCTAAATTTTAAAAGACATCAAACCATCTAAAAGGGGTTTCTAGAAGATCTGATTTATCCCTTCTATTCTATGACCATTTCATTTAAATGTCCCATTATATTTTTCTATAATTGCTTGTCATGTATGACTGTAAGATCTATTTGTAACATTTTCTATGTTACAGTGTCTAAATAATTGTTGTATTCTATAGGATACATATGTTGAGGCATCATCACATTCAATTTGTAAATGCATTTGCAAGTAAAGCAATTACCTCTAATTAATGTACAATCTCAGAATCACCCTTTTCAGAACTCAAGACAAAAGCCCCCTGAAGTTCTCTATAAGACTGCATGGTATGGTACCCATCTTTTCTTTTTAGAAACTCTGCAAAATGGAGCACTTAAGCTATGGTAGGCAATTGCTTTAAGGTGACATTAATAAAACCTGTAAATTCTTAAATTTTATTTAATTAATTTATTCAGATTAAATCGGAATTATTTCCCCTCACTTGTATCCTCCCATTTTCCCATCCTTCCACTTGTACTCTATTCCCTCCCCTAGGTCTGTGACTGAAGGGGACCTCCTACCACACCATACAGCCACAGGTCTTCAAGTCTCATTTTGGTAGCCTGCTTATCCTTTTTCTGAGTGCCACCAAGGGGAAGTGGTCAAATATGGGGCACCAGTGTGCATGTCAGTGTCAGTCCTCTCTCCCCATACAACTGTGGATGTCCTGTCCATTGGCTAGATCTGAGCAGGGGTTCAATGTTTACTGCATGTATTAGACTTGAGAACCTATATTTAAAATTCATCATATTGACTTTCATCTATTAATTGATTTTGAAAATATAACATATTCTGATTCTGATGGTTTATCACTGACCTCCAGTGTTTCAATGGGATAGCACTCTTTAATTTTTGTCACAAGGTGGCACTGTAGGCCATATACTGGATTTCCCTGGAACTCCTTATTTTGATGAGACAGGAGGGTGTTTCTACCTAACAGCCTAGACTGTCCTAGACTCTCTTTGTAGACCAAGCTGGATTTGAACTCAGAACAATTCACGTACTTCTGCCTCCAGAGCGATGGAATTAAAGGCAGGGTGTCAAGCCTGGTTTCCCTGAAGATTTTTAATTGTGGTTTAAGGAGTATTCTAATCTCTGTTTTTACAATCTTCATTTTAGCATTTAGTTTTTCAGTCTCCTTTCTCTCTAACTCTGACTTCTTTTGATTTTCTTTAAAATGATATATAAAATTGAGCTATGATTCAACATGCTTTTTGGTATGGTGACTATAAAAATTATATAGTGTACAACCCCCAATTCTATAACATTTCTCATTTTTTAATATGTAATATACTTTATCTTTTAATATCTCTATTTTTCTCACTTTATGGAGACGTGTTTTATTATTTAAACTCTGTGTTTCTTTCTATGACGATCTGGTTTGTGTTTCCAGATTCAGCTCACAACTCAAGCTGTGGTAGACTCCATACCCTCAGAGCAGTGTGTTCCTACACCAAGCCCAGTCCCAGCTAGGTCATTTTTCCTGTTCACACATCAGCCCCACCTCCTAGGCTGTCATGATTCCTTTGGGTACCCTAGTCTTGGGAAATGCCTATGGGTTGATAAATTAAATATTTTGAAAGTAATGCATGCATATATTATAAAAAATATACTAATAATCAGCCCAATATTCGTCAATATTTATCATAACACAGGAAAAAAGAGAACATAAAAAAAAGCATTCTAAAAGGCAAATAGAAGACAAACTCTGTGGACCAAAACTCTAACTTTCCTCCTGAAGTGGGCTCCAGGGAGTCTGGTTCATACAGTTTTCTGCCCAAGCCTCTACATGCCTCTCTGAAGAATCCATCTGAGAGTTCTATCTGCCATCCTGAAGATGGCACCTGAGCCACAGAATCATCCAGCCTCTGAATCATGGCTTTACCTGCCTTCACAAGGAAGGCAGCCATGCATCCAGAGACACACAGTTCTACCCGCCAGCCCATGGACCTTCCCACCTTACCAAAGATAGTGATGCCAGATTCTAGGAGTACCCAGGCTCTGATTCAGGACTCTAGTCACCTTCCAGTACCCCAGCAAGCTGCAGAAACACTCACTGCAAAACAGGGAGAAATACGTGGCTAACTGGGTAGCAGAACACCACAATCAACAATACCTATGTCAAAATTGCACCATCAGAACCAAGGAATCCTAGTAAAACAAGCCCTGGATATCCTTACACAACAGAAAGATAGGAAAATTATCTTAAATCTATCCCTATGAAGATGAAAGAGACCTTTAAAGAGGAAAAGAATAAAATCCCTTAAAGAAATACAGGAAAACACAATCATACAGGAGAAAAAATGACCCAAATGGCTCATTCCTGACAATGTAAATAGAAACAAAAAGGAAAACACAAAGTGAAAGAATCCAGGAGATGAAAATTTAGGAAAAAGAATCCAAATGACAAATGTATGCATCATGAACAGAATACAAGACATGGAGGAGAGACTCTTAAGTGCAAAAGATACAGTTTAAGGAACTGATAAATCTGTCAAAGAAAATGTTAAATCAAAAAGGCACCTGACACAAATCATCCAAGAAATTAGGGATGCTATGAAAAGACAAAATTTAAGAATAATAGAAATAAAAGAAAGAGAACATTCCCAGCTGCATGGAACAGAAAATTGTTTCAACAAAATCAAAGAAGAAAATGCCCCCAATCTAAAGAAAGAGAAGCCTATAAACATACAAGAAGCCTACAAAACACCAAATTGATTAGACCAGAAAAGGAAGTCCTACTGCCACATTATAATTAAAAATACTAAATGTACAGAACAAAGAAAGAATAATGAAAGCTGCTAAGGAAAATGGCCAAGTAACCTACAGAGGCAGATTGTCAATGGTGATAACAAGATATTCCCTGTCAAAACCAAAGTTAAGCAATACTTGTGCAAACACCTAACCCTAAAAAAGATACTAGAAGAATAACTCCAAGACAAGAAGCTTAATTAACCAGAGAAAACACAGGATAAAAATCAGTCCACTGCAGCAAAAGCAGAAGGAGGAGGCATAATCACACACACACACACAGAGACACACAGACACACAGACACACAGACACACACACACACACACACACACACACACACACACAGAGAGAGAGAGAGAGAGAGAGAGAGAGAGAGAGAGAGAGAGAGAGAGAGAGAGAGAGAACCTCTACCGAAATGAAAATAACAGGAACTAATAATCATTAGTCATTCATATCTCTCAACCTCGATAAACACAATTCTCAATAAAACGACATGGGGTGTGCTTTACTTCAGATGATGGCTCTACTTAAACAGTACCATGCAGAATCTATTGCTAGATGGGGAACATGATCTGCAGGAGACACAGAGGCCAAATGTTAACATGCCAGCAGGCTCCAGAAAAATGGTTGTTTCTAACGGGGGTTAAGGTTCAACTTCCTATATGAATTCACTACACAAATCTGCATAGGAGAATGGCAATCTCAAATGCAGATTTCAATAGCTTTTTCTCAAATCAAGTTGATTCTACAGCCACAGATTGCCATCACAGTGAGACCCTGCCCTTTTCAGTGTTTTATATGCCTTATGCCAGACTTGTTTTTTAAATCATATTTGTTTTTCTTCAGTGTGAATTTCAAAAGCTTACTTGTTTGAAATATTCTTCATGTATATGTATGTATTTTGTTGTAAGATGAAACAATTTTATGAAGAATAAAGGCAAAGGTTGAAGTTCGAGGAGTTAAAGAAATGACACAAGCCAAGAAAAGGGATGCTTAAACAGGATGCTTCATGTAAGAAACACACCTCAGCAACAAAGATAGACATTATCTAAGAGTAAAGGGCTTGAAAAAAGGTATTCCAAGCAAATGTACCCAAGTATCAAGCAGAAGTATTAACGTAATATCTACTAAAATAGAATTTCAACCAAAATAAATAAAAAAATGGTATAGGCCACTTCATACTCAAGAACAACAATGACAACAACAACAACAAACCAAAAAGAGGACAACTCATATTATCAAGATCATTGCCATAAGTACAAGGGCACCAACACTTTTAAAAGAAACATTCCAAAACTTAAATCTTACTTTCTGACTTTCCACACATTAATAGTGGGAGACATCAACACCCTATTCTCACCACAAGACAGGATATTGAGACAGAAACTAAAGAGAAATAAAAAAAACAGATATCATGAGTCAAATGAATGCAACAGATATCTACAGAGCTGTTCTTCAAAATAAAAAAGAATGTATCTTCTTCTCAGCCCCTCACAGAAGCTTCTCCAGAATTGAAAATGTAGTCAATCAAAAAGATAGCCTCATGGGAACTGACATAACTCCTTGTATTTTATCAGATCACCATCCATTAAAATTGGATTTAAACAATAAAGAGCCTACAACTTAATGAAAACAGAAGAAATCCCTTCCTGCTCCTGCAGACTAGCTCTGGGAAAGGCAAACAGAGAAGAGATGTAGATCTGTGGTAGGGAGAATTGGGGAGGCAGTGAATGATGGATAATGGAAACTAATCATTAATTGAACAACTGCCTAGAGGAACCAGTTGTTGAGGAGAGGTTGAGGAACAGAGAAAAAAGAAATAATCAGAGACTCAGGCATAGGTTCTTGCCCTAATATTGGAGTCAGGTATGAGTTTCATCTTGTTGAATAAGATGTAAATCTAAACACATAGAAGTTATTTACTCCAATGATATTTGTCTTTGTTTCCTTTTTTTCAAACTGACAAAAATGCAACTTGGTGAGGAAAATGTTTATTTGCACTCCAGGTTACAGTCCATCATCAAACCAAAAAGAAGCAAACAAACAAGACAAGACAAGAAAAGAACCCATGGCAGGAACCTGGTGAGAGGAACAGAAGCAGAGAACATGGCAGTAAAATGTTTATTGGCTAGCTTCTCAGTGCTTTCTCTGTTTGAGTTATTATACAACCCAGGACAAATCAGCTGTGTGTGGAACAGTAGCCAAGTGATCTGAATTGGGCCCTCCCACATGGATTTGTCTTCAAAAGATTTCTGCATATACTGGTCTATAGGTCAATATGATGGAAGAAATTTCTCAATCCATATCTTCTCTTCTCAAATATGTCTAGGTTTGTGTCCATTGGTAAAAAAACAGCTAGCACAATTTTACTTTTATTTTTCAAGTTGACACAAAATATACCACTATTAAAAAATGTCATTTTCTTTCTTGTACACTACTAAAATTTCATGTCGATATTAATAACATGTAATTAGACAATTAACTAAAGTAAATCACATTCTTTAAAATTTAAAACAACCAAAAAGTTCAGTCTTTTATAAATATCTGAAGAATTTCTAATAATCCAGAGTCTTGTAACTTTAGAGTCTGTAATATTGCAGGATATTTGATATCAATATGATCCATGAGATTTTGAACTGTATAAATCTGCCATTGGTCCCATTGTCATCTCTGAGATTGAACTGTAAATTCCTGTTTCTTGTTGAGCCATAACACACCCTTAATCAAAGAACTTTCTGTTTATTGCAAACAGGTGATTAAGGTACGATTCAGCCAGCCTTATACACACCTCTAATCCAACAGCTATCTGTACACAGGATTTAATAAAGTTAACCCTAGGTCAAGAGGCAGAGCAAGAAATGAGATGGCAGGGATTAAAGAGAAGGAGGAACTTTGAGTTGAAGGATATATAAGACAGCATGCAGAAGTAGAAGCGGTTCTTTGGTGCTCTTGGCTCTCAGGCTTTACTCTTGGGATTTTAGCTCTAGCTCTTTAGCTATTTGGCTCTTAGCTCTCTAGCTCTTGAGCTCCTTACTTCCTTGGCCTTTAGGTTTTTGGGCATTGATCTAACAAGCCTTTGGCCTTGGGTGTTTTGGTGTTTTCTCTTGGGCTTTCAGCTGAGCTACTGAGCCTCTGGGCCTTTTCCAACATGACATGAGATCAGTAGGAAATTCAGCTAGGTACGTTCTCTGCCTCTCTGAGCTAGCATGTTTTTCACATCTGGCTCCTCAGTCTTTATTGGTAAAATAGAAAGATCTGGGATTTTAAATCAAAGGAACACTGTAAAATGTAACATGAGTAACTTACTTCTTGTTGCAAGAAAGAAAAACCAGGAAATAGCCAAAATCTAAACAAAGTACAGCAGTGTTCCCAACAGTATGTGACCCAGCAGCTCAGTGTTCTTAATCTGAGATTCACTCACAATCTCCTGTGCTACAGTTACCTTGATCAGCTGCATCTCGTTGGTTTTGCCTCATGCAGCCCACACAACTTATCTTCTATGCTAAGCCTTCCTAAAAGAAATTTGGAAATCTTTTTTTACTTTCTATTTTTCTTGAATAGTTTGAGGAGAGTCAGTGATAGTTGTATTTGAACATATTGTAGATTCATGTACTTTAAGCATCTGGTACAAGGGTATTTGTAGCTTTCACATGCCGAGAAAGCAGAAGATGTAACTTAGGACTCCTTTATTCTCTATACAGTATGATCCTAGCCATGCAAAACAACTTCAGGCAGTGGTTCTCAGCTTCATTTGGAGTAGCATACAGGCTTAGAGTCTGCATTTCCTCCTAATAACCAGGAAATAACATACCATGGGAAAGTTAAAATAAAGTTTGACTAAACTCCTCAAACAATATTTCATATGACCTTTTACAAAGTATTTACAAAATTTGCTATTTTGCTTACTTTACTTATGAAATTAATCTGAAACTTAAGGGTATACAGGAAGTCTAGATAATTTCAATAATGTAGTTTATCTCACTATATAGTCCTGGCTCACTGGGACCTTTCTATGTAAACCAGTGTAAGTCTGAATTCACAGAGATTCATCTGCTTCTGCCTCTTAAGTGCTACAATTTCAAGCATGATCGACCACATTTGTTCATGAGAATACATGGTATGTCATAAAATGTACAATTAATATATGATTAATAATGTAAAATGAGGATGAATATTATATGTTGTATTTTCACTGTTGTACATCTGTGCATATGGTAAATTATCAACTGTCACCCCATGGCTAGATACAGATGTTATAATGAATAATATATTTAAATGGTACCTTCATTTTAATCAACATATATAAGTATTACTGACAAATCTGATACTATGAAACTTTAAGAAGTCAGCAGGATTAGGTCAAGATAAAAGTAGTAAAACGCACCATTATCAGAAAATATAATTTTGAGAGTTATTTAGTAAAGGTATTCTAAGAAGTATCAACAGTAACAGAAGATACAACACAGATTTGTTACTAAGGAAATATGGAGAACATGGAAACAATCTGGTGGGTAGGTTTCTTAGTATTTCCTGCATCATATAATTTCTAGTCAGTTGCAGAAGAAATGTAATATACTATGCAGTTTTTCAATTCATGAAAGTAATGTACTATATACTTTGATACTTACTTAATCTTCTGATTTTTAGGAAAATCAAATCCTTGTGGTTCTGAATTATCCTTTAAAATTATTTATTCAGTTTACCTCCATAGTCATGGCCCCCTCCTTTCTCTCCTCCCAGTCCCACCATCCCTTCCTTCTCCCCCCCTATTCCTCAAAAAATGGGAACCCTCCTACTGATGCCAGCTCATCAAGATGCATCAAAACTGATATTGTGCTCTTTCTCTGTGGCCTGGCAAGGTAATGCTGACAGAAGGAAGTGATAAGAAACAGGCAACAGAGTCCATGTCAGAGCAATCCCCTGCTCTCCTTACTACAGGGCCCACATGGAGCTGATTAACCCATTGGTTACATCTATATAGAGGACCTAGGTCCAGTCCCTGCATGGTCTTTTGTTAGTGCTGAATCTGAGTTATTCTTAAAGGAGTTTGCTTAAATATAATTTACATACTTTTCAATAATGGTTTGTGGGGACACATGACATGAAATAAGAAAAAGAAAAATACTGATAGATTTTTCATTAGCGAAAATTCATGTAATTTTATAATTCAACATAAAATATCAGAATTTAAATAATTCATAAAAATACATGTTATGTATTCTAACATTCTATCAAAATATTCATTTTCTACCATACTAGTTATGCCAAAACGCAGTCATCAAAAATATTCTTATAAAATAGTGTAATGGAAGATGATGCTCTCCTTACAGACATGATATTTTGTAGTTATGATATCAAGATAAATATGCTTATGCAGCTGTATTTAGAGTATGAAGAAATTTCACTGCAGAAAGAAAAGAATTTCCTTTAAAAACATGCACATATTCTATTATTCTTATGTAAAATATATAGTAAAAAGCATTAAAACTGTATTTGGGCCGTAAAGAATGTGTGCCCTCAATGAAGCCTGTTGTCTATAAAAATATATTTTGACAATGTATTGCATAGACCAAATGTGGTAATTAATCTTTAATAGAAAAAACAATGTTTCCCTAGTCATAAATTTCTTTTTGTTTTATTTCTGTCTTGGTAACATTTTAAAACTTCCTATAAAACTCTCTATCTTTATCTTACTGGGAAAAGCCAGCCATGTAAATCCTATGTAATTGTAAGTGTGTTTTTTCCAGGTATAGACTGTAAGAAACTGAAGAGGGCTTTCATATCTACATATTCATTTGCTATTTGTAATACATTTTTAGAATTGTAAAAGTTTCATTAAATATATTATCTCTTGGGGAGATCAAAAATGGCAGTGCCAACTATGCACTGTGTCTGAACAGCAGGATGGAGCCTAGAGACAGGATGGGAGCTAGAGACCACAAGACCTGGAGAGCCCTAGGTGGGAGATATGGGCATGGTGCAGAGGACAGGTGGGTCTGGCCTTGGGCCATCCAACTGGTCCAGGGAGGATGGGTGCTCAGTCTCCATAGCCTGGCTGCATACCAGACTGTCAGCTGTAGCTGTGCTCTATATCTTGGACTGTGTATCTGAGACTCAACTGTGGGTGATGGAACACCAGCATTTAGATCTTCTGGCTCAAAGGAGAATCCAGTAGAATGTGTGGATAAGACCAAGGCCACACACCTGCAGTCCTGTGTCTGTAGGCTGGGTCTTTAAAGGCCAGCACTGAGACATGGGTAGTACCTGTACTCTCTCTGTCTCAACTATGGGTTGCAGACTACTATCCTTAGTATTGGGTAGCCCAGGGGGGAGCACAGTGTGTGTATGGCATAGACCTGAATTCGGATAACCCTGCCAGTTCAAAGAGGAACACAGGGCCCATCTAGTGGCCCACATGGCTTCAGACAGATTCTCGGATAGGGCATGGCTCCAACTCTCTCTCTGTTGAACTGAATCTAGGTCCTGTGGCAGGAGCAAGAATGGGCAGGAAGAAGTTCAGGCCAGTGGACAGCTTTCACACTCTCTGGCAGACTGAACCTAGGTCCCATGGCTAGGGCTAGAGCAAGAAGAGGCAGGTCTGAGAAAGAATGGGCAAAAGCCTAAGACAGATAGCAGCTCTGCACTCTCTGGCATACTAATCCAAGATCCCGGGGCCCCTGTGGCCATGTAGGGGATCTCTAAAACCCAGCCAAAGGCAGATATTACCTTCATTATCTCAGACTGAACCTTGGGCTGCAGAGCACCATCACCAGCCTCTGTTGGCCCAGTAGGGGGCCCAGGGTGTGAGGCAAAGTCCCTTGGAGCTGAAACCAAGTCACCTGCATGATCCACTAAAGGATACCCTAATCCCCATAGGTGAGGAGTATAGCACTATAGACACTCACCAACGAACTACTCTCAATGACCAGTGAAGGACACCAAAACTACATCCCAACATCAGAATCACAAAGACAGCTAAAGGCCAGCATAAAAACACAAACAACAAAACCAAAAACAATATGACATCTCCGGAACTCAATTATACCAAATAACTAAACCCTGGGAAAGCAAACACAACTGAAGCACAATAAATGACATGAAACCCATAGTAATGAAGATGATAATGAAGGAAACAAACAAAATCCCTAAACAAATACAGGAAGATGTGGACAAATAGGTTGACAACCTTAGAAAGGCCCTGACAGAAGCCTAAAGAGTGGAAATGAAAAAATCACCAGAAGAAATTCAGAAAAATGTGAACAGTCAGATGAAGAAAATCACTAAAACGGTTCTAGACCTGAAGATAAAAATGGGAAAAATGATAAAAGCACAGACAGAAGAAAGCTGGGAAGAAGAGAAATTATAGAAGAAAACAGGAAATGCAGAGGTAAGCTTCGCTAACAAAATTCAAGAAATGGAGAAAAGAATCTCAGGTACAGAAGATACAAGAGAAGAATTTGATGCAACCATCAAAGAAAGTGTTATGTCTCAAAAATTCATGACACAAGGCATCCAAAAAATCAGGGAAACCATGAAAAGATGAAATCTAAGGATATAGGAATAGAGGAAAAAAGAAGAATCTCTGCTCCAGCCCAGAAAATATCTTCAGCAGATTAGTAGAAGAAAAGATTCCCAACTTAAAAAAAGAGATGCATATAAACATAAAAGAGGTCTACAGAACACCAAATAGAATAGACCAAAAATAAATTAATCCCATTAGTTAATAATCAAAACACAAAATGTATAGAACAAAGAAAAAATATTACAGATGGCAAAGGAAAAAGGCCAAATCGCAAAACTAAGAGAATTATACTAGACTTCTCAGCAGAGACTATACAATCCAGAAGGTCCTGGGCAGAGATCCTGCCAACCGTAAGAGATCACAAATGCCAGGCCAGACTACTATACCCAGTGAAACATTCAATTACTGTTGTTGGAGAAAACAAGATGACAAAAACAAATTCAAACAGTACCGATCCACAAATCTGTCCCTACAGAAGTTACTAGAAGGAACACTCCAACACAAAATGACAAACTACAACCAAGAGAGCACAGGAAATAGATAACCTCACAGTAGCATAACAACCACACAAACACTCTACTGCAACCAATATCAAAACCATGGGACTTAACAGTCACTGGTCATTCATATCTCTCAACATCAATGGTTTCAATTCTCTAATAAAAAGACATAGACTAACAGAATGGAAGCATAAACAAGATGCAACATTCTTCTGCATTCAAGAAACACATCTCATCCACACTGATAAACATTACCTCAGGGTCAATGGCTAGAGAAAGGTATTCTAAGCCAACAGACACAAGAAACAAGCTGGTGTAGCCATTTTAATACATAATAAAATAAACTTTCAGTTGAAATTAATCAAAAGAGATGAGGAAAGAAATTTCATACTCATCAAAGGATAATTCAACCATGATGACATCGCAGTTCTGAGCAGTTATATGCACAATGCAAGGGCATCCACACTTCTTTTCTTTTCCATTTTTCTTCTTTTTTTTCCCACATTTGTAAAAGAAACATTAACAAAGCTTAAGTCATACATTGTTTCTGAACACATTAATAGTGGGAGACTTCAACACCCCACTTTCATCAAAAGATAGATCAATAAAACAGAAACCAAATTGAGAAATAGTAAGGCTAACCAATGTCATGAATCAAATGGACCTAACATATATCTACAGAATTTTCACCCAAACAAAAAGTTATACCTTCCTCTCAGCACCTCACAGAATGTTCTCCAAAACTGACCATATAGTAGGTCACAAAGTGAGCCTCAATAGGTACAAGAAGATTGAAATAATACCTTGTTCCCTATCCAATCACCATAGTCTAAAGCTGGACTCCAATAACAACAGAAATAGCAAAAAAAACTATACACATGGAAACTGAAAAACTCTCTACTCAACAACTGGATCAGTGAAGAAATACAGAAAGAAACTAAGGACTTCTTAAAATTCAATAAAAATGAAGATAAAACATACCCAAATTTATGGGAAACACTGAAAGCAGTGCTAAGAAAATTCATAACACTGGGAGACTTCATAAAGAGAATGGAAACATTTCATATAGGCAACTTAAAGATATACCTGGAAGCCCTAAAGAAAAAGAAGCAGAAACACCAAAGAGGAGTAGATGGCTGGAAATAATCAAACTCATGGCTGAAATAAATAAATTGGAAGCATACAGAACAATTCAAGAATCAACATAACTAGTAACTGGTTCTTTGAGTAAATCCACAAGATAAATGAACTGTTTGCCAAATTAATTAAAGGCAGAGAGACACTATACAAATCAACAAAATCTGAAATGAAAAGGAAGATAAAACAACAGACACTGAAGAAATACAAAGAATCATTATGTCCTACTTCAAAAGCTTATAGTCCACAAAACTTGAAAAAGTGAGGGAAATGGGCATTTTCTTGATGGAAACCATCAAAGTTTGAGTCAGTATCAGATAAAGAAATTAAATAGTCCTATTTCTCCTAGAGTAATAGGGACAGTCATCAATAGTCTCCCAAACAAACAAACAAACAAACATAGATGCTCAGGGCCAGATGGTTTCAGTGCAGAAATCTACCAAACCTTCAAAGAAGACCTAATACCAATACTTTTCAAACTAGTCCACAAAATAGAAATGTATGGAACATTACCAAATTTATTCTATGATGACACAGTCATACTAAGACCTAAATCTCAGAAAAACCCAACATAGAAAGCAAATTTCAGATCTATTTTTCTTAAGAATATTGACACAAAAATACTCAATAAATACTCGCAAACCAAATCCAAAACACATCAAAGATATCACTCACTATGACCAAGTAGGCTTCATCCTAGGCATGCAGGGATGGTTCAATATATGGAAATCCATCAATGTTATCCACCACCAAATGAAAGAAAAAAAACCACATGATCATCTCCTTAGATGCCAAGAAAGCATTTTTCAAAATCCAACACCCATTAAAGTGTAAAGACTTGGAGTATCAGGGATACAAGGCATGTACAAAAACATAATAAAAGATACCTACAACAAACCAATAGCTAAAATAAAATAAAATGAAGAGAAACTCAAGGACATTGCACTAAAATCAGGGTCTAGACAAAGCTGCTCATTCTCTCAGTATCTCTTCAAAATAGTACTTGATGTTTTAGTAGAGCAATAAGACAACAAAAGAAGATCAAGTGTATCCACATTGGACAGGAGGAAGTCAGATTATCACTGTTTGCCGATGATATGATAGTGTACCTAAGTGACACTCAAAATTCCACTAGACAACTCCTCTAGCTAATAAACAACTTCAGCGAAGTGGCTGGATACAAAATTAACTCAAGGATCAGGAGAATAAACATAGTAAAAATGACCATCTTACCAAGAGCAATTTACAGATTCATTGCAATCCCTATCAAAATATCTACACAATTTTTAAAGACATTGAAAGAAAAATTCTCAAATTCATATGGAAAACTAAAAAACCCAGAAGAGCTAAAATATTCTGTACAATAAAAGATCTCGCAGAGGAATCTCTTTACCTGATCTCAAGCTGTACTATATAGCAACAGTAACTAAAACAGTATGGTCTGGGCATAACAATAGGCTGGTTGATCAATGGAATTGAATCAAAGACCCAGAAATGAATCCACACACATATGGTCATTTGTTTTTTGAGAAGAAGCCAAATCTATTCAATGGAAAAATGATAGTATCTTCAACAAATGGTGCTGGTCTAACTGGATGTCTACATGAATAAGAATGCAATTAGACTCATATATGTAACCATGCACAAATCTCAAGTCCAGATGGAATAAAGACCCCAACATAAAACCAGATACATTTAATTGGTTAGAAGAAAAAGGAGCAAAGAGCCTTGAACCCTTTGGCACCGGAGACAACTTCCTGAACAGAAACACAATAGCACAGGACTTAAGGTCAACAATTAATAAATGGGACCTTGTGAGGTTGAGAAGCTTCTGTAAGGCAGAAGACACTGTCAAGAGAAAAAAAGCAACAGCCTACAGATAGGGAAAAGTTCTTCATCAACCCCACATCTGACAAAGGTCTAATATTCAAAACATATAAAGACCTCAAGAAACTAAATACCACCCAACCAAATAACTCAATAAAGTTATGGGGTACAGAACTAAACAGAGATTTCTCAGCAGGTGAATATAGAATTCCTAAGAAACACTTAAAGAAATGCTCAATGTCCTTAGTCATTAGAGAAATGAAACTCCAAATGACTCTGAGATTCCATCTTACATCTATCAGAATGGCTAAGATCAAAAACTCAGGTGACAGCACATGTTGCTGAGCATGTGGAGAAAGGAGAATACTCCTTCATTGCTAGTGGGAGTGCAAAATTGTACATCCACTTTGAAAATCAATCTGGCCAATCTGGTACTTTCTCAGAAAACTGGGAATAGGGCTCCTCAAGATCTAGCTATTCCACTCCTCAGAATACACCTGAAAGATCCTCCAGCACACGAGGACATTTGCTTAACCTTGATCATAGCAGTGTTCTTTGTAATAGCCAGAATCTGGAAACAGTCTGGATGTCCCTCCTTCAAAAAATGGATGAAGAAACTGGTGCATTTACACTGTGGAATACTACTCAGCTATTAAAAACAAGGAAATCTTGAAATTTGCAGGCAAGTGGATGGAACTTGAAATGATCATGCTGAGTGAGTTAACCCAGACCCAGAAAGATACACATGGTATATATTCATTCATAACTGGACACTAGCCCCAGAGAGATGTCCTCTGAGAGTCTTCATTCAGCTGGAGGCTGAGACCAATGCTGAGAATTCTGATTGGGACCCCAAGTGATAGAGGCATGGGAGAATGGGGAAATATTAGGGCCCATAGTGTCCAGGAACCCTACAAGAAGACCATCAAGGATGGCAGATTGGGACCTAGTGAGGTCTGCTCAAACAAGTATACCAACCAAGCAGAATGCACGTGATAAACATAGGCTCCCTATTCAGATCTAGCTAATGGACCGCACATTCTCCTCAGTTGTGTGAAGAGTGGAACTAACTCTGACATGAACTCCGGTGCCTCATGTTTGAGCACTTCCACCTTGGTGGGGAGGCCTGGTGGCACACAGTGGAAGGGTAAGTAGACTATCCAGATGAGACTGGATAGGCCATGTTCATTTAGTATATGAGGAGATTCCCTTCTGTCACATGCCTAGTGGATGATTACATGGTGAAAGAGTGAGGGAGGAAGGAATGGGAAGATCCAAACAAGGGAATAACAATTGAGATGTAATCTGAATGAACTGCTTAAATAAATTAAATATATATTATCTCTTATATTTTAAATACATACAGCATTGATTTTAACTAAATGATAAAACAGATAGATATTTAAAATTCACTTGTATATAATTCATAAATGATTGAAACCACAGATCAAAGACGAAACTAAACAAATACAATTATTGGGTCCATACTTTTGTTAGACCTATTTGAATTCAGAGGAAAAGCACATGGTAGTCTATATGTAAATAATGGATTTGACCTAAATGTGGAAAAGAATGATAATATTAGAAGGAATTTGGAATGGAACAGAAGGTCATTATGCTAAGCTAAACATGCAGAAGTTAGAAATTCTGAAGTTTCATAAATTCTAGTTTACACATAAAAGTTACAGTTGTTTCCCAATGCGCTTCTAAGATACTCAGCATAAGTATTCCTTACAGATATTACTTGAATGGAAATGAGTATAAAACAATACTGACAAGCAAAGGTGAAGCACAAGCAATGGGTTATCCATCAGAATGGCTAAGATCAAAAATTCAAGCGACACTACATGCTGGCGAGGATGTGGGGAGAGAGGAAGACTCCTTCATTGCTGGTGGGAATGCAAACTAGTACAGCCACCTTGGAAATCTATCTGGTGCTATCTCAGAAAAATGGGAATAGGGCTTCCTCAAGACCCAGCTATTCCACTCCTTGGAATATATCCAGAAGATGCTCCAGCACACAACAAGAAAATTTGCCCAACCATGTTCATAGCAGCCTTATTCATAATAGCCAGATCATGGAAACAGCCTAAGTGTCCCTCAGTAGAAGAATGGATAAAGAAACTGTGGTACATATACACTATGGAATACTACTCAGCTATTAAAAACAAGGAATTCCCGAAATTTGTGGATAAATGGATTGAGCTAGAAATGATCATAATGAGTGAGTTAAGCCAGAAGCAGAAAGACTCAAATGGTATATACTCACTTATATCTGCATATTAGCCCAAGGGGCATGTCTCACGAAAGCCTTCACTTACCAGGAAACTGAGACAGAGGGGAAAACATCCTATTGGGACTCTAGATGAAAAAAGCATGGGAGAATGACAAAGTAGAAGGATCCAGAGGGTTCTAGAAACCTACAAGTAGAACATTATGATAGGCAGATTTGGGCCCAGGGGTCCTGCTCAAACTAAGGCACCAGCCAAGGACAATCCAGGTTGTAAAACTTTAAACCCCTACCCAGATCTAGCCATGGGTCAGAACATTCTTCACAGTAGAGTGGACAGTGGGGTCTGACTTTCATGTGTACTCTGGTGCCTCACATTTGACCATGTCCCCTGGAGGGGGAGACCTGGTGGCACTCAGAGGAAGGACAGCAGGTTACCAAGAAGATACTTGATGCCCTATGAGCATATACAGAAGGAGGTAATCCCCCTCAGGAAGAGTCATAGGGGAGGGGAATAAGGGGAAAATGGGAGGGATGAAAGAATGGGAGGATACAAGGGATGGGATAACCATTGAGATGTAACAAGAATAAGTTAATTAAAAAAGGAAGAAAAAAAAGAAAACATCTCACATAGGTAAGGCAATACAATATGAACACTACAGACATCCAGTGTGGCCCAAACTACTTGTTTGTGCATGTTCCTTTAAACTATTGTTTCTAAGTTACTTAAAATGATAACAAATTGGAATAAATGTTTTTTAAACATCAAAAAAAGAAATGGGCTATCACATTTTATTGATCTGTGAGAATTGAGGTTCTAGGATGGAGATCATGTGTTAGAACTCAAATATTCAACAGTTTATTACTAATAATGTGGGAGTTAGTTAAGGTATAAGTCTCATTTAATATTTAAAATGATACACAAAGGTAATGAGTTTCTTTGGATATTGTTGAACTTTTAAAAATCAACATTTAAAGTGTACATGAGCTGCTATTTTGTGAGGAGATGGATGGTTTTTGGTACAACAGGACTCGAGAATTTTTTGGAGTTCACCTGATTATTGGTTCTCCAAAACCAGAAACATAGACTTTGGGTAGATATTCTTTATTTGTCACCGGTGTGACATATTTCACTGTATGTATATTCTGAGGTTCTCAAATATCTCAGACAAGTGGCTACCTCTGCATCATATAGACTTGGTGGTACAATGCTCACCATGTAGTCATGAGCTATATTGTATGCCCCTTCTGAATCAATAATTGATATTTCACTGTGCATAATCTAAGAAAAATCTAATGACATAATTTCTCTTGGTGTACACATAAGCAGATATATAAGATAGTACTGAAACAAAGCTTTCACAAAACAGCCTCTGCTCAGGGATTTTAATATCCATAAACCTGAATGATGTCATGGAACAAGAGACAGAACTATAATCAAATATATTTATCAACTCACGTTTACCACATGGAGTATGGACCTCAGATAACAAGTCGCAGGGAAGATTCCTCCAGGAATGAGGAAGGGCCTAAGGGAAAAAAAGAATCATGAATGTGTAAGTAAACTTTCCATTGTCCAGAAAAATAAAAGAAGATAGAAACACCTGGGTGCCCATTTGTTAGGCTGATATGCATGACACTTCATAATCCACAATACTGAGGCTTATAGTAGGACAAAGATGTTCACTTTGATTTTGTTCTACATGCTTCTGAACACTCCACTTCTCATGATGAGTTTTACTCCTTCCAGGTGCTTTTGGAGAATGAAGAATGAAGAAAAGGACAGAGAGTTAATGGAAGCGTGTTTTTTCTACCTTCATGCAGTGCAATGGTCTGTGGAGAAAGACTATTTTAGCAACATTCTGGATCAGCTGTAAGTGCTTTTTAAATGTTCATGTAGATGTCATCACAATTATTTCCGGAGAGGTCTGAAGATGAGAAACAGAACAATGCTTTGAATGTTGTCTTTTTCTTCCAATGTGCAACCAAAGAAACAACACCAAATTCTTTTGTAAACTCAATGCTATTTTATGAATTTTTTAGCCCATAAAGTATTTTGTTTCTTCCAGCTAACCTCCTGATTTCAAGGCCAGAAGTTGAGTGAACAAAGCAATCTCTACTACGATAATAAGGATTAGCCCTCTTGTTGACAGTTTCCATTGCACAGTACCCAGTGCTTTATTAACAAAAGATACCCCATATTATTTCAATAAGTTTCATCCTGAGAAGGTAAAATTAAATGGCCATAGAGTGTGTCTCTGTCATTGTGTAACTATCAATTCCTGTGTGGGGGTACCTAATATTTGGAGCACACCTAGGTACAGAAAGCTTTCACATAGATATTCATTTACTCTCTAAAATTACCTGGATGTGGTCACTCTATGATTTTTGAACCTGCATCAAAAATGTAAGTAGGAATTCTGTCCAATGTGAACTTTAAACATGTCCTTATATCTCCATCTTAATTTGTATAGGTACACAACCATTGGCTTTTAAGTATTACCTAGCCTGGCTCTTTATTTTTTATTTAACATAAAGAAGGAATGTTTAGACTATAAATTTTATGTTTGAAAATTGGGGCTATCTCTAATAGTGGTGCTCATTTACTTTCCTTGTCATCTGACTGGGTTACATTTGTAGCATGTGTAGGTAGTAGGCAGTACTTGAGAACATGATTAGAGGAGTTTTCTAGTAGCTCATCTCTTCAATTTTTTAAAATTTATGTACATTATGATGGGCAGAACTGGGCCCAGCTATGCTCAAACTGTGGCACCACACAAGAACAATACATGTAGTAAACATTGTACCCCTACCCAGATCTAGCCAATCAACAGGACATTTCCCTGATTAGTGAAGAGAGGGGACTGACTTTCACATGAACTCTGGTGACCCATACTTGACCATGTCCCCTTGATGGGAAGGCTCAGGGGAAGGATAGCAGGCTACTAAGAATAGACTTTATACCCTATGAGTACATAAAGGGGGAGGAGGTTCCCCTCAGTCACAATCATAAGGGAGGGGTATAGCATGAAAGTGGGAGAGAGGAATAGGAGGATACAAGGGATGGGATAATAATTGAAATGTAATATGAAAGAATGAATAAATAATAATAAGAAAAAGAAATAAAGTCTAAGTTGTTCATTTTCTGACACTTCTATCACATTTGCCAATTATGTTTCTCTTTCAGTAATTTTACTGAGTATAATTGTATATTTTATCATGTGGTGACTGTATACATTTTGGCTTTATGGATTTCTGATAGTTGTTTTTAAGAGCATCACTTCATACTACTAGGCTACACTGACAGCTTGAGTAACTGGTGCTTCTAATGTTTACCATTCATAAGTTAGTGTTTGAGTCACACAAATTCTAGTCTCAAATTTCTAAGTGGAAAATTAATTATATTTAAATATGAGTGAATCATTCAGAATGAAGGAGTATGTCTGATTTTAGTTGTTTAGATGATATGAAATGACTAGGAAGAGACAGGAGAGATTATTCTTCCCATAAAGAGAAACCAAAAAAGTCTCATATTTCAACTTAATTTTTGCCCTTTGTTATTAAAAGGATATCATAAGGATTTCCCATATGCTTTTACATTCTATTTTACAAACATGTAGTATTGGAGCAAACAGATCTCACTGCAATTTCTAGATGTTCCTTATTCTCAGTAAGATGCAAGTGCTCTGCTATTATTACTGGAAGTGTGGTCAAAATATGTTTTAGCACAAAGAAAAAATGCTTAGATTGTAAATATTATGTTTGAGAAGGCACGGTATCACTAATAGTGGTGACTCCTTCCTTTGTCAGTTGACTGAGTAACATTTGTTGCATATATAGTTGATATTGCTTAAAAACAGAAATAGAGAAGTTTTCTAGTAGTTCATCTCTGCAGTTCTTTATGAAATGTGTGACTTATTTTTATGTCTAAGCTGTTTCTTCTCCTACACATTTATCACAGTTACTACTTACATTTCTCCTTCAGTAATTTTATTAAATATAATTGCATATTTTACCATGTGGATACACTACACAATTTTTGCTTTGTGGATTTCTGACTGTTGTTTCCAAGCACAGCAAGCACTTTATACTACTTGGCTACTCTGGTAACTGAATTAATTGAAGCTGTTTATTTTTAGTATGCAAGAGTTAGTGTTTGTGTGACACAAGTTCTAGTCTCAACTTTCTAATGTGTTTTACTGAAATTTCCAATGGCAATATTTCTGTGCTGTAATAAACGGTATTCTAAAAGGAACTACTTGTATAGACAAAGATAACTCATAGGTACAATTTCTAAATGGAAATCTAATTATATTTAAATATGAGTGAATCATTCTGAGTGAAGGATTATACTTGATATTTTTTGTTCAGATGATAGGAAATAACTAGGAAGAAACAGGAGTGATTTTTCCCATAAAGAGAATAAAAAAAACCTCATTTTAATATTTGCCCTTGTCATAAAAAAGCATTGTTTAGGTCCATACATCCAGACACATACAGGCATACATCATTTTTAAATAATATATTTTTTTAATGTATTTTACCTACTGATCATTGCCTGCTCCCTCCTCTATTCCTGGGCCTATGCTGTCTCTGTCTACTCTATCTGCATTCTCTGTTATTCAAGGAAAGGGGCTCCCTACCAAATCACCTCAACTCTACATTCACATCAGGACTGAGTGTGTACTCTTTCCATGTGGCCTTTAAAGAATCCCCACCAAGGGAAAGAGAGTAAAAAAAAAACAGGCAACAGAGTCTATGTCAGAGACAGTCCCAGCTCCTCTTACTAGGGGACCCACACTAAACGTGAACTACACATCACCTATATGTGTGTAGAGGTCCTAGGTCCACTTGGTTGGTGATTGAGTCTACACAACCCCTCTGTGCCCTGAAAAATTGACCATTGATTTTCTTGTGTAGTTTATATTAGTTCTTCATCATTTTTACTTCTCCCACTTTTCTACAAGACTCCCAACACTTTGTCTAATATTTGGTTTTGATTCTTAGCATCTGTTTTGATTCACTGATGTCTGGAACGGAACTCTCAGGGGACGTCTATGCCAGGCTCTTGTCTGAAAGCACAGCAGAGTATCAATAATAGTGTCAGAGGTTGTCTGCCTCCTGTGTTCTGAGTCTCAGTTTGGGCCAGGCATTGCTTGGACGTTCCCTCAACCTCTGCTCTATTTTTGTCACTGCATATCTTGTAGGAAAGGTAAATTTTGAGTCATAGTTCTTGTAGGTTGGTTGGTATTCCCCTCCCTCCACTAGGAGTTCTGTCTAGTTATAGGGTGTCTTTTCAACTGAGTCATCACCATATTATCACAGAACTGTCTTGTGTATCCATATTTTCAGAGAGATATCTCCACCCATGCCGTATTCTTACTGTTCAGGCCCTCTGACCTGCTGCATCAGCTCTCCCCAGGTCTGATATCCACCTTCATTTCTATCTGAGCTCTCTCTCCTACCTTGTTCCATATCTTCAAATTCTTCTGCTGTCTATTATATTTCCCTTTCTGAGGTAGAATAAAGCATCCTCTCTGCATCCTCTTTCTTACTCATTATCTTTGGGAAAGTAAATTTTAGTATTTTTATCCTGTACTATATGGCTAAGTAAGTACATCCATGTGTGTTTTTGTTAGTCTGGGTTATCATACTCAGCAGATGTTTTCTAGTTTACTTGCCTGAAAAATTTGTGATTTTCTTTATTTTGTATTTCATTGTTTATTCTCCATTGTTTGTTTGAGTGACATCATTTTTTCTGGATTCTAGCTATTATGAATAAAACTGTTATGAACATAATTGAGCAAGTGTCCTAGTGTATATGTCCAGGTATGGTATAGCTATGTCTGAAGGTTAAGCTTTTACAAGTTTTCTGATAAAGTAACAGATTGATTTCCAAAGTCACACACACACACACACACACACACACACACACACACACACACACACACATATTTAAATATGCATCTCCTCTGTGTGAATTTGCTTGAAAATAAGCCAATAAAAAGATGTTCTGCCTGAAAAATAAACTAAAAAGAAAAGCCACAACATGAAGATGGATAGAGGAGAATATGATATATATATATATATATATATATATATATATATATATATATATATATATATATATATCTCCACAACAATTCATCATCCATTATGATGAATTGTTAGTACTGATACAATGTTCCCCAGAAACACTCCCGGGCACACATCAGTCATTCTTTCCTTACCTTAGGCAATTCATGTGATTTCATCTGGAAACACCAGTAACTCAGAGGCTCAAACATCATGTGTAATTTTCATATTTCTCTATAATTAATAAATGAATGCATTATCAGGTTTACAGTTTGGTCAAAACCTGTGTCCTTGTCTTTACCTTCTGAGCAAATACTCAATAACCACAGATGGAAATTCTTTCCATGGAATATGCATGTTTTGTGTAGATGAACTCACATGAAATATATAGGTGTTCCAAAAGTCCATATTTTTATGTTTGCAAACCTTATTATATGGGATAATGTTCCAAACATAGGGATAAAGACAATATCTTCAAGTACAGGATAGTCATTGTATTGAATGCCATGATGATGTGTATACTTCTGTACATAATGAATATTGTACCATTTTACAGAACAACAGCTGAAAGCCAGTTTCCTCTGGTCTTGGCTTTTTCCTTGGATGAAATAAACAGAAACCCTGATCTTCTACCAAATATGTCTTTAGTATTTCGAGTACCATATTTTATAAATGTGTCAGAAGTAAAAGAACTCATTCATGTTTCTCGTCCAACTGATGTGTTTCTTCCTAATTATGACTGTACCAAAGTAGTCAATTGTAGAGTAATTCTTATAGGACCAAACTGGGAATCATCTATATTATATCACACATTCACATACAGTGGTGAACCTCAGCAGGTGAGAGTTTGTGGTGTTAAAATTTAATTAATTTGTGCCTCCATTGGTGGCTTTGATAAGATGCAAAAAAGGGTGTAAAGAGGTGATTGGTCTTACTGGCCTTATGTCAGTCTATGTAGTTCAATGTTATCATTCAGATACTTGATGTAGATCTAGAATTTCTTTGTGTGAAATGGGGATAAGAAGAGAAGTAATAGTTAAGGGGGATTTCCAGAGGTTTTTTTATAGATAAAATGTGTTTACAAGTTCTTAAAA
The DNA here is from genome assembly GCF_964271855.1 of Acomys minous. Classification (NCBI taxonomy): domain Eukaryota; kingdom Metazoa; phylum Chordata; class Mammalia; order Rodentia; family Muridae; genus Acomys; species Acomys minous. The sequence continues at coordinate 1,071,113 of NC_140502.1, read as the reverse complement.
GTACATGCTACCTCATGCTGTTCCTTGTGTCCTAGGTTCTCCATCTTACTTATGGGCCTTTCCATCCTCTCCTGAATGACCGTGTACAATTTTCCTACATTTATCAGATGGCCCATGAGGATACATCTCTTGCCATGGCTCTCGTCGCCTTCTTACTTTATTTAAACTGCAACTGGGTAGGGCTGGCCATCTCTGACAATGAACAGGGTACACAATTTCTCTCAGATTTGAAAAGAGAAATGGAAAAGAATACAGTCTGCTTTGCCTTTGTGAACATGATCCCAGTGAACATGGAGGTATACATGTCAAAAGCTAAAGTGTATTACAACCAAATCATGACATCATCCACAAATGTTGTTATCCTTTATGGTGACACAGACAGTACTCTTGCTGTGGCCTTTAGAATGTGGGAATCTCTAGGTATACAAAGAACATGGATCACCACCTCACAGTGGGATGTTCCTACAAGTAAGAGAGATCTCACACTTGACCCACTCCATGGGACTCTTGCTTTTGCACAGCACCATGGTAAGATTTCAGGTTTTAAAAATTTTGTGCAGACATTGAATCCTCTCAAATACTCAGATAAATATCTGGCAAGACTGAAGTGGATGAACTTTAACTGTGAATCCCTAGGATCTAACTGTAACACAATGAAGAACTGGTCATCCAATGCCTCATTGGAATGGCTAATGGCACAGACTGTTGACATGGCCTTCAGTGATAGCAGTTATGACATATACAATGCTGCATATGTTTTGGCCCATGCCGTTCATGAGATGCTTTTTCAACAGGTAGAAAATCAACCAATTGACAATGAAAAAAAGTATGGTCATAGCTGCTCGAAGGTAGTGTTTCTTCTATTGGATTATACATGATCTTATCAATGTCATAGTTTTTATGAGTCTCTCAGATGATTAATTTAGTGAACTAGGAAATGTTTCCCCAAAACCTAGGTTTCTAAATATTTTTATGCTGATACAACAAATCTAGAGCTTTGTATAGAATTTAATACAAAGGTATTGGAATGAAAGACACCATTTATCAGTGAAAGTAAGTGACTTTGTAACAGAGCAACTGAATATCATCATACCTGTTGTAATACTGGAGAGATAATTAGTCTCTTCTCATTAATTGTCACCATGATGAAGAGATGACTGTTTGTTCATTAATTGTGAAAATTGAGGTAATAAGTTCACGGGATTGTTTTCTCAGTTGATTCTCCCCAAATGTAGTCTGTTCTCTTTCCTCAAAGGTTTAGTGTAATTACACAGGAAGAGTTATGTGAATCAGTTTATTAAACACACACACACAAACTCATTTGTTTGAATATATATTTCTCACTGTATTTGTTTTTCTATGTGTGTTTCTGTGTGTCTGTGTGTATATCTGTGTTTATATGTGTGTGCACAGATATGTGTGCACTTGTGTGAGTGTGTGTGTTTCTGTCCATCTGACTATCTGTCTGTTTGTAGAAGTGAGCATAAATTGTCTGTGTTTCAATGCCCTTGTGTATGTTTGTTTGTGTTTTTGTGTATGTTTCTGATTGTGTTTGTCAGTGCATGTGTCTGTGTTTTCTGTATATTGGATTGTACATATGTATATCTTTTGCTTTTTGTGTGTATGTGTGTGTGTGTTTCTGTCTGTCTCTCCTTTATATTGTGAGCATAAATTTGTTTTTGTTTCAATTACTCTCTTTGTGAATGTTTGTATCTCATTGTTTCTCCCTGTGTGTATTTGTCTGTGCATGTGTCTGTATTTGTTTTGTATATTTCTGTACTTATGTGTCTGTTTGGGTGTATATGTCTGTCTATGCTTGTATGCTCAGATGTGTCCATGTATGTTAATGTGTGTGTAAACAAATATGAGCCTATATTATGTGAGTATCTCTATATCAATGTGGGTCTCTCTGTGTGCAGATGCGTGTGTGTGTGTGTGTGTGTGTTTCACATCTATGTTTGATGTATATGTGCTTGTCTATGCTTGTGTTTCTTAGTTTCCTTTCAGTGAGCTAAAATTTTACAAACATTATGACAAATATCATTTGGATTTCATTGAAAATTACTACCTGATACCTTCAATAAATTTGCTTTTCAAATAAAATCATTATACATTTTCTCCTGTCAAGGAAGGGCATATGTATTATATAATACTTTCTGTTTTTCAGATGCACTCCTTGATGAGAAAGACCCATTTCACTAGTCCTAATGGAGACAAAGTGACCATGAACCAGAAAGAAAAACTTCAGAAAGAATATGACATTTTCTACATTTGGAATCTCCCACATGATTTTGAACTTAAAGTGAAGATAGGAAAGTTTAGCCTAGATTTTCCACATGGTCAACAGCTCCATTTATCTGAAGACATGCTAGAGTGGGCCACAGGAAGTCGACAGGTGGGTTTAAAAAATTGTACTGATTTCCATCACATACAATTAAACACTATGTGTTTAGTTGGTCCATTTATGTATTTTTTATAAATTAGTGAAATGAAATAAATTGTTACATAAGGAACCTACTTCTAGTCTCCTGTGTTACTTTTCTTATTTTTCCAATTTTTTATGTTACCTTTTATTAATCCTTTGAGGAGTTGAGGCAATAGTTACATTGTATATTACTATAAAAGAACTGTGTTTTTAATTTGTAATATAAATATGAAACAACTTTTGACCACTCATTTATCATATTTCTGGTAAAGTGAGCAATAGACTCATGGTGCCATTCTTATTACCATATAGTGATTTCCTCACTTAATATGAAATGTGATAAAAAAAAAGTTAAAGAGACTGAGGCTAAGTGTAATAATGCAGTAAATTAAAAATCCAAAGGCATTAGAAAACAAACTCATCATGTCTTTTAGTTTTAATTATTTTTTAATTTAAATTTTTTATTTTATTTATTTTACATTCCAGCCTTAGTGTTGTCCCTCATGTCCTTCCAGGCCCACCCTTTCTCCTCCTTCCCCCATGCCCATTCTCTAGTCCTCAGAGAGCAAAACCCTTCTCCCCTACTCCCTGACCCCAGCCTATCAAGTATCATAAGGACTGCCTGCATACTCTTCCTCTGTGATTTGATAAGGTACCCCATGAGGGGGAAGTCATCAAAGAGAAGGCAGCAGTTTTATTTTATATATTTGCTTAAGCCTTCTGATGAAGAATATCTAAATTGTCAACCCTTCTAATCACAAATTAATAATGTTGTGATACATATTAAACATTCTATAAATTATTACTTTGTATATTCTTTCTTTTTTATATGTTATGGGTTTTCTGTCTGGATATATGTCCATGTAACACTGGTGTATGTGGTATATATGGACATTAGAAGAGTGATGCAGATTCCTGCAAATGTTAGACAGCTTCGATGTGCAAACTGGGTGCAAAAAAATCACTTGTTATTCACAGTTTGTACATGCCTCAGCTCTGAATTATGCCATGTCAAGAAACAGTTCACTACAGTATCCTTGCTTGGTCCTCTTAATTGTTGTATAGTTCATTCAAACTAATGAAGCAGTATCTAGTTTCCTTCTCTGTGTTTGGAGGTATTGGCAGTAATACATTTTTGCTGTGCAGAAATTTGTGAATAAAAAGTTGCATCATAGCTCTAGGGTATGTTATAGGAATGAATTCTGAAGTGGTTTCTTTTAAGGTATTCTATTTAAACTATGTAAGCACATAGTTGTTTAAATTTTAAAGATGTTAAGTCCAGGAATTCAGGTTGCTCATATACTCTGGCATATGCAGTTAATAGTCCTTCTCAGATTGATAAGGGGAACCATTGTTATGTAAAGGAACACAGGATCTGAAGTTTGGCAACTGAAATACATATGTATTCAAAGGCAGCAGTGAAATATCATGTGTGTTCTAAACACAGCTTGATTGAGTATTAAAAACATGCACCAGAATAATACTCAATACTAAAAAAATATAGAACAATTGCTCTGCTTCCAGATATGCATATGACAATACATGCAGAAACAAACAAACATAAAAATGATGATATCAGATCTACCTAGCTCAAAATGTTACAGTCATAGTCTTAAATAGAGGATGTTCAATGATATGCTAAATACGTAATTCAAAGAATGATTATTAAAATGCTCTATGAAAAGTGAGGAGACATACATTACCTTGGGAAGGATAAAAGGGATCACAAAAACTACCATAAAGTAGGTCACTGAAAAAGCATAAGAAAAAGGAATTCCATGAAAGCATAAAATATTAAAAATATTAAAACAGAAAATATGTAAAGAAAAAACAAAATAAATGAAATAAAATTCTAAATAAAAAAATCTCAGCAAGACAATATTTCACGATAAAGACAGGATGGCAAACGTTGAATATTATGCATAATATTAGAAAATACAGACTATAACAAAAATAAAACAAAACATAAGAGTCAAAATATAGGAGACTTGAAGGTTCCTGATTAAAAGAATAGATTTACAGTCCAGAGTCACAAGGGGAAAAGAAGGACACACTCAACTCATCAACACTATATCCAGTATAACATAATTTTGAATTTCAAATGATATGTGTGCCCATCGAGATACAACAGTCATTTATATAACAAACATTTAAAATCAGGAAATGAACAACCCTTGACATATTTAACTTAAAATTTATTTTGTAACAAAGACATAAAGTTGAAGGCTGCAGTACGGAAGACTCTGTCATAGCAAGTTCCTAGCTGTTTATCAGTCAATGTCACTATGGATGCTCTTACAGGAGGAGAGTAATAGTGATGTATTTCAAACTTTTAACAGCCAACCACAGTAACTAAAACAGAAAAGTTATTCCTCATAATAGAAGGATACAGAACAGAGTTCAATAATAGACACAATCACAGGAATTTATAAGCACAGAAAATAACCATGAAAGATGCTAGTTGAACCACTTCACATGATGAACGCAAGGATCAAAGGAACACATAGAAAGCACTAAGGTCCAGACAAAAGAAACTATTAGAAAATGATCAAATGCTATAATATCAACAAGTAGACAATATTCACCAAGTAATCTACAATAGTAATTTATTGTTAATGATCACGTTCTCTAATAAAAATCCATAGACAACAGCATTGGTTCAATAAGACAACAACACCCTAAAAATATTTTGTTACTTCCATGGGAAAAATGTTATTTTTAACCTGAATGGAATCTTTCTATAAAAATGTGGGTGATACATCATTACAAAGTGGAAACAAACAAACAAAATCCATGAAAACATTCACTTTTATGGACATGGATGGAATAATTCTTAAATAAACACCTATCAAGAAGTTCAACAACACACCACAATGTTAGTTCTCTACACCCAAGTGTGTTTCACTCAATAAATGCAAGCATGATTCAAAAATACAGTTAAGTGAGACAGACTCAGACACGAACTCTGGTATCCCCTACTTGACCACTTCCTCTTGGTGGGGAGACCTGTTCATGCTCAAAGGAAAAGTAAGCAGGCTACCAGGAAAAGACTTGATAGGCTGTGATCTTTGTTTTTAATTTTAATTTTTAATTTTTAAATTTATGTGCGTTGCTTTCAGATCTTGGAGTTACAGACAGTTGTGAACTGTCATGTGGGTGCTGAGAATTGAACCCGGATCCATTGGAAGAGCAGGCAGTGCTCTTAACCACTGAGCTGTCTCTCCAGCCCAAGGCTATGATCTTATAGTGGAAGAGAAGGTCACTTTCTGTCAGAAACCTAGGAGAGGAGAATAGGATGAAAGTGGGAGGGATGGGGAATTGGAAGATGCAAGTGAGGGGATAAAAATGAGATTTAATCTGAATAAATTACTTAAATAAAGAAAATTTTACCATGTACCAAAATAACTGTGAAAATATATTTTAAAAAGAGAGAAAATGTCCAATTATAAGTGAGTATATACCATTTGAGTCTTTCTGCTTCTGGGTTAACTTATTCAGTATGATCATTTCTAGTTCCTTCCATTTGTACATAAGTTTTGGGAATTCTTTGTTTTTAATAACTGAGTAGTGTTCTATAGTGTAGATGTACCACAGTTTCTTTATCCATTCTTCTACTGAGGAATACTTAGTCTCTTTCCAGGTTCTGGCTATTATGAAGAAAGTTGCTAGGAACATGGTTGAGCATATTCCCTTGTTGTGTACTAGAGCATCTTCTAGGTATATTCCAAGGAGTGGCTTTGGTGTGTCTCAGTTTTCTGAGATAGATTTCCAAAGTGGTTGTTCAAGTTTGCATTCCCACCAGAAATAAAGAAGTGTTCCTCTTGCTCCACATCCTCACCAGCATGGGATATCACTTGAAATTTTGATCTTAGCCATTCTGATGGTTGTAAGATGGAATCTCTGAGTTGTTTTGATAACTAAAGGCATATATACTCACTTGTAAATGGGCACTAGCCCAAGGGGCATGTCCCATGAAAGTCTTCACTTACCAGGAAAATGGGATAGATGTGAAGACATTTTCTTGGGGCTCTAGGTGAGAGAAGTATGGGAGAATGGGGAAATAGAAGGATCCAGAGGGTCCTATAAACCTACAAGAAGAATATTATGATGAGCGGATCTGGGTCAGGGTTTCTTTTCAAACTATGGCACCAAGCAAGAACAATATGACCAGTAATCATCAAACCCCTACCTAGATCTTGACAATGGACAGGACATTTTCCACAGTTGAATGTAAAGTGGGGACTGACTTTCCCACTAACTCTGGTGCCCCATATTTGTCCACATCCCTTTGATGGGAAGGCCTGGTGGCACTCAGAGGAAGCATAACAGGATATCAAGAAGAGACTTGATAGCCTATTATCATATAGAGGGGCAGAGAGCCCCCTCCGTTACAGACATAGGGGAGGAGACTAGGGTGAAAGTGGGAGGGATTGAGGAAATTTAGGATACAAGTGATGGGATATCAATTTAGACTTGAGGAGATATTTCCCGTCTTAGATGTACATTAGTCATATCTTGCTAAGTCATGGCTTTGATTAAACTTTGGCCAAGGACAAAGTGAGGAAGAAAGGTTGTTTTGGCTCATGGGTTACAGAAAAGGGAAGACAAGGAAGGACCTTGGAGACTGAAACTAAAGCACAGGCCCTTGAGAGAACACTGTTTACTGGCTTGCTCTGTGTCACTTCTCACACATGTTTGCTTAGCAAGAGCATTGCCTTTAGTAGACTGGGCATGCCTACAATGAACATAAAGTAGTAAAATGCATTAGTGTTAGACAGGCTATTCTGATAGGGAGAATTTCTCAGGGAAGGTTCATTCCATGTTCCCTATTGTTTTATTGGACTTTGTGTCAGCTTGATGAAAATCAACAAGAAGACCAGGTAGCAAGCTCTATAGTGCTTGCACAAAGTACACTAAAATCCTGTTTCCATAGTGTCTAAAATTTGGTAAAGAGATCCACTTTTCATCAACTTGTTTTAATATATTCATACTTTTAGCATTATACAAAGTGCTAACCTACATGTGGTACCTCAGCTTCTGTATATAGAATAAGCTTATTGATATCTCAACATCCTAATATAATATAGTTATGAATGAAGTAAGTAAAACTTAATATGAATTTTATTTCCTTAGATGGTGCCCTCTGTATGCAGTGCTGACTGTAGTCCTGGATTCAGAAGATTTAGGCAGGAGGGGATGTCAGTATGCTGTTTTATTTGTATCCACTGCCCAGAAAATGAAATTTCTAATGGAACAAGTGAGTGTTTGCTGCTGTGATAAACTTTACTTTGATAATCCTCTCAACCAACAAAAGGATGCTGAAGGAGTCTAAAAGGCAACTACAAAAATAAAATATACCTTTTTCTCCATTATCAGTCATATTAGTGCAAACACTAACAATGTCACAATAACAACAAGAAAAAACTCTTTTGCTTAGATGTACATTTTGATTCAATTTCTGTCACATCATATTTTCTCAAAGAAACAAAATCAAACTGCAGTGTGAGCACACTCTGTATGAGATCGGTCCTGGTTATTAATTTCCCCTATAACTAAATGCATGGCAGATTCCAGTCACAAAGTTTTAATATGTGTATTTATTCTTTTTGCATGTATATATGTGTCCCTACACATGTTTATGTACACTGTGTATGTACAGAATCGAACAGAGGACCGAATATGGCACCAGAACTGATGTCCTCTGTAATGGAGGTGCTAGAAACAAGTCTGTATGCTTAGAAAAAATAGTGTAGAGACAAAAAATTTACTTGCAAAATTAGCAGAAACTGCTGAGCATGAGACAGAATTTGTGTGATTTGTAGAGGCCCATTTTACTTTTCCCCCCTCTTTCTTATAATTTATTCTGATTACATCCCAGTTGTGATTCCCTCACCCATTATCAAATGTCTGATGTAATTTGTTTCTAGGAAGGTGAGGATAATTGTTGACACATGGTGTAGAAATATAAGGAGTGTTATGTCAAATATTTTATAAATAGCACCCAATTAATAATTTAATGAAATAATAGATTAGAATGGTTTTGTGCTGAAAACAATTAGTCACAAACAGTAACATTTTATTGCAACCTGTAAAGCCAGTTTAGTAAAATGATTATATATTGATGTTTGGCTAAATGGAAATGGACAATGAGTAATTTTTCTACATTTGCCTGTCATACTATGCAATGAAATTAAGTTCTTGAAAGATATTTTTGGCCAATAAGATGGCTCAACATTTAAATCATTTGCCTCTAAGACTGATAGCTGGAGTTCATCCCTAGAACCCATAGAGTAAGAGGAGGCAAAGAACTCTCAGAAATGGCTTCTGATACCTATGCACTCAAATCACATCCATAATTATTAAACAAACTGTATTAAAATTGTTTAAAATGTAAAACTGAATAAGAACTAATGGTAATTACATCAATAAATAGAAAAATGTTAATATTATTTACAGGTGTGTGTGTGTGTTGCGCAGGTATGTGTACATAAGGGCAGATGTAGGTGAGAGGCCACTAGTACCTCTACAATTAATTTGCCGGCTGTTGTGAAACACCTCACACAGGTTTTGAGAACTGAACTCAGGGGTTTTTTTGCAAGAGCAGAACATTTCCCAGGCATGGTGGCACATGCCTTTAATCCCAGCACTCGGGAGGCAGAGATAGATGGATATCTGTGAGTTCGAGGCCAGCCTGATCCCCAACATGAGGCCAGGACAGTGAAGGCTACACAGAGAAACCTTGACTCGAAAACAAAACAAAACAAAATCTAGGCCATTTTTGTATGTGGGTTGATGTTTTACTTTTTCCATGCTGCTTATCAATATATATATATATTTACCTCAGAGCATAGTCACAGAGTCTGGGTCTCAAGAGATTGAAATTAGGGAAGTGGGAATGTGCTGGATGCTTCCCACGAAGGTGGAGTCAAGATGAAGGGCTTTGTAGTGCTCAGTCTGTAGACAGGTTTCTACCTTCAGTGATAGGGCTAGTGCTTCTCATGATCAAGACTCAGGAATTCTTTCTCAAGACTGCCAGATTAGAACATAAATAAGGACATATTAATCATTATTTTTTGTTTTTAAGAGTTTTAAAACCTTTATATTACATTTATATACTGGTAAATTTTACTTCTCATACTGACATTCCTACTTCTTCCAAATGATTACTAAATTTTTCAGCACATCAGCTACATTTATTTGGACACGCTAATAAAATAATAAGAATTAATGAATAGAAGCATTGCTGTATATTAATGTTCTTCAATTATAGTATCAGCAATAAAATGGAGGTATTGCAAAGCTTTTCCAAAAGACTTATTGAAACATCTTGTTAATAAACTACTGAGGCTGCATTGACAAGTCTTTCCTTTCTCAATCAGATATGGATCAGTGTGTGAAGTGTCCTATGGACCAGTATGCCTGCACAGAGCAGATTCACTGCATACACAAAGCTGTGATTTTTCTGAGCTATGAAGACCCCTTGGGGATGGCTCTGGCCTTAATGGCCTTGTGCTTCTCTGCCTTCACAGCCTTGGTTTTTGGAGTATTTTTGAAGCACAGTGACACTGCAATTGTGAAGGCCAATAACCGTGCTCTCAGCTATATCTTACTCATGTCACTCATGTTCTGTTTCCTCTGCCCCTTGCTCTTCATTGGCCATCCAAACTCAGTCTCCTGCATCCTGCAGCAAATCTCATTTGGAATTGTATTCACTGTGGCTATTTCCACTGTATTGGCCAAAACAATCACAGTGGTTCTGGCTTTCAAAGTCACAGCTCCTGCAAGAAGGATGAGGTACATTCTGGTTTCAGGAACTCTTAACTATATCATTCCTCTCTGTACACTCATCCAAATTATTCTCTGTTCAATCTGGCTAGGAGCTTCTCCTCCAGTTGTTGATATTGATGCAGACTCTGAACATGGCCACATCATCATTGTCTGCCACAAGGGTTCTGTTATAGCATTTTACTGTGTCCTAGGATACTTAGGCTGCCTGGCCCTGGGAAGCTTAACTGTGGCTTTCTTGGCCAGGAATTTGCCTGATACATTCAATGAAGCCAAGTTCCTGACATTCAGCATGCTGGTGTTTTGCACTGTGTGGATTACTTTCCTCCCTGTCTACTACAGTACCAAGGGCAAGGTCATGGTGGCTGTGGAGATTTTTTCCATCTTGGCTTCTAGTGTAGGCATGCTGGGATGCATCTTTGTTCCCAAGTGCTACATAATTTTATTAAGACCAGACAAAAATTTTCTTCAAAAGATCAGGGAGAAATCATATTCCTAACATCATATTTCATGAATTCTTTTTGTTAAATTAATTTATTTATTCAAATTACTTCCTGATTGTAGACCACATCCTTTCTTTCCTTCCAGTCCCACCCTTCCTCCTTCTCTCCATCCCCTCTCCTCTACACTTCAGAATAGTGGAGATCCCCTTGCTATGCACACCAGCTCTCCAAGTTGCATCAGGACATACCATGTCCTTTCCCCGTGGGGCCTAGAAAGATATTCCCACAAGGAGGAAGTGATCAAAAATCTGGTATCACAATCCATGTCAGTAACCGCCTGAAACTTCTTACTAGAGGACCCACATGAAACCTGAGCTGCCCATCATCTACATCTGTGTAGGGGGCATAGGTCCAGTAATGCATGGTCCTTGGTTGCTGCCTCTGTCTCAGCAAGCCACTAAGTGTCATAGTTTGCTGGCTCTTTTGGTCTTTTTGTGGAGCTTGTGTCACCTCCAGGTCTCTTTCTCCTTCCTCCCTCTGTTCCACAAGACGTCCTATTATCCCTCAATGTTTGGATGTGACTCTCAGCATTTGTTTTAAACCTGTGTTTAGCAGAGCCTCTCAGAGGACAACACAGTTAGGCTCATGTCTAGCAGCACTGCAGAGTATCATTAATAATCTCAGGGGTTGGCTCTGTCTATGGACTGTGTCTTCATTTGTGCCAGGTTGTCTGACTGGTAAATAAATTCTAACCGACAAATATAAAGTTGGTACATTAACACCAAATGTTGGGCTACAGTGCGTGACCTGTCTCTTCTTAGAATGATGCTCACTGTTTCCTCTAATGATATTGCATAGCAGTATCATGACTACTAGAGTTGTCTATGTTGTCCAAGTAATCTTTCCCTGATCTACTTATTTCACAATTTATAACAATTGGGGCATAGTGCATAGTGTAAATGCTCTTTTATTCTTTAGAATAAAAAACTTTCAAAAGAAAATCAAACTTCTTTTAATATCTGGGTGAATGACTTTGATGCCAGTGGAACGGTGATTAAAAATTTTAGGAAGTTCGTGGGAGAGTATTCTCATGTTTGTTCATGAAGGTATAACAATTTTTCTCCTTACAAGGGGAAGGTAAGGGAATATTGATGTTATAGAAAGAAGTGGATGATTTAAAACTAGAAGAGTGATGGTTTGATAAACATAAAGAAAATTAAAGAAGATGGGTTTGTGTCTTATCCTTAGCAGCTAATACCATATCCTGCTCTTTAATAAGTTCTGTGTCACTGCTCAGCCATGAAAAATTAGGTTATTAACCCTATGATAAAATAGCCACAAAGCATAAGATATCCTGTTCCAGCTTATATGATTACCTGAACTCACCTGTGCACAAGACATGAAAACACACACATAAACACACACACAGATATATATCTCTGAAAATACATAAACATTAAGAGTATTATAGGAGGATATTTTAAAGACTCTGCATAAGGAGGGTGCTTTTCAGGAAGATCCAAGATGCTGGTGCCTAACATGGCTGGATGGAGACTAGGGACCCAGCTTGGATCTATAGACCACAAGACCTGAAGAGACCTAGGTCAGATGGGTCCTCAATGTCCAGAGCACAGGTGGGATGGACCTCGTTTTTTGGGAGGACAGGTGTTCAGTCCCTAGTGTCTTTATTTGTACCCACTCTGGTGATATGCAGCCATGATCTATAGCATGGATTTTATCTGGGACTGAACTGCGGGTGGTGAAGCACTGGACTCCAGAGCTGCTTGCCCAGGGAAATCTCAGGAAAACAGGTGCACCTGAACTCAGACATAAGTATGAGTCCACAGAAAGCCGTAGGTGATGGCAACCACACAGGCACAAATCCAAATACCAAAGCAACCAAGAATGCCTGCCTCACCTGCACACTTTCTCTTCCTCTCTGCCTGATCTGTGGGTCACAGAGTAATAGTATCAGAGCCAGTGGGCCTACTGTGACCTGAGAGTGTGGATCTGGGATAGATTTGATCTCAGATATCCCCACCAGTCTACAGAGGGACACTGGGCCCACAGGAGGTCCCAGGTGACTGTGGACATGTTCTACAGCTACAGCTCCATAGCCACACAATCAGCTTGACTTTTTTTAAGGAGTCCTGGTCTGAATGGAGCAGGCCAAAACCAAGCCAGCCATACCTACAGACTGTTTGTTCTGAATTGGGCAGAACTTATATGGCATGAACAGATCTGGCCGATGCCTTGCTAGACAACACAGCTCAGCTTGGCCTCCCATGCTCTTGTGAGGGTCTGAAACAGCCCGAGGGGATTAGGCAGAAACCTAGCCACCTGCACCAACCCAGGGATCCATCCCCACAAGCTATGGTGGAGCCTGACCAGCTACCACAACACAGCACGCATTCCCACGCACACTTAGATGGCACTGAACCAGCATGAGGGGATCTGGTAAAAGCCCAGCTAACTAACAAGCCAGAGGGCAATATATGCTGTCTTGATCAGGAATCAACCTAGGTCCCACGGCCTGGATGGATCATGCAAAATCCTAGCCAACCATTACAAGCCAGCAGGGGGTCCAGTACTGTAAGGTACATTGAGCTTTGGCCCCGAAAAGCCCAGTGGCTGGGAGCAGAGTTTTCAAAGCCCAGACAAAGGCAGGATAATCAGCTTTATCTACACTACCTCAAACAGATCCTTAGGGTACAGAGCACCAGCACCAGTCTCTTCTGAACCAGTGGGTGAATCCAGGGTGTGGAGTAACATCCCCTCGAGGTGCAATCAGGTCACCTGGCTGATCCAGTGAAGGAAAAAAAGAAACTACCTCCAAATGTCAAGACATCAAGATGACTAGTGTCCAGTGTAAAAATATAAACAACAAAACCCAAAACAATATGGCATCTCCAGATAATAGCTATCCCAAAGAAATCAACCCTGGCAACTCAAACACAACGGAAACACAAGAAAATGACCACAAATCCTTAGTAATGAAGACGATAATTGAGAAAATGAATAAAATACATAAACAAATGCAGGAAGATGCAGCCAACCAGATTGAAGACATTAAAGAGACCTATAGAGAGGCACTGGATGAAGTTCAGGAAAATACAAACAATCAAATGAAGGAAATCAATAAATCCATTCAAGCTCTGAAGATGATAATGGAAGCGATCATAAAAGCACAGACAGAAGAAAGCCAGGAACAAAAGAACTTAGATAAGAAAGCAAGCAACATAGAGGCAAGCTTCTCTATGAGAATTCAAGAGATGGAGTAATGAATCTTGGACTAGAAGATTCAATCATAGAACTTGAAACAGCTATCAAAGAAAAGCCATATCCTTCATAAAGCTTTTAAATCAACTGAGAAAATCTCATATGCAGTCACAGAGGCTTAAGCTGAAATCACAGGTCCTACATGGTCTGAATCAGATCATTTGCAAAGATAGCATAGCTTTCAGGTTAGTATGGGTTAAAATACCAGTGTGTTTGTGAATGTGTGTGCATCTGATTCTTGTGTCTTCTCTTGGGTGTTTTTCCTTCTGTTATTTTGTCTTGTCCATCTTTGATGTGATGTATTTTGTTTTATGTTTTTATACTTAATTTTGTTAAAAATAACTGTGAGAAAATATAAATAAAAGTTTTTGTTAGCTTTAAATAGATAGTAACACATACTTCTGTATTAAAAAGAATTCATTCATCTTATGCATCTGAGTGAACAGAGTTTAGAATACATAAGCAAATCCTCTAGAACTGAATTTATAAATGGTCATAGGCTCTATATGGATACATGGAAAAGAACCCTAGATCTCTGTAAGAACAGTCTCTGCTCTTAATGACTGGGTCATCACTCCATGCCTACTAGTGCATATTTTCTCATATCCAGAATTACATTTTTAACTTTTATTTTATCTAATTTTGCAAAGCTTCAAATTATGTTAGTTTAGATATAAAAATATGAAACAATAGTCAGGAGTGTCCCTCATCCTGATGAGAATGGATAGATAAATAATGACCAAGTAAGTTAATGAAAATAAGGGAGTTGTGAAAGTTTCCTTAAAATCTTGTAGTGTGAGTTGAAACTGAGGGCACCAGTGTGGTAAACCTGATAAAGCTACTTCATTTGTAAAATATAGGAATAACATTTGCTACATCAAACCTCTCATGAAATATGTATGTACGTAGGTAAGCATACAATGTAGTCACTTGTCTGCCATGTTTATTTCAGAATGTACAAGATATGATATCCATTTTAATGCGTTTTAACTGATGGGCCAGTAAAGAAGACACATCATCCAAATTTGTGTGAAGTACATAGTAATTTTTGCTATTTGCAATGCATTCTTAGAATTTTGAAAGTTTAATTAAATATATTATAACTTACATCTTAAAGATGTACAATGTTACTTTTGATTAAATAATATAAATGCTTATATAGATGCATAAGATTAGCTTCTATTTAATTCATAAATGACTGAAACAAAAAATCACAGATAAAACTAAACAAATACAATTATTGGGTCTATATTTTTCTACACCTATTTGAATTTAGATGAAAAGCACATGGTGGTCTCTCTATAAATAATGGGGCTGTGCTCAACCTGGAAAAATAGTATCACTATCAGCAATTGTGGTCATCATGTTAAGCTATGCAGTAAAACTTGGGAATTTCGGAGATTTAAATCTGAATGAATCATTAAGAATGATGGATTGTGTCAGATTTTTGTTGGTCAGATGATATGAAATTACTAGGAAAAGTGAGGAGAGATTACTCTTCCTTTAAAGAGAAACAAAAAAGGTCTTATATTCCAAATTAATTTTTGCCCTTTTTATTAAAAGGATATCAGAAAGATTTATCATATGCTCTACTCTTTATATTCTATTTTACAAACATATAATGTTGGCACAAACAAATCTTTGCGTAATTTTCAGATGAATCTAATTCTCAGTCGGATGCTAGTGTTCTGATAGTGTAACTGGAAGTATGGTCAAAATATGTTTTTGATAACAGAAAATATATTGCACTATTTGTCAAATGTGAATCACATTTTTTTTTTAGAAATAAAGTAAGTGAATGATCCTGGGATATTTGTGCACACACATGTTCTGTGCATGCATGTCTGGAGAAGATTTATTCCTGTGCATGTGAAGATGTAGGCTAGAGCAAAATCTCATTCAAAGCCATGGGATCAGTTACATTAATATGCCATAAATGAGCATTGTTAATGTTTATTCACAGGGATTCATACAGACATACATCTTTTTAATTAATCTATTCATTTATTTTACCTCCAATCCTAGCCCCCTACCTCTTCTACTCCTGGTTCCACTCTCCCTCCCTCTACTTTATATCAATCTCTGTTCTTCAGAGAAGGGAGCCGCACTACCAGGACTGAATGAGTTCTCTTTCCCTGTGGCCTGACAATGAAGCTCCACCAGGGGAAAGAGCTAGAAAACAGGGAACAGAGTTCATGTCAGACGCATCCTAGAGTACCCATACTAGGGGACTTACAAGTAGCCTGAGCTGCCCATTTGCTACATCTGTTTATGGGTCCTAGGGCCAGTCTATGCATGGTCCTTGGTTGGTGAGTCAGAGTCCACAAGACATTTTGTGTCCTTATGAGGGGACAATTGTTTTACTTGTGGAGCTCATGCCACTTCTTGGTCCTTTTATTCTTCCCTTCCCTTGCTTTTCCACAAGACTCCCAACACTTGAGGCAACATTTAGCTGTGATTCTCAGCATCTGTTTTGATTCACTGATGGCTGGAGCCCCTCACGGGACAGCTATGCCAAGCTCCTGTTTGCATGCATAGCAGAGTGTCAGTAATAGTGTCAGAGATTGGCTCTATCCTACATGGTGAGTCTCAGTTTTGGGCAGGCATTGGAGGGACATTCCCTCAATCTCTGCTCTATATTTATCACTGCATAACTTGTAGAAATGGTAAAATTTGCATCAAAGTTATTGTGTGTAGAATGCTGACTTCTTCCCTCAACTAGGAGTTCTACCTAGTTAGAGGGTGTCCTCTAAATCCCATCACCCTGTTACTAGGCATTTCAGCTAGAGTCACCCTCCATGTTATCCCAGAATCCATCCTGTCCTAGTTCTCTATCTTGACAGACAGACGTCTACACCCAGTTTCTCCCTTCCCTTCAGGTCCTCTGTCCTCCTGCAACAGCTGCCCCAAGTCTGACATCCACCTTCATTCCTGTCTGTGCTCCCTCTCCTACATTGAACCCTACATTCAATTTTTTTGCTGTCAATTCCATTTCTGCTTCTGAGTGAGAATTAAGCATTCTCTCTTGGGTCCTCCTTCTTACTTATTTTCTTTGGGTCTCTAAATTCTAGTAATTTTATTCCATACTATATGGCTAAGTAAATATATACCATGTGTATCTTTCTTGGTTGGATTACCAAACTCAGGATTATCTTTTCTAGTTACAACTACTAACCTTTATATTTTGTGATTTTCTTGGTTTTAGTATCTAAGTAATATTTCATTGTATAAATGTAGCACAGTTTTATTATTATCCATTCTTTGGTTGATGGATATAAAGATATATATATATATATATATATATAGTTTTTGGATTCTGGCTGTTATGAATAAAGCTGATATGACCATAGTTGAGCAAGTGTCCTTGGGCTATCCTCAGGTATTATACTGTGAGTATTGAGTTTTCTGAGAAGGGGACTGATTGATTTCAAAAGTCAAACATACATCTTTTTAAAAATGCTTCTGTGGTGTGTGTAGTTATTAAAAAGACATTCTGCCTTTCAAAATAAAATAGAAGATTAAGAAACAATGTGAAGATGGATGTGTGGGAATATGCTTAACACATGGCCACTAATTATAATCAATTTTATTTTATTTCTTTC
The DNA here is from genome assembly GCF_964271855.1 of Acomys minous. NCBI lineage: Eukaryota > Metazoa > Chordata > Mammalia > Rodentia > Muridae > Acomys > Acomys minous. The sequence continues at coordinate 1,053,579 of NC_140502.1, read as the reverse complement.
TTTTTGTTTTGTTTTGTTTTCTTTTTTTTCCTCCTTTATTAATTTATTCTTGTTACATCTCAATGGTTATCCCATCCCTTGTATCCTCCCATTCTTCCATCCCTCCCAATTTCCCCTTATTCCCCTCCCCTATGACTGTTCCTGAGGGGGATTACCTCCCCCTCTATATGATCATAGGGTATCAAGTCTCTTCTTGGTAACCTGCTGTCCTTCCTCTGATTGCCACCAGGTCTCCCCCTCCAGGGGACATGGTCAAATATAATCAATTTTAATATGGCATCCAGATATGGCCCAAGAAAGACTCTGTCCATTCATTCATCAGTCATTCATTCACTACCTCAGGCAATTCAGTTAATTTCATAAGGAAATATGAGAAACTCAGGGATTCACACATCATGTGATTTTTCACATTTCTCAATAGTTAAAAAATGAATACATGATCAGGTTTGAAGTTTAATCAAAGTGTTACCTTATCTTTACCTTCTGAGCAAGCACTCATATATACTTGCCTAGGGATAGTATTTGCAATAGCAAACTGGGCATACCTAAAATGCATAACAATTAATAAAATGCTTCACAGATATGAAAAGAGGCTCATCTGTTAGAGAGAATTCTTCAATTAAGGTTCCCCTAATCCTGTCCTTTTACTGTACTTTGTGTCAGAATGATGAAAAGTAACTAGAAAACCAGGTTACAATTTCTGTCCTGTTTGCATAAAGTAAACCAAAAGTTCTCTTTTTTGGATTGCTAAGATTTGGTAATAATCTCAACTTTTCATCCATTTGCTTAAATAGATTCATATGTTTGGCATTATACAAAGTGCTAAGTGAAATGTGGTCTCTCAGTTTCTGTGTATAAAATAATCTTATTGACATATTCACATGCTAATACAATATAGTTATGGCAGAAGTAGATAAAACTCCTGATATTAGCATGTATATTACTTTCTCAGATGCTACCCTCTGTATGCAGTGCTGATTGTGGCCCTAGATTCAGAAAACTCAGGCAGGAGGGAATGTCAGCCTGCTGTTTTATTTGTATCCACTGCCCAGAAAATGAAATTTCTAATGGAACAAGTGAGTTTTTGCTGCTGTGATAAAGCCTTCACATTGGTAATCCACATCACAAAAAAAAGGATGCTGAAGGGGTTTAAAAAGCAGCTGAAAAATAAAATATACAATTACCTCCATTAGTCTTTATAGGAGTACAAACATTAACACACCTTATGCCTAGACCTACATTTTGAGTCATTCATATGACATTTTCTCAAAGAAACAATTTTCATAATCAAACTGCAGTGTCAACAATTCTACACAAGATCTTTACGTGTGATTACTCTCTATAACTACATGTAGGAAACATTTCAATCATTAATCTTTAAATATGCACATATTCTTTTGGAACATATATATGTCTCCATAAATATGTCTATGCATAGCATGTATATTCATAGCACCATATAAAAAACATAAAGCAAAATATTGCCTGGACGGGGCAATGGAATGGGGAAACTAAATCTGTATCCTTAGGAAAATGAGGGTAGAGGTAAAAAAAACCTACTACTTATAAAATTATCAGAAACTGATATGTAAGAGACACAGTTCATATAATATCTAGAAGCCCATTTTTGAGTGTCTGATGTCATTTGTTTTTAGGAAAGTCGGGGTAAATGTTGACACATAATCTATAAAATATAAGTGGTCTTATATAAAATATTTTATATAGCATTGAACTAATAATTTCATGAAATAATAAATTACTGTGGTTTTGTATTGAAACCAAATAGTCACAAATATTAAAGCTTTATTGTCACCTACAGAGCTCCTTTCATTAAATGATTATATGTTTATGCTTGGCTGGATGCAAATGGCCAACGAGTGAAGATGGGATCAAGATGAAAGGCTTTGTAGTGCTCAGTGTGTAGAGGTATCTAACTTCAGTAGACACCTAGTGCTTTTCATGAGCTAAATTGAGGAGTTCTTCTTTATACTGCCAGATAACAACATAAATAAGGACATATTATTTTTACAATTTTCAAACATTAATATTACATTTATATAAATTTTACTTCTCACACTCATATTCCTACTTCCCCCATATAAATAAAATCATTTCTAAATATATGAGCTCACTTATTTCTTTCATAAGGCAACACCAAGATAAACACACACACACACACACACACACACACACACACACACACACACACACACTCACACACACACACTCACACCTAACCCTGATAATTTCTTTTACTATTCCTTTTATATCAATATGTTCAGGTTGTTCAATTGGAACAGGAAAAGCTATCACAGGTCTTGTCCAAGTAGAAGACAGTCTCCATATCTCTTAAAGACAGCATTAATTAAACAGTCAATAAACTTATGCAGAAATGAATGTATGGGGTTGGTGGTTTTAAAACACGCTTAGCCATTCTGTAGTTAATTTTTTATTTTATGAATTTACAAGAGAAAGTCATCTTATGATAGCATTTCAAATGATGTAATAAATATGTGTGTTGAGCCAGGCATGGTGGCATACACCTTTAATCCCAGCACTCGGGAGGCAGAGGCAGGTGGATCACTGTGAGTTCAAGGCCAGCCTGGTCTACAAAGTGAGTCCAGGACAGTCAAGGCTATATAGAGAAGCCCAGTCTCAAAAAAAAACCCCCCCCCCAAAAAAAGAAATATGTGTGTTATGAAATATGGTAATTATTCTCATTAACACAGTTAAATAACAAATGATGGTTCAGCTTTGTTCTCAGAGAAGATAAGAATTAACAAATATTAAGTTTGCTGTACTGCATGTCCTTCAATTATATTATCAGGAATAAAATGTAGGTATTGCAAGTCATCTTTAACAGACTTATTAAAATGTCTTGTCCATAAACTGCTGAAGCAGCAATAACAAATCTTTCCTTTCTCATTCAGACATGGACCAGTGTGTGAAGTGTCCAGAGGACCAGTATGCCAACACAGAGCAGAATCACTGCATCCACAAAGCTGTGATCTTTCTAAGCTATGAAGACCCCTTGGGGATGGCTCTGGCCTTAATGGCCTTGGGCTTCTCTGCCTTCACAGTTTTGGTTCTTGGGGTATTTTTGAAGCACAATGACACAGCCATTGTGAAAGCCAATAACCGCTCTCTGAGTTACATCTTACTCATGTCACTCATGTGCTATTTCCTCTGCCCCTTGTTCTTCATTGGCCTTCCAAACCCAGTCTCCTGCATCCTCCAGCAAATCTCATTTGGAATTGTATTCACTGTGGCTATTTCTACTGTGTTGGCCAAAACAATCACAGTGCTTCTGGCTTTCAAAGTCACAACTCCTGCAAGAAGGATGAGGGACATTCTGGTTTCAGAAACACTTATCAACATCATTCCCCTCTGTACACTCATCCAAATTATTCTCTGTTCAATCTGGCTAGGAGCTTCTCCTCCAGTTGTTGATATTGATGCAGACTCTGAGCATGGCCACATCATCATTGTTTGCCACAAGGGTTCTGTTTTTAGCATTTTACTGTGTCCTAGGATACTTAGGTTGGCTGGTTCTAGGAAGCTTCACCATGGCTTTCTTGGCTAGGAACCTGCCTGACACATTCAATGAAGCCAAGTTCTTGACATTCAGCAGGCTGGTGTTTTGCACTGTGTGGATCACTTTCCTCCCTGTCTACCATAGCACCAAGGGCAAGGTCATGGTGGCTGTGGAAATTTTTTCCATCTTGTCTTCCAAGACAGGGATGCTGGGGTGCAACTTTGTTCCCAAGTGCTACACAATTGTATTCAGACCACACAAAATTTCTCTTCCAAAGATCAGGGAGAAATCATATTCCCAAAGGCAAATCTCACAAATCCATTTTTGAAATTAATTTATTTATTCACTTTACATCGTTGTTGTAGACCCAATATCTTCTCTCCTTCCAGTCCCACCCTCCCTCCCTCTCTCCCACCTCTTCTCTCCTATTCCTCAGATAAGTGATGATCCCCTTCTCATCCACCCAGCTCACCAAGTTGCATCAGGACTGAGCATGCCCTTTTCACCTATGGCATAGGAAGACAGTTCCACGAAGAGGAATTGATTGAAAGCCTGGCAACCGTGTCCATGTCAGGGACAGCTCCAAGTCCTCTAACGAGAGGACTTACATGAAACATGTGTTTCCCATCATCTACATCTGTGTGGAGACCTAGGTCAAGTTCATACATAGTGTATGGTTGTTGCTTCAGTTTCACGAAGCCCCATTGCGCCCTGGTTAGCAGTTTTTGTTGATATTCTATTGGAGGTCTTATTACCTAAAGGTCCTTTTTGCCTTCACTCTACTGTTCTACAAGACTCTTTATGTACCGCTCCATGTTTGTCTCTATGTCTCAGCATTTGTTTTGAATCACTGCTGGGTGAAACCTTTCAGAGGAAAACTCATCTAGGCTCCTTTATGCAACAGAGCGAGTATCATTAATAGAGTTGGTGGTTGGCTACCTTCCATGGGTTAGGTATTGAGTTGGGCCAAGTATTTCGACTAGTAAATTAATTCTAACCAACAACTATAAAGTTTGTGCATGACCAAAAAATATTGAGTGATAGTACAACTTTTATTTGTTTTTAGAATGATTCTCACTGTCTCCTCTAATGCTGTTATAGCAGTAATGGCTAATACAGTTGTCTACATCATCCAAGTAATCTTGCTCTCATCCACTTATATCACAGTTTATCACTATTCAGGCATAGTGTGGTGCAAAGTGTAAATTCATCTCTAAAATAAAAAACGTTCAAAATAAAATCAAAGTTCTTTTAATATCTGAGTGAATGACTTTGAAGCCTGTGGAATGGTGATTAAAAGTTTGCAGATGTTTGTGAGAGAGTGTACTCCTGTTTTCACATGATGGTGAAACAATGTTCCTATGCTGGGGGAAGTCAATGGAATCCTGTTATTATACAAGGTGTTAGAAGATTTGAACTTAGAAGAGAGAGTGATGGATTGATAAACAGAAAGAATACTGAAGAAGATGGATTGACATCGCAGGAGTTAATGGTATGTCCTGCTCTTGAATAAGACATGATTCACTACTCAGCCCTGAAAAAATTATATTAACAACCCTGTGTTACAATAGCTCCAAAGCAGAAGATGTCCTCTTCTGGGCTCCATCATTACCTGAATTTACTTGTGCACAAAACAGAACACAGACACAGACACAGACACAGACACAGACACACACACACACACACACACACACACACACACACACACACACACAAATAACAAATAGTGCAAAATATTTAAAATTAGAGGAGAACATTTTAATGACACTGTATAAGAATGCTGCTTTTGATGTACAGTTAAGTTGCCAGACTAAGTACCTACCTAAAGAGATATTTGGGAAGAGATGACTGAGACTCTTTTTATGCATACTACATATTAACACTCAATGTTAAATCTACCATTATAAACACAATTGAATGATTGACAAGAGAATAAAATATTGTTAAAATAGTCTCCTTAGCATGTTTGAATTTTAGATGATTATGATGATCAAAACTCTTTGCAGTTGTCATATTTCTATTGAAGGAAAAACATGGATTTTAAACAGCAGCATTTCACTAAGGACTACCAAACAACATTTTTTTGCTTGCTGGCTTAATCTTTATTTGTTTGTCTGTTTTATAAATATCCCTGGACTCAGGTTATAAGGATTAGATTTCTATTTGAAATAAGAAGCCAAATCCATTCAATGGAAAAAGGATAGCTACTTAAACAAATGGTGCTGGTCTAATTGGGTGTGTATGTGTAAAAAAATGCAACTGGACCCATATTTGTCACCTTGCACAAAACTCAAATCCAAGTGGATTAAAGAACTCAACATAAAACCAGAGACACTAAGTCACTTAGAAGAAAAATTGGGGAAGAGCCTGGAACATATTGGCACAGGAGACAACTTCTTGAACAGAACACCAACAGCTCAGGGCTTAATGTCAACAATTAATAAATGGGATCTCATGAGGCTGAGAAGCTTCTGTAAGGCAGGAGACATTGTCAAGAGAACAAAGCGACAACCTACAGACTGGGAAAAGATCTTCACCAACCCTACATCTAACAAAGGTCTAATATCCAAAATATCTAAAGAACTCAAGAAATTAAACAACACCAATGTACACTATCATATCATCTGCAAATAGGGATAATTTGACTTCCTCCTTTCCCATTTGGATACCCTTGATCTCCTTTTGTTGTCTTATTGCTCTGGCTAGAACTTCGAGAACTATATTGAAGAGATATGGAGAGAGTGGGCAGCCTTGCCTTGTTCCCGATTTTAGAGAAATTTCCTTGAGTATCTCACTATTTACCTTGATTTTGGCTATTGGCTTGCTGTATATAGCCTTTATTATGTTGACGAAAGTGCCTTGAATCCCTGATCTCTCTAAAACTTTAAACATGAATGGGTGTTGGATTTCATCAAATGCTTTCTCTGCATCTAAAGAGATGATCATGTGGTTTTTTATTTTCAGTTTGTTTATGTGGTGGATTACATTGATGGATTTCCATATATTATACCATCCCTGCATGCCTGGAATGAAGCCTACTTGGTCATGATGAATGATATCTTTGATGTGCTCTTGTATTCATTTTGCAAGTATTTTATTTCGTGTTTTTGCATCGATGTTCATCAGAGAAATTGGTCTGAAATTCTCTTTCTTTGTTGAGTCTTTGTGAGGTTTAGGTATCAATGTGACTATGGACTCATAGAATGAATTTGGTAATATTCCATCCATTTCTATCTTTTGGAGTAGCTTGAAGAGTATCAGTATTATCTCGCCTTTGAAGGTCTGGTAGAATTCTGCACTGAAACCATCTGGCCGTGGGCTTTTTTTGGTTGGGAGACTATCAATGATTGCTTTAATTTCTGTAGGGAAAATGGGACTATTTAGCTTGTTTACCTGTTCTTCACTCAACTTTGGCAAGTGAAATTGATCAAGAAAATTGTCCATTTCCCTTAGATTTTCAAATTTTGTGGCATATATGCCTTCAAAGTAGGATCTTATGATTCTTTGTATTTCTTCAGTGTCTGTTGTTATGTCTCCCTTTTCATTTATGATTTTGTTGATTTCAATACTGTCCCTCTGCCTTTTAGTTAGTTTGGCTAATGGCCTGTCTATCTTGTTAATTTTCTCAAAGAACCAGCTCTTGGTTTTGTTGATTCTTTGGACTGTTTTCTTAGTTTCTAATTTGTTAATTTCACCCCTGAGTTTGATTATTTCCAGACGTTTATTCCTTTTGGGTGTTTCTGCTTCTTTTTTTCTTAGGTCTTCCAGTTGTGTCGTTAAGATGGTTATGAGTGATGTTTCCAATTTCTTTTTAAATGCACTTAGTGCTATGAATTTTCCTCTTAGCACTGCTTTCAATGTATCCCACGAATTAGGGTACGTGTTCCTTCATTTTCATTGAATTTCAGAAACTCCTTGATTTCTTTCTTTCTTTCTTCCCTGACCCAGGTGTCATTTAGCAGAGAGTTGTTTAGTTTCCATGCACGTGTAGGCTTTTTGTTATTTCTGTTGTCATTGAATTGCAGCCCAAGAGCATGGTGATCTAATAGGATACAAGGTATTATTTCAGTCCTCTTTTATCTGTTGAGGCTTGCTTTGTGAACTATGATGTGATCAATTTTGGAGAAGGTTCCATGGGGTGCTGAGAAGAAGGTATATTCTTTCTTGTTTGGGTGAAAGGTTCTATAGATATCTGTTAGATCCATTTGACCCATGGCGTTGGTTAATGGTGTTATTTCTCGGTTTAGTTTCTGTTTCAATGACTTATCCTTCAGTGAGAGTGGGGTGTTGAAGTCTCCCACTATTATTGCGTGGGGATCGATGTATAGTTTAAGCTTTTTTTTTTAGCAAATCTTTTACAAATGTGGGTGCCCTTGTATTGGGAGCGGAGATGTTCAGAATTGTGATATCATCTTGGTTGACTTTACCTTTAATGAGTATGAAGTGTCCTTCCACATTCCTTTTGATTAATTTTGGTTCAAAGTCTATTTTGTTCAATATTAAAATGGCTATGCCTGCTTGCTTCTTGTGACCATTTGTTTGGAATATTTTTTCCCAACTCTTTACTCTGAGATAATGCCTATCATTATGGGTGAGATGTGTTTCTTGAATGCAGAAGAATGTTGGATCTTGTTTATGCACCCAATCAGTTAGTCTGTGTGTTTTTTTTTGGAGAATGAGACCATTGATGTTGAGAGATATTAATGACCAGTGATTGTTAAGAGTCTTAATTTTGATGTTGGTTCCAGTCGAGCGTTTGTGTAGTTGTGTTTTTGCCATGGTCTAGTTATCTATTTCCTGAGTAGTTTTGGTTGTAGCTTGACCCTTTGGGAGGGAGTTTTCCTTCTAGTACCTTCTGTAAAGCTGGATTTGTGGATAGGTACTGTTTGAATTTGGTTTTGTCATGGAATATTTTGTTTTCTCCATCAATAGTTATTGATAGTTTTGCTGAGTAAAGTAGTCTGGCCTGGCATCTATGATCTCTTAGGGTTTGTGGGGTCTCTGTCCAGGCACTTCTGGCTTTTATGGTCTCTGTTGAGAAGTTGGGTGTAATTCCGATAGGTTTGCCATTAAATGTTATTTGGCCCTTTTCCCTTGCAGCTTTTAATATTTTTTCTTTTTTCTGTATGATTTGTGTTTTGATTATAATGTGATGGGCAGTTTTTCTTTTCTGGTCAATTCTATTTGGTATTCTGTAGGCCTCTTGTATGTTTATATGCATCTCTCTCTTTAGATTGGGGAAATTTTCTCCTATGATTTTGTTGAGAATAATTTCTGGGCCTTGGAGACTGATATCTTCTCTCTCTTCAATGCCTATTATCCTCAGATTTCTTCTTTTCATGGTGTCCTTAATTTCTTGGATGTTTTGTGTCAGGAGTTTTCCAGATTTGTCATTTACTTTAATGGTTGCTTCAAGATCTGTGATTGTATCTTCTAGACCTGAGACTCGTTCTTCCATCTCTTGGATCCTGTTAGAAAAGCTCGCCTCTGTGTTGCTTGCCTTCTTCTCTGAGGTCTCACATTCTCGTTGTTCTTCTGTCTGTGTGTTTATCATTGAATTCATTTTTGTCTTCAGTTCTTGAACTGATTTTTTTTATTTCTTTCATCTGATTGTTTGTATATTCCTGAATTTCTTCCATTGCCTTTATACGTCTTCAGAGCTTGCACTGTTTTATTTCTTTCTTGTGTCCTAGGTTATTCATCTTACTTATGGGCCTTTCCATCCTTTCCTGAAAGACCGTGTACAATTTTCCTATATTTATCAGATAGCCCATGAGGATACATCTCTTGCTATGGCCCTCATCGCCTTCTTACTTTATTTAAACTGCAACTGCATAGGGCTGGCCATCTCTGACAATGTACACAGTACACAATTTCTCTCAGATATGAAAAGAGATGGAAAAGGATACAGTCTGCTTTGCCTTTTTGAACATGATTCCAGTGACCATGGAGGTATACATGTCAAGAGCTGAAGTATATTACAACCAATTCATGACATCGTCCATAAATGTTGTTATCCTTTATGGTGACACAGACAGTACTCTTGCTGTGGCCTTTAGAATGTGGGAATCTCTAGGTATACAAAGAACATGGATCACCACCTCACAGTGGGATGTTCCTACAAGTAAGAGAGATCTCACACTTGATCCATTCCATGGGACTCTTGCTTTTGCACAGCACCATGGTAAGATTTCAGGTTTTAAAAACTTTGTACAGACATTGAACCCTCTCAAATACTCAGATTAATATCTGGCAAGACTGAAATGGATGAACTTTAACTGTGAAACCTCAGCATGTAACTGGAAGACACAGAAGAACTGCTCAACCAATTCCTCATTGGAATAGCTAATGGCATAGACTGTTGACATGGCCTTCAGTGATAGCAGTTATGACATATACAGTGCTGCATATGTTTTGCCCCATGTCATTCATGAGGTGCTTCTTCAACAGAGAAAATCAGCCAATTGACCATGAGAGAAAAATATGATCATATCTGCCTGAAGGTAGTGTTTCTTCTATTGGATTATACATGATCTTATCAATGTCATAGTTTTTAAGAGTCTCTCAGATGATTAACTGAGTGAACTAGGAAATGTTTCCCCAAAACCTAGGTTTCTAAATGTTTTTTTTATGCTGACACAATAAATCTAGATCTATGTATAGATCTTTAGAACAAAGGTCCTGGAGTGAAAGACACCATTTATCAGTGAAAATCAGTGATATTGTAACAGAGCAACTGAATATAATCATGCCTGTTCTAATATTGGAGAGATAATTAGTCTTGTCTCCATGATGAGGAGATGAGTGTGTGTTCAGTAATTCTTAAATTTGAGGTAATAATTTCAGGAGATTGTTATTTCAATTGATTCTCCCCAAATGTAGTCTCTGTTCACCTTCCTCAAAGTCTTAGTATAATTGCCAAGAAATACTTATGTGAATCATTTTACTCCACATGCACAGACAGAAAGACAGACAAACAGACAGAGATACACACACAGTTATTTGTTTAATATATGTTTCTCAATTTGTTTGTGTTCTAAGTGTGTTCCTTCTGTATTGGTATGTATATCTCTGTTTATGTGTATGTGCACAGATATGTGTGCACTTGTGTGTGTGTGTGTTTCTGTCCATCTGACTATCTGTCTTTTTGTAGAAGGGAGCATAAATTTTCTGTGTTTCAATGCCCATGAGTATGTTTGTTTCTGTTTTTGTATGTGTTTCTGATTGTATTTGTCAGTGTATATATTTCTGTGTTCTTTGTTTCTGTATATTGGATTGCACATATGTATATCTCTTGCTTTCTCTGTGCTATGTGTGTGTGTGTATGTGTGTGTGTGTTTCTGTCTGCCTCTCCTTTTTGATATTGTGAGCATAAATATGTTTTTGTGTCAATGCCTCTCTCTGAATATTTGTATCTCATTATGTCTCCCTATGTGCATTTTTTCTGTGCATGTGTGTGTCTATGTATGAGTTTGGTATATTTCTGTATTTGTGTGTCTGTTTGGGTGTATATCTTTGTCTGTGCCTATATGCTCATATGTGTGTCTGGGCATGTATATTAATGTGTGTGTAAACAAATACGGGGCTATATTATGTGTGTATCTCTGCATAGATTTAGGTCTCTGTGTGCAGATGCATGTGTGTGTGTGTGTGTGTGTGTGTGTGTTGCACATCTATGTTTGATGTATATGTGCTTGTCTATGCTTGTGTTTCATAGTTTCCTTTCAGTGAACTAAAATTCTGCAATTGGAAGATACAAGTAAGGGGATAAAAATGAAATTTAACCTGAATATAAATTATTTATCATGTGCCACAATAACTGTGAAAATATATTTTAAAATGAAAGTGTCCAATTATAAGTGAGTATATAGCATTTGAGTCTTTCTGCTTCTAGATTAACTCAGTCAGTATGATAATTTCTAGTTCCATCCATTTTTCCACAAATTTCTGGAATTCCTTGTTTTTAATAGCTGAGTAGTGTTCCATAGTGTAGATGTACCACAATTTCTTTACCCATTCTTCTACTAATGAACACTTAGGCTTTTTTCCAGGTTCTGGATAATATAATGAAGGCTGCTTTGAACCTGGTTGAGCATATGCCTTTGTTGTGTGCTAGAGCATCTTCTAGGTATATTCCAAGGAGTGGAATTGCTGGGTCTCAGGTTTCTGAGCTACATTTCCAAAGTGGTTGTTCAAGTTTGTATTCCCCTCAGCAATAAAGAAGTGTTCCTCTCTCTCCACATCCTCATTCACATGTGATATAACTTGAATTTTTTATCTTAGCCATTCTGATGGGTCTAAGATGGAATCTCTGAGTGGTTTGGATTTTCATTTCCCTGATAACTAAAGAAATATATACTCACTTATAATTGGACACTAGCCCAAGGGGCAAGTCCCATGAAAGTCTTCACCTACCAGGAAAATGGGATAGGTGTGAAGAAATCCTCTTGGGGCTCTAGGTGAGAGTAGTATGGGAGAATGGGGAAAGAGAAGGACTCAGAGGGTGCTAGAAAACTACAAGAAGAACATTATGATGGGCAGATCTGGGCAGAGGGGTTCTGCTCAAACTATGGTACCAAGCAAGGACAATATGTGCAGTAATCACCAAACCCCAACCCAGATCTAGACAATGGACAGGATCTTATCCACAGTTGAGTGGAGAGTGAGGACTGACATTTACATGAACTCTGTTGCCCCATATTTGACCAAATCCCTTTGATGGGGAGGCCTGGTGGCTCTCAGAAAAAGATAATAGGATATCAAGAAGAGCCTTGATACATTATGATCATATAGAGGAGGAGGAGGTCCCCCTCACCCACAGACATAGGGGAAGGGACCAGGGTGAAAGTGGAAAGGATGGAGGAACAGGAGGATACAAGGGGTGGGATAACAATTTAGATGTAATATGAATAAATTAATATATCAAGTAAAAAGAGAGAAAGTAATGTTCCCTGTTCTATATATGGAATTGAGGTATCCCAGTGCTACAGAGTGAGACCCTGTTTCACAACCACCACAGCAAAAGGAAGAGTTCTAGTTAAGTGTATGTGTGGAGAACATGAGATGAATCTGTGTACCAGTGACAATGTGGTTTTCACATAGACATTAATACTGAATGAAGGATTCAAAAGAGCATGCAACAGTCAGCAAATTTCCTTTAAAAATATTTATTAATTTATTCATATTACATCTCAATTGTTATCCCATCCCTTGCAACCTCCTTTTCCTCCTTCCTTCCTGTTTTCCTCCTACACCTCTCCCCTATGATTGTAAGTGAGAGGTACCTCTTCCCCCTGTACATGCCCATAGGGTGTCAAGTCTCTTCTTGGTAGCCTCTTCAGCAAATTTCTAATGCTTCTTACAGAGTCCCATCATAAATTTCAGTGTAATAAAAACATAACATTTCTTTAACCTAAGTAAACTTACAATTAACATCAAACAACCTAACTTTTACTCAGGTTCCCACAGTATTTGTAGGCTCCTTAAGGTCTTCTCAGTTCAGGAAACACATCACATTACAGCTTCTTACACATCAACATGGCACTTTGTCACTAGGATTGTATTTTCAACTGTGTTTTTTCTTTACACTAAGTTCGTGAAGATTTTCAGTCTTAATTGATTGGAAGGTGTGTTTGTTATCTGAGACTTGAGGAGATATTTTCCCTGTTTTAGATGTGATTTCATCATATCTTGCTAAGTTGTTGCTTTGGTTAAACTTTGGCCATGAACAAAATGATGAAGAGAGGTTGTTTTGGCTCATGGGTTATAGACAAGGGAAGACAAGGAATGAATTTGTAGACTGAAACTAAATCATAGGCCCTTGAGAGAACACTGCTTATGGCTTGCTCTGTTTCATTTCTCATACATCCTTGCCTAGCATGTACATTGCCTTTAGTAGACTGGGCATGCCTACAATGAATACCAAATAATAAAATGCATTAGTGTTAGAAAGAAGGGCTATTCTGATACAGAGAATTTTGCAGGTAAAGTTCATTCAATGTTCTCTAACTTTTTACTGGACTTTGTGTCAGCTTGAAGAAAATCAAGAAGAAAACCAAGTTGCAATCTCTATAGTGTTTGCACAAAGTACTCTAAATTTCTGTTTCCATAATGTCTAAGATTTGGTAAAAAAAACAACTCAACTTTTCATCAACTTGTTTAAATATATTCACACATTTGGCATTATACAAAGTGCTTACTGACATGTGGTACCTCAGCTTCTGTATATAAAATAAGCTTATTGATATCTCAACATGCTAATATAATACAGTTATGGATGAAGTAGGTAAAACTCAATATGGGTCTTATTTCCTCAGATGCTGCCCTCTGTATGCAGTGCTGATTGTCGTCCTGGAGTCAGAAAATTAAGGCAAGAGGGAATGTCAGCCTGCTGCTTTATTTGCATCCCCTGCCCAGAAATTGAAGTTTCTAATGGAACAAGTGAGTGCTGCTGCGTTAACTTTACATTGATAATCTTCCCCACCAACAAAGAGATGCTGAAGGAGTCTAAAAGGCAACTACAAAAATAAGATATACCATTTTCTCCATTAGCAGTCACAGGAATACAAACATTAACAATGTCACAACAACAACAACAACAACAAAAAACCCTTTTGCCTAGATGTACATTTTGATTCAGTTTCTGTCACATCATACTTTCTCAAAGAAACAAAATCAACGTGCAGTGTGAGCACATTCTGTATGAGATCTGTTCTGTTTATTAATTTCCCCTATAAATACATGCACAGAAGATTCCAGTTATGAATTTTCAAAATGTGAATTTAGTTTTTTGCATGTATGTATGTCCCTACATATGTTTATGTATAATATATATGCACAGAATCCAACAGAGAACAGAATATGGCACCAGAACTGATGGACTGTGTAATGGAGGTGCTAGAAACCAAGTCTGTATCCTTGGAAAAATTAGAGTAGAGATAAAAAATACTTGTAAAATTATCAGAAACTGCTGAATATGTGACAGAATTTGTGTGATTTGTAGAGGCCCATTTTCTTTTTCAGCCTTCTTTATTGTAATTTATTCTGATTATATCCCAATTGTTATTCCTTCACCCATTTTCAAATGTCTGCTGTGATTTGTTTCTAGGAAGGTGGGGATAATTGTTGACACATGGTGTACAAAATATAAGGAGTATTATATCAAATATTTTATAAATAGCACCCAAGTAATAATTTCATGAAATAATAGATTGGAACAGTTTTGTAATGAAAGTAATTAGTACAAACATTAAAATTTTACTGCAACCTTCAAAGATAGAGTAATAAAATGATTATATATTTATGCTTGGCTAAATGCAAATGGACAATGAGTAGTGTTTCCAACATTTGCCTATGATACTATGCAATGAAATTCAAGTTCTTAAAATACATTTCTGGCCAATAATATGGCTCAACATTTAAATCATTTGACACTAAGACTGATAGCTGAAGTTCATCCCCAGGACCCATATAGTGAGAGGAGACAAAGAACTCTTAGAAATGCCTTCTGACATCTATGCACTCAAATAACATCCATAATGATTAAACAAACTGTAATAAAATTGTTTTAAATGTTAAAATGTATGAGACTAATGGTATTTACATCAATAAATAGAAAAATAATAATATCATTTATTGGTGCGTATGTGTGTTATGAATGTATGTGTACATAAGTGCAGATGAAGGTGAGAGACAACTAATACCACTATAGTTAATTTGAACGCAGTTGTGAAACACCTCACAAGGGTTCTGGGAACTGAAATCAGGTTTTCTGCAAGAACAGGACATTCTCTTCATAGTTCAGCTAACTTTCCAACACTTCAGGCAAAATAGCTCATTACAATTGCCCATCAGTTGATCAAAAGGCTGGCCATAGTGTCCATGTCAGGGACAGCTCCAAGGCCTCTAACTAGAGAACCTACATGAAACATGTGTATCCCATCATCTACATCTGTGTAGGAGACCTAGGACAAGTTCATACATAGTCCATGGTTGTTGCTTCAGCCTCACTAAGCCCCTCTAGGCCCTGGTTAGCTGTTTTTGCAGCTCTTCTTCTATTGCTGCTCTTATTACCTGAAGGCCTTTTTCTCCTTCACTTCACTCTTCTACAAGACTTTTTATGTACCTCTCCATGTTTAGCTGTGCATCTCAGCATTTGTTTTGAATCACTTCTGGGTGAAGCCTTTCAGAGGATAACTCATCTAGGTTCCTGTCTGCAACAGAGCAGAGTAACATCAATAGTGTTAGTGGTTGGCTGTCTTCCATGGGTTGGGTCTTGAATTGGGCCAGGTATTCTGACTAGAAAATTAATTCTAACCAACAATTATAAAGTTTGTGCCTGATCAACAAATATTGAGTGATAGCACAAGTTTTATCTGTTTTTAGAATGATTCTCACTGTTTCCTCTAATGATTTTTTTAGCAGTAATGGCTATTATAGTTGTCTATATCATCCCAGGAATCTTGCACTCATCCACTTATATCACACTTTATTACTATTCAGGTATAGTGTGGTGCAAAATGTAAATGTTCTTTTCTTCTCTAAAATAAAAAACATTCAAAATAAAATAAAAGTTCTTTCAATATCTGAGTGAATGAGTTTGAAGCCTGTTGAATGGTGATAAAAAATTTGCAGATGTTTGTGGGAGAGGATACTCCTGCTTTCACATGATGGCAAGACAATGTTCCTACTTGCTGGGGGAACCCATGGGAATCCTGATATTATACAATGAGTTAGACGATTTGAGCTCAGAAGAGAGTGTGATGGATTGATAAACAGAAAGAATACTGAGGAAGATGCATTGGTGTCTCAGGAGTTATTGTCATGTCATGTCCTGCTCTTGATTAAGACCTAATTCACTACTCAGCTCTGAAAAAATGATATTAACAACCCTGTGTTAATAGCTCCAAAGCATAAAATGTCCTCTTCTGGGCTACATGGTTACCTGAACTCACCTGTGCACAAAACAAAACACACACACACACACACACACACACACACACACACACACACACACACATAACTGATAGTGCATAATATTTAAAGTTAGAGGAGAATATTTTAATGACTCTGCATGAAGATGCTGCTTGTTGATGTACAGTTAAGTTGCCACACTAAGTACATACCTGAAGAGATATTTGGGAAGAGATGAGTGAGACTCTCTTCATGCATACCACATATTAACCACCAATGTTAAATCTACCATAAGAGACTCAGTTGAATGATTGACAAGAGAATAAAATATTGTTAAAATAATCTCTTTAGTATGTTTGATGACTATGATGATAAAAACTCTCTGCAGTTGTCATATTTCTATTGAAAGAAAACATGAATCTTAAACAGCATCATTTCACTAAGAACTACCAAACAACATTTTTGTTTGCTTGCTTGCTTAATCTTTGTTTGTTTGTCTGTTTTATAAATATCCCTGGACGCAGGTTACAAGGATTAGATTTCTTTTTTAAATTAATATTTTATTTTCATTTCCTGTATAGGCTAGTTTATAATATGTTTGCAGTGATCACAGAGATTTGAAAACAGATTCCAGTCCCATGATCTGCCAGTAAAATGATTGAGAGCTGCCATTTGGGTGCTGGGTTGAGATTTCACTATATTTTTTAAAAATATTTTGCAACACGTTTTATGTTTTAGTTCATGGATATCAGTATACACCTTCTAGAAGTTGGTCACCTTCTCAGGGACATAATCTAGGAGTTGGATCATGAGGATAAAAGACCATCAGCCTAGTGGCAAGGTAATTAATTACTGAGCTAGTAAAAGCACCACATATGTCCTCTAAGGATTTTCATTTCATTACATAAGGTGACAGGAAAGGAAGTGAAAAAAACTACCTGTGTGCCATTTGTATTGAGTCAACACAAAATAAATAATCATGTGACTAATATCATCTATATGGAGGGTAGTATAATCTGAATAATTTTGGCTAATAATTTTCACTATTACAACCATTCCAGGTACTATTTCATGACTCTATTAACTGGATGTTATATGTAACAACATTGAATATAAGATTGCTCAATATTTCATATCGTGTGTCAACATTTGTCCACACTTGTCCAAATTTTAAAAGACATCAAACCTTTTAAAAGGGGTTTCTAGAAGATTCTATTTATCCCTTCTGTTTTATGATTATTTCATTTCAATATCCCGTTAAATTTTTCTATAGTTGCTTGTCCTGTATGACTGTAAGATCTATATATAACACTTTCTATGTTACAGTGTCTAAATAATAGTTGTATTCTATAGGATACATATGTTGAGGCATCATCAGATTCAATTTGTAAATGCATTTGCAAGTAAGCAATCACCTCTAATTAATGTACAATCTCAGAATCATCCTTTTCAGAACTCAAGACAAAAGCCCCCTGAAGTTCTCTATAAGACTGCATGGTATGGTACCCATCTTTTCTTTTTAGAAACTCTGCAAAATGGAGCACTTAAGCTATGGTAGGCAATTGCTTTAAGGTGACATTAATACAACCTTTAAATTATATTTAACTAATTTATTCAGATTAAATCTCAATTGTTTTCCCTCACTTGTATCCTCCCACTTTTCCCTTCCTTCCACTTGCACTCTATTCCCTTCCCCTAAGTCTGTGACTGAAGGAGACCTCCTCCCACACCATACTGTCACAGGCCATCAAGTCTCGTTTTGGTAGCCTGCTTATCCATTTTCTGAGTGCCACCAAGAGGAAGTGGTCAAATATGGGGCACCAGTGCGCATGTCAGTGTCAGTCCTCCCTCCCCATACAACTGTGGATGTCCTGTCCATTGGCCAGATCTGAGCAGGGGTACAATGTTTACTGCATGTATTAGACTTGAGGACCTGTATTTAAAATTCATCATATTGACCTTCATCTATTAATTGATTTTGAAAATATAACATATTCTGATTATGATGCTTTATCACTGAAGCCTCTATTGTTACAATGGGATAGTATTCTTTAATTTTGTCGCAAGGTGGCACTGTAGGCCATATATTGGATTTCCCTGAAGCTCCTTATTTTAATGAGACAGGGTGTCTCTGCTTAACAGCCCAGACTGTCCTAGGATCTCTTTGTAGATCATGCTGGATTTGAACTCAGAACGATCCACCTACTTCGGTCTCCAGAGTGCTGGAATTAAAGACAGGGTCTATCAAGCCTGGTTTCCCTGAAGAATTTTAATTGTGGTTTAAGGAATATTCTAGTCTCTGTTTTTACAACCTTCATTTTAGCATTTAGTTTTTCAGTCTCTTTTCTCTCTAAGTCTGACTTCTTTTGATTTTCTTTAAAATGATATATAAAATTGAGCTATGATTGAACATGCTTTTTGGTATGACAATAAAAATTATACAGTGTACAACCCCCAATTCTACAATATTTTTCATTTTTAATATGTAATATACTTTATCTTTTAATCTCTCTATTTTTCTCACTTTATGGAGATGTGTTTTATTATTTAAACTCTGTGTTTCTTTCTATGACTATCTGGTTTGTGTTTATAGATTCAGCTCAGAACTCAAGCTGTGGTAGACTTCATACCCTCAGAGCGGTATGTTCCTACACCAAACCTAGTCCCAGCTAGGACATTTTTCATGTTCACACATCAGCCCCACCTCCTAGGCTGCCTTGATTTCTTTGGGTACCCCAGTGTTGGGAAATGCCTATGGGTTGTTAAATTAAGTATTTTGAAACTAATGCATGCATATATTATGAAAAATATACTAATAATCAGCCCAATATTCATCAATAGTAATCAGAACACAGGAAAAAACAGAACACTTAAAAATGCCTTCTAAAATGCAAATAGAAAGACAAACTCTGTGGACCAAATCTCTAACTGTCCTCCTGAGGGGGGCTCCTGGGAGTCTGTTTCATACAGTTTTCTTCCCAAGCCTCTACATGCTTCCCTGAAGAATCCATCTGAGAGTTCTATCTGCCATCCTGAATACAGCACATGAGCCACAGGATCATCCAGCCTCTGATGCATGGCTTTACTTGCCTTCCCAAGGAAGGCAGTCATGGATCCAGAGAAACACAGTTCTACCCACTAGCACATGAACCTTCCCACCTTACCAAAGATAGTGATAAACAATTCTAGGAGTACCCAGTCTCTGACTCAAGACCCTAGTCACCTTCCAGTACCCCAGCAAACAGCAGAAACACTCACTGCAAAACAGGGACCACAACGTTTCTAACTGGGCAGCAGAACAACACAATCACCAATACCTATGGCAAAATTGAAGCATCAGAACCAAAGAATCCTACTATAACAAACCCTGGATATCCTTACACAACAGAAATATAGGAAAATTATCTTAAATCTATCATTATGAAGAAGAGAGTGACCTTTAAAGAGGAAAAGAATAAAATCCGTTAAAGAAATACAAGAAAATACAATCATACAAGTGAAAAAAATGACCCAAATGGCTCAAATCCTGACAATGTAAATAGAAACAAAAAGGAAAACACAAACTGACAGAATCCAGGAGATGGAAATTTAGGAAAAAGAATCCAAATGACAAATGTATGCATCATGAACAGAATACAAGAGACGGAGGAGAGTTTCTTAAGTGTAAAAGATACAGTTGAAGAAACTCATACATTTGTCAAAGAAAATATTAAATCAAAAAGGCACGTGACACAATCATCCAAGAAATTAGGGATGCTATGAAAAGACAAAATTTAAGAATTATAGAAATAAATGAAAGAGAACATTCCCAGATGCATGAAACAGAAAATTGTTTCAACAAAATCATAGAAGAAAATATTCCCAATCTAAAGAAAGAGAAGCCTATAAACATAAAAGAAGCCTAGAAAACAACAAATTGATTAGACAAGAAAAGGAAATCCTACTGCCACATTATAATAAAAATACTAAATGTACAGAACAAAGAAAGAATATTGAAAGCTGCTAAGGAAAAAGGCCAAGTAACCTACAGAAGCAGAGTATCATTGGTGATAACAAGATATTCCCTGTCAAAACCAAAGTTAAGCAATACTTGTGCAAACACCTAACCCTAAAAAAGATACTAGAAGGATAATTATAAGAGAAGAAGTTTACTTAACCAAAGAAAACACAGGATACAAATAAGTCCACTGCAGCATAAGCACAAAAAGGAAGCACACACACACACACACACACACACACATACACACACACACACACACACACACACACACACACACACAGGGAGAGAGAGAGAGAGAGAGAGAGAGAGAGAGAGAGAGAGAGAGAGAGAGAGAGAGAACCTCTACTGAAATAAAAATAACAGGAACTAACAATCACCAGTCATTTTCATATCTCTTAACCTCGATAAACACAATTCCTAATAAAATGACATGGGGTGTGAGTTACTTCAGATGATGGCTCTACTTAAACAGTACCATGCAGAATCTATTGCTAGATGGGGAACATGATCTGCAGGAGACACAGAGGCCAAATGTTAACATGCCAGCAGGCTCCAGAAAAATGGTTGTTTCTAACGGGGGCTAAGGTTCAACTTCCTATATGAATTCACTACACAAATCTGCATAGGAGAATGGCAATCCCAAATGCAGATTTCAATAGCTTTTTCTCAAATCAAGTTGATTCTACAGCCACAGATTGTCATCACAGTGAGACCCTGCCCTTTTCAGTGTTTTATATGCCTTATGCCAGACTTCTTTTTTTAATCACATTTGTTTTTCTTCAGTGTGAGTTTCAAAAGCTTACTTGTTCAAAAGATTCTTCATGTATATGTATGTATTTTGTTGTAAGATGAAACAATTTTACGAAGAATAAAGGCAAAGTTGGCAGTTCTAGGAGTTAAAGAAATGACAAAAGCCAAGAAAAGGGATGCTTAAACAGGATGCTTCATGTAAGAAACACACCTGAGCAACAAAGATAGACATTATCTAAGAGTAAAGGGCTTGAAAAAAGGTATTCCAAGCAAATATACCCAAGAATCAAGCAGAAGTATCAACTTAATGTCTAATAAAATAGAATTTCAACCAAAATAAATTAAAACAAGGTATAGGCCACTTCATTCTCAAGAACAACAATGACAACAACAACAACAACAACAACAACAACAACAACAAACCAAAAAGAGGTCACCTTATATTATCAAGATCATTGGCCTAAATACAAGGGCACCAACACTTGTAAAATAAACATTTCTAAAACTTAAATCTTACTTTCTGACTCCCCACACATTAATAATGGGAGACATCAACACCCTATTCTCACCAAAAGACAGGATATTGAGACAGAAACTAAAGAGGAATAATAAAAAAGCAGATATTATGAGTCAAATGAATGCAACAGATACCTACAGAGCTTTTCTTCAAAATAAAAAATAAAAAAGCTTCTCCAGCCCCTCACAGAAGCTTCTCCAGAATAGAAAATGTAGTCAATCACAAAGATAGCCTCATGGGAATTGACATAACTCCTTGTATTTTATCAGATCACCATGCATTAAAGTTGGATTTAAACAACAGAAGGCGTACAACTTCATGAAAACAGAAGAAATCCCTTGCTGCTCCTGCAGACTAGCTCTGGAAAAGGCAAACAGAGAAGAGATGTGGATATGTGGTAGGGAGAATTGAGGAGGCAGTGAATGATGGTTAATGGAAACTAATCATTGTTTGAAAAACTGGCTAGAGGAACCAGTTGGTGAGGAGAGGTTGAGGAACAGAGAAAAAAGAAATAATCAGAGATTCAGGCATAGGTTCTTGGCCTAATATTGGAGTCAGGTATGAGTTTCATCTTGTTGAATAATATGTAAATCTAATCACATAGAAGTTATTTACTCCCATGATATTTGTCTTTGTTTCCTTTTTTCAAACTGACAAAAATGCAACTAGGTGAGGAAAATGTTTATTTGCACTCCAGGTTACAGTCCATCATCAAACAAAAAAGGAACAGACAAACAAGACAAGAAAAAAATCCATGGCAGGAACCTGGTGAGAGGAACAGAAGCAGAGAACATGGCAGTAAAATGTTTATTGGCTAGCTTCTCAGTGCTTTCTCTGTTTGAGTTATTATACAAGCCAGGACAAAACAGCTGTGTGTGGAGCAGTAGCCAAGTCATTTCCCACATTAATCTGTCTTCAAAAGAATTCTCCATAAACTGGTCGATAGGTCAAAATGATGGAAGAAATTTCTCAATCCATATCTTCTTTTCTCAAATATGTCTAGGTTTGTGTCCATTTAGTAAGAAAACTGCTAGCACAATTTTACTTTTATTTTTCAAGTTGACACAAAATACACCACTATTAAACAATATCATTTTCTTTCTTGTATGCTACTAAAATTTCATGTCTATATTAATAATATGTAATTTGACAGTTAACTAAAGTAAATCACACTCTTTAAAATTTAAAACTACCAAAAAGTTCAGTCTTGTAAAAATATCTGAAGAATTTCTAACAATCCAGAAACTTGTAACTTTAGAGTCTGTAATATGGCAGGATATTTGATATCAATGTGATCCATGAGATTTTGAACTATAAAAATCTGCCGTTGATCCCATTGTGATTTCTGAGATTGAATTGTAAATTCCTGTTTCCTGTTGAGCCCTAACACACCCCCTTAATCAAAGAACTTTCTGTTTATTGCAAACAGGAGATTAAGGTATGATTCAGCCATCCTTATACACACCTTTAATCCAAGAGCTATCTGTGCGCAGGATTTAATAGAGTTAACCATACATCAAGAGGCAGAGTAAGAAATGAGCTGACAGGGATTAAAGAGCAGGAGGAACTTTGAGTTGAAGGATATTTAAGACAGCATGCAGAAGTAGAAGGGGGTCTTTTTTGCTTTTGGCTCTTGGGTTTTACTCTTGGGATTTTAGCTTTTAACTCTTTAGCTCTTTGGCTCTTAGCTCTCTAGCTCTTGAGCGCCTCACCTCCTTGGCCTTTAGGTTTTTGGACATTGATCTAACAAGCCTTTGGCCTTGGGAGTTTTGGCTTTTTCTCTTGGGCTGTCAGCTGAGCTAGTGAGCCTCTGGGCCTTTTCCAACATGACATGAGCTCACTAGGAAATTCAGCTAGGTGCTTTCTCTTTCTCTCTGAGCTAGCAGGTTTTCCACATCTGGCTCCTCAGTCTTTATTGGTGAAATAGAATGATCTGGGATTTTAGATAAAAGTAACACTGTAAAATGTAACATGAGGAACAGACTTCTTGTTGCAAGAAAGAAAAACCAGGAAATAGCCAAAATCTAAACAAAGTACAACAGTGTTCTGAACAGTATGTTACCCAGTAGCTCAGTGTTTTTCATCTGAGTTTCACTCATAATCTCCTGTGCCACAGTTGCCATGATCAGGGGCATCTCTTTGGCTTTGGCTCATGCAGTCCACACAACTTGTCTTCTATTCTAAGCCTTCCTAAAAGAAATTTGGAAATGTTCTTTTACTTTCTATTTTTCTGGAATAGTTTGAGGAGAGTTGGTGATAGTTGTATTTGAACATATTGTAGAATTGTGTACTTTAACCACCTGGTCCAAGAATATTTATAGCTTTCACATATAGAGAATGCAGAAGATGTAACTTAGGAATCCTTTGTTTTCTACACAGTATGCTCATAACAATGCAAAACAAGTTTAGGCAGTGGTCCTCAGCTTCACTTGAAGTAGCATACAGGCTTAGAGTCTGCATTTCCTCCTAAGAACTAGGAAATAACATACCATGGGCAAGTTAAAATAGTTTGACTAAACTCCTCAAACCATATTTCATATGAGTTTTGACACAGTCAAGTTTCTGCAAAGACACAGTTAATGCCATTTTGGCAATATTCAATCCTCACCTCTATGTTTATTTTAGATATTTACATTACACCTCTATATGTAGTTCTTTTTTCTTTATTTGTATTCATAGTTAAGAGCAATCTACATTTGTTTGTTTCAAGGACCTGAGTATGTCAGTAACTACAGCTATAGGAATTCTTGCTGGCCATTGGATACGGCCGACTGATGTGATATATTTTCTTTAGCTAGATGAAAGAAACTCAAGTTGATTTGATCAATATTGTGTAGTTGTGCACAGAGGTAAGAGTGCCCAGAACTACCTCATAAAAACCACCATCAGCAATTAGTGTGTAAATAAGAACACATTCATATTAAAGAGCAAGTATATATTGTAAACATTTCAAATCTAAATATAAGCTGTTTGAAATAAAAATTTCATTCAAAAACACATTTAAAAGGTCTGAGAGAGGCAAAGACATTTTAAAAATAATGTGTTACAATTCTGACATTCCTGCTCCCAAATCTTCAAAAACAAACACAGACAACAATTGTCATAAAGTCTCACACAAGGAAATAATTTTCAGTGGCATCATTTCTTCCTACAGGAGTGCAATCATTCTTCTGTATTTCCCCAAACACTATGCCACCCTTTTGCTATTTACTATTTCTTCAGAAGAGCTAACACTGAAAATATTCAAATTCTGAGGAGTCACAGACTTGACAGGGAAGATGGGGAAATTTCAACTGTCTAATGCGGAAAGTAACATGAATAAAACCCATGTGGATGCTTTCTCTTTGACAGATAAAATACGTAGATGAGAATAAAAAATCCCAGAGGGTCCTAGAAACCTACAAGAACATCATGATGGGTGGATCAGGGCCCAGGGAATCTGCTCAAACCATTGCATTAAGCAAAGACAATACAATATTAAACATCAACCCCCTACTGTGATCTACCCAATCGACAGGACATTCTCCACAGTTATGCGGAGAGCAGGGACTGACTTTGATGTGAACTCTGGTGCTCCATATTTGACCACCTCCCTTAGGTGGGGAGTCCTGGTAGCACTCAAAGAAAGCACTCAAATGAGACTTGATAGCCTATGACTATTTAATGGGCAAGGAAATCCCCCTTGGTCATAGACCTAGGGGAGAGGAATAGGGAGAAAGCAGGAGGGAGGGAGGAATGGGAGGATACAAGTGATGGGATAATAATTTAGTTGTTTTCAGAGATGAATTTGCAAAACTTGAAATTCTCTTAGTAGATTTTTACTACAAGTGTGAACCAGGAAACAATTCATAAAGAAGCCACTTATGATTGAATCCAAGATGGCGGCGAGCAGTGTGGACCGTGTTTGAAAGCTCCAGCGAACAATTCAGGGAATTGCACAGATTTCTGAGCCAGGAACACCAAGGTCCCCACACCACGGCAGCAGAAGTGCTCCACGGTCCGGAGGGACCAGGGTGCGGAGGACCTGCCGGCCCCTGCACACAGGAGGAGCGAGGACTTTCTCGGATCAGAGCGGCGGCGGTGAGAACAACAGTGCCCACAGCGGCTCCGGCAGCGCCAGAGGCGGTGGCTGAGGTTTGCAGCTCAGAGCCTTCCAGTGGAGGCGATTAGTGCGGTGGACAGTGGGAGTTGCTGCGGGAGAGGGGACTCTGGACAGGATTTGGGTCGCGTGGTGCCTTGAGACCCAGGCTGGACTCAGCGGACGGTTCGGCCCCAGAGTCCTGGGTTTGCTCAGTGAACTGTGCTGTGGAGAGGCTGGCTCGGCTCGGCTCGGTGGGCAATTCTGCCCGAGGCGCAGCTCCCCTGCTGTGACGCAGGCGGGGCAGAGAGCCGGCTTCCACCCTGAGCTCCGGCTCAGCGCAGACATGGTTTTCCTGCTGTGACGCGAGCGGGGCAGAGCGCTCAGTTATACCCTGGGAGCTTGCTCAAGCAGCCTTGGTTTTTCGGCTGTGACGCAAGCTGGGAGGTGTGCCGGCTTCCACCCTGGGCTCCGGCTCAGCGCAAGCTCAGCTTTCCTGCTGGGACACGAGCGGGGTGGAGCACTCAGTTATACCCTGGGTGCTTGCTCAGGCAGCCTGGGTTTTTCGGCTGTGACGCAAGCTGGGAGGTGAGCCGGCTTCCACCCTGGGCTCTGGCTCAGCGCAAGCTCAGCTTTCCTGCTGGGACACGAGCAGGGCGGAGCACTCAGTTATACCCTGGGTGCTTGCTCAGGCAGCCTGGGTTTTTCTGCTGTGACGCAAGCTGGGCGGTGAGCCGGCTTCCATCCTGGGCTCCGGCTCAGCGCAGACCTAGTTTTCCTGCTGTGACACGTGCAGGGCGGAGCGCTCAGTAATACTTTGGGTGCTTGCCCAGCGCAGCATTGGTTTTTCTACTACCACGCAAGCTGGGTGGAGCGCTCCCTTCTACCCTGGGTGCTTGCTCAGCAAGGTCCCAGTTTCCCTGCTGTGACACAAGCCTGGAGAAGCGCTCACTTCTACCCTAGGTGATTGCGCAGCACTGCCACAGTTTTCCTGCTGTGACGAGGGCTGGGCGGGGCACTCAGTTATACCCTGGGTGCTTGCTCAAGCAGCCTTGGTTTTCCTGCGGTGACACGGGTTGGGTGGAGCACTCACTTCCACCTGGGGTGATTGCTCAGTGCAATCGCAGTTCTCCTGCTGTGACAGACGGTTCAGGCCCTGAAAAACTAGCTGAGCTCGCCACGTGGCTCGGGCCCAATATCTCTGGCGGGACTTGGCAAGGGACCCAAAAGGTTGTGGTTACCTTGGCCTGACCCAACGATCACTCAGAGACCCAGAAAGATTGCAGGATCCACAGCAAAGGGGAGCTGAGGATCATTGGTGGTGAGAGCCCAAAACTACAGGGCTAACCTCCTGCCATCCACACCAGTGAAGTATCAGGGCTTCCAGCCTACGGAAATCGTGAGAAAACAAGTGAATCTATCATCAGACTCCATCCACTCAACTCTGGAAGTTACCCAACAAAAACAGAGACGGCAAGATGTCTAAGGGACAGCGTAAAAGCATTCGCAAAAAACCCCAAAACAACATGGCGTCTCCAGTTCCCAGCTATCCCAAAGAAAACAACCCGGAGAACTCACATACAATGGAAACACAAGAAAATGACCTCAAAGCCTTGGTAATGAGGATGGTATCGGAGGAAACAAATAGAATTAGAAATCAGATGCAGGAAGAAGCAGCGAAGCAGGTGCGAGACATAAAAGAAGCACATAGAGTAGAACTGGAAATTTTTCAGGAAAACATAAGCAACCAGATGAAAGAAATTAAAAAATCTGTTCAAGATATGAAGATGAAAATGGATTCAATGATAAACACACAGACAGAAGAAAAACGAGAACGTGAGGCCTCAGAGAAGAAGGTGAATGACTCAGTGCTGAGCTTTTCTAATAGAATCCAAGAGATGGAAGAGCGAATCTCAAGTCTAGAAGATACAATCACAGATCTTGAAGCAACCAATAAAGAAAATGCCAAATCTGGAAAACTCCTGACACAAAACATCCAAGAAATTAAGGACACCATGAAAAGAAGAAATCTGAGGATAATAGGCATTGAAGAAAGAGAAGATATCAGACTCTAAGGCCCAGAAACTCTTCTCAGCAAAATCATAGAAGAAAATTTCCCCAATCTAAAGAAAGAGGTGCCTATAAACATACAAGAGGCATACAGAACACCTAATAGAATTGACCAGAAAAGAAAAACTGCCCGTCACATAATAATCAAAACACAAAACATACAGAACAAAGAAAAAATATTAAAAGCTGCAAGGGAAAAGGGCCAAATAACATTTAATGGCAAACCTATCAGAATTACACCCGACTTCTCAGCAGAGACCATCAAAGCCAGAAGGGCCTGGACAGAGATCCTGCAAACCCTAAGAGACCACAGATGCCAGGCCAGACTACTTTACCCAGCAAAACTATCAATAACCATTGATGGAGAAAACAAAATATTCCATGACAAAACCAAATTCAAACAGTACCTATCCACAAATCCAGCTTTACCGAAGGTACTAGAAGGAAAACTCCCTCCCAAAGGGTCAAGCTACAACCAAAACTACTCAGGAAATAGATAACTATACCATGGCAAAAACACAACTACACAAATGCTCAACTGAAAACAACATCAAAATTAAGACTCTTAATAGTAACTGGTCGTTAATATCTCTCAACATCAATGGTCTCAATTCTCCAATAAAAAGACACAGACTAACTGAATGGGTGCATAAACAGGATCCAACATTCTTATGCATCCAAGAAACACATCTCACCCATAATGATAGGCATCACCTCAGGATAAAAGGTTGGAAAAAAATATTCCAAGCAAATGGACACAAGAAGCAAGCAGGCGTAGCCATTTTAATATCGAACAAAATAGATTTTCAACCAAGATTAATCAAAAGGGATGAGAATGGACACTTCTTACTCATCAAAGGTAAAGTAAACCAAGATGACATCACAATTCTGAACATCTATGCTCCCAATACAAGGGCACCCACATTTGTAAAAGATCTGTTAAAAAGGCTTACACCACACATCAAGCCCCACACAATAATAGTGGGAGACTTCAACACCCCACTCTCACTGAAGGACAAGTCATCGAAACAGAAACTAAGCCGAGAAATAACATCATTAACCAATGCCATGGGTCAAATGGATCTAACAGATATCTATAGAACCTTGCACCCAAACAAGAAAGAATACACCTTCTTCTCTGCACCCCATGGAACCTTCTCCAAAATTGATCACATCGTAGTTCACAAAGAAAGCCTCAACAGATACAAGAGGATTGAAATCATACCTTGTATCCTATCAGATCATCATGGGCTTAGGTTGCAATTCAACAACAACAGAAATAACAAAAAGCCTACACGTATGTGGAAACTAAACAACTCTCTGCTAAATGACACCTGGGTCAGGGAAGAAATAAAGAAAGAAATCAAGGAGTTTCTGAAATTCAATGAAAATGAAGGAACAACATACCCAAATCTGTGGGATACACTGAAAGCAGTGCTAAGAGGAAAATTCATAGCACTAAGTGCCTTTAAAAAGAAATTGGAAGCATTGCACATAAACACCTTAATGACACAACTGGAAGCCCTAGAAAAAAAAGAAGCAGAAACACCCAAAAGGAGTAGACGCCTGGAAATAATCAAACTCAGGGGTGAAATTAACAAATTAGAAACTAAGAAAACAGTCCAAAGAATCAACAAAACCAAGAGCTGGTTCTTTGAGAAAGTCAACAAGATAGACAGACCTTTAGCCAAACTAACTAAAAGGCAGAGAGACAGTATTGAAATCAACAAAATCAGAAATGAAAAGGGAGACATAACAACAGACACTGAAGAAATACAAAGAATCATAAGATCCTACTTTGAAGGCATATATGCCACAAAATTTGAAAATCTAAGGGAAATGGACGATTTTCTTGATCAATTTCACTTGCCAAAGTTGAGTGAAGAACAGATAAACAAGCTAAATAGTCCCATTTCCCCTACAGAAATTGAAGTAATCATTGATAGTCTCCCAACCAAAAAAAGCCCAGGGCCAGATAGCTTCAGTGCTGAATTCTACCAGACCTTCAAGGGCGAGTTAATACCGATACTCTTCAAGCTACTCCAAAAGATAGAAAGGGATGGAACATTACCAAACTCATTCTATGAGGCCATAGTCTCATTGATACCTAAACCTCACAAAGACTCAACAAAGAAAGAGAATTTCAGACCAATTTCTCTGATGAACATCGATGCAAAAATACTAAATAAAATACTTGCAAAACGAATACAAGAGCACATCAGAGATATCATTCATCATGACCAAGTAGGCTTCATTCCAGGCATGCAGGGATGGTTTAATATACGGAAATCCATCAATGTAATCCACCACATAAACAAACTGAAAACAAAAAACCACATGATCATCTCTTTGGATGCAGAGAAAGCATTTGATAAAATCCAACACCCATTCATGTTTAAAGTTTTAGAGAGATCGGGAATACAAGGCACTTTCCTCAACATAATAAAGGCTATATATAGGAAGCCAATAGCCAAAATCAAAGTAAATGGTGAGATACTCAAGGAAATTCCTCTAAAATCAGGAACAAGGCAAGGCTGCCCACTCTCTCCATATCTCTTCAATATAGTGCTCGAAGTTCTAGCCAGAGCAATAAGACAACATAAGGAGATCAAGGGTATTCAAATGGGAAAGGAGGAAGTCAAATTATCCCTATTTGCAGATGATATGATAGTCTACATAAGTGACCCTCAAAATTCCACCAGAGAACTCCTACAGCTGATAAACACCTTCAGCAAATTGGCTGGATACAAAATTAACTCAAAAAAGTCTGTAGCCTTCCTATACACAAATGACAAGCTTGCAGAGGAAGAAATTAGGAAAACTACACCCTTCTCATTAGCCACAAGTAATATAAAGTACTTAGGAGTTACTCTTACTAAACAAGTGAAGGACCTGTTTGAAAAAAATTTCAAAACCCTAAAGAAAGAGATTGAAGATGACATGAGAAGATGGAAGGATCTACCTTGCTCATGGATAGGGAGAATTAACATAATAAAAATGGCCATCGTACCAAAAGCAATCTACAGATTCAATGCAATCCCTATCAAAATACCTACACAATTTTTTAAAGACATTGAAAGTTCAATTCTGAACTTCATATGGAAAAACAAAAAGCCCAGAATAGCTAAAACAATCCTGTACAATAAAAGGTTCTCTGGAGGAATCTCCATACCTGATCTCAAATTGTACTATAAAGCAATAGTAATTAAAACTGCATGGTACTGGCACAGCAACAGGCTGGTTGATCAGTGGAATCGAATCGAAGACCCAGATATGAATCCACACACATATGGTCATTTGATTTTTGACAAAGAAGCCAAATCCATTCGATGGAATAGGGATAGCATCTTCAACAAATGGTGCTGGTCTAACTGGATGTCTATGTGTAAAAAAATGCAACTGGACCCCTATCTGTCACCTTGTACAAAACTCAAATCCAAGTGGATTAAAGACCTCAACATAAAACCAGAGACACTAAATCACTTAGAAGAAAAAGTGGGGAAGAGCCTGGAACATATTGGCACAGGAGACAACTTCCTGAACAGAACACCAACAGCCCAGGCATTAATGTCAACAATTAATAAATGGGACCTCATGAGGCTGAAAAGCTTCTGTAAGGCAGAGGACACCGTAAAGAGTACAAAGTGACAGTCTACAGACTGGGAAAAGATCTTCACTAACCCCACATCTGACAAAGGTCTAATATCCAAAATATATAAAGAACTCAAGAAATTAAATACCACCAAACCAAATAACCCAATCGAGAAATGGGGCATTGAACTAAACAGAGAATTCTCAACAGAGGAATATCAAATGGCTGAGAAACACTTAAAGAAATGCTCAACCTCCTTAATCATCAGGGAAATGCAAATCAAAACAATGCTGAGATTCCATCTTACACCCATCAGAATGGCTAAGATCAAAAATTCAAGCGACACCACATGCTGGCGAGGATGTGGGGAGAGAGGAACACTCCTTCATTGCTGGTGGGAATGCAAACTAGTACAACCACTTTGGAAATCTATCTGGTGCTATCTCAGAAAAATGGGAATAGGGCTTCCTCAGGACCCAGCTATTCCACTCCTTGGAATATACCCAGAAGATGCTCCAGCACACAGCAAGAAAATTTGCTCAACCATGTTCATAGCAGCCTTATTCATAATAGCCAGAACATGGAAACAGCCTAAGTGTCCCTCAGTAGAAGAATGGATAAAGAAACTGTGGTACATATACACTATGGAATACTATTCAGCTATTAAAAACAAGGAATTCCCAAAATTTGTGGATAAATGGATTGAGCTAGAAATGATCATAATGAGTGAGTTAACTCAGAAGCAGAAAGACTCAAATGGTATATATTCACTTATATCTGCATATTAGCCCAACGGGCATGTCCCACGAAAGCCTTCACTTACCAGGAAACAGAGACAGAGGAGAGGACATTCTAGTGGGACTCTAGATGTGAGATTCATGAGAGAAAGGCAAAGTAGAAGGACCCAGAGGGTCCTAGGAGCCTACAAGTAGAACATTATGATAGGCAGATTTGGGCACAGGGGTCCCACTCAAACTAGGCACCAGACAAGGACAATACAGGCGGTAAACCTTAAACCCCTACCCAGATCTAGACAATGGACAGAACACTCTCCACAGTAAAGTGGAGAGTGGGATATTACGTTCTCACACACTCTGGTGCCTCACCTCTGACCATGTCCCCTGGATGGGGAGACCTGATGGCACTCAGAGGAAGGACAGCAGGTTACCAAGAAGAGACTTGATACACTATGATCATATAGAGGGGGAGGTAATCCCCCTCAGGAACTGTCATAGGGGAGGGGAATAAGGGGAAAATGGGAGGGAGGGAAGAATGGGAGGATACAAGGGATGGGATAACCATTGAGATGTAATAAGAATAAATTAATAATAATAAAAATAGAAATAAAAAAAAATTAAAAAAAATCCTATGAACATAAAAAAAAAAGAAAAAAAAAAAAGAAGCCACTTATTTTGAAGAATCATTATCCACCACAGGATTCCATGGAAGATGAAAAAGAAATGGCCTAGGCTTAGCAAGGAAAGTAAGAGCAGCAGGATACCATGGTACCACCAGTGACTACGGATGTTAGCTTTACTTGCTCGAGTAATCACAGAATAGTTCTTCTATACGTGCATGTCAATAAAGCCAATATTGTTTCTGTGCCGTACTCTGTACAGATTGCGACAGTTTTCTAGTGAAAGGCCTGGTCCTGAAAAATTCATCAATTCAAAGGAACTTCATTTCAATGCAGAAATAAAGATCTTGATATTGTCCTAAAATCTGACCTTCCATAGTATTCTTTAAACAACACTGAGTCACCAAGTAGATATATAGTTATGGTTTTTCTAAACTCAGAATTGGTTTCATTATTATTTATGCTTTTCTATGAAAGATGTGTTACCAAGAAAAATACTAGTTACTATGCATATTTTTGTTTCTATCACCTAAAACACTAAAAAAAAAATCAGAAGGTCTGTTTTCAACAGCACAGGAATGAGTTATGTTAATGACTCTACTGTACATGACTCTACTGTAGCCATGAGGTATGGTAGTAAAAATGTGCCCTCAATAAAATCTATGTACAAGAGACAATGTTAAACACTGCTGTGTAAATCATAGTATTCATTTAATGGTAATGAATCAGTGTTGGTTCATCAATTGTGCTTTCTGCTCTGATAATGTAACATGTTACTACAAAGGTAATTTAAAGGGGATGTTGATGTGGAGCACATGATAACTATTGGTTGCTTCTCTATAAATATTTTGTAATCATGGTAGTTCCCTGAAAATAAAATTTCCTTTTAAAAAAACCGTTCAGTATCATCAATTATCAACTAATGCATATTTGAAATGTACACAGTCTAAAGGCAAAACTGGCTTCAAGCAGATATCACAAAAGGTTTTTGAGGTATTTCTTCAGAACATTAATGTATGCATGCCACTATAAGTTTATAATTATTTCATAATTTAATTGAAAATGTTTATGTCTCTTTTATTAAGTAACCAATAAACCAAAATGAGGATGTTGTTACTACTCCTAGTGAGCACTATCTCATGCAGCAATATAGATCATCTAGCACAAATGGACAGAGGGGTTTCTCTTCTGAAAATTACTCAGGTCTTCACTGTCATGATGCTGCATCTGTATTTTGAAGAACATTATTGTATCCTTTGAAGTGTGCTTTCTTACAGATTTTTATTAACAATCTATGCCTCAATATTGACTAATTCCTATTTAGAAATTCATTGCTTTTAAAAATACTCAACAAAATACTCGCAAAGCGAATACAACAGCATATCAAAGACATCATTCACCATTACCAGGTAGGCTTCATTCCAGGAATGCAGGGATGGTTTAACATATGGAAATCCATCAATGTAATCCACCATATAAACAAACTGAAAGAGAAAAACCATATGATCATCTCTTTAGATGCAGAAAAAGCATTTGACAAAATCCAACACCCATTTATGTTTAAAGTTCTGGAGAGATCGGGAATACAAGGCACTTTTCTAAACACAATAAAGGCTATATACAGCAAACCAATAGCCAACATTAAATTAAATGGAGAGATACTCAAGGAAATCCCTCTAAAATCAGGGACCAGACAAGGCTGCCCACTTTCCCCATATCTCTTTAATATAGTTCTTGAAGTTCTAGCCAGAGCAATAAGACATCAAAAGGAGATCAAGGGGATCCAAATGGGAAAGGAAGAAGTAAAATTATCCCTATTTGCAGATGATATGATAGTGTATATAAGTGACCCCCAAAATTCCACCAGAGAACTCCTACAGCTGATAAACACCTTCAGCAAATTGGCAGGATACAAAATAAACTCAAAAAAGTCAGTAGCTTTCCTATATACAAATGACAAACAGGCAGAGGAAGAAATTAGAAAAATTACTCCCTTCACGATAGCCACAAGCAATATAAAATATCTAGGAATAACCCTAACCAAGCAAGTGAAGGATTTATTTGAAAAAAACTTTAAACCTCTGAAGAAAGAGATTGAAAATGACATCAGAAGATGGTGGGATCTACCTTGTTCGTGGATTGGAAGAATCAACATAGTAAAAATGGCCATCTTACCAAAAGCAATTTACAGATTCAATGCAATCCCTATCAGAATACCTACTAAATATTTTGAAGTTATTGAAAGAACAATTCTCAACTTCATATGGAGAAACAAAAAGCCCAGAATAGCAAAAACAATCCTATACAATAAAAGATCCTCTGGAGGAATCTCCATACCTGATCTCAAGTTGTACTATAGAGCAAC
Organism: Acomys minous; assembly: GCF_964271855.1. Lineage (NCBI taxonomy): Eukaryota > Metazoa > Chordata > Mammalia > Rodentia > Muridae > Acomys > Acomys minous. The sequence continues at coordinate 1,018,403 of NC_140502.1, read as the reverse complement.
AGTAATTAAAACAGCATGGTACTGGCACAGCAATAGGCTAGTGGATCAATGGAATCGAACTGAAGACCCAGAGATGAATCCACACCCATTTGCTCACCTGATTTTCGACAAAGAAGCCAAATCCATTCAATGGAAAAACGACAGCATCTTCAACAAATGGTGCTGGTCTAACTGGATGTCTACATGTAGAAAAATGAAATTAGACCCATATTTGTCACCATGCACAAAACTCAAATCCAAGTGGATTAAAAACCTCAACCTAAAACCACAGACATTAACCCAGTTAGAGGAAAAAGTGGGGAAGAGTTTGGAACTCATAGGCACAGGAGACAACTTCCTGAAAAGAACACCAACAGCCCAGGCCTTAACATCAACAATTAATAAATGGGACCTCATGAGGCTGAGAAGCTTCTGTAAGGCAGGTGACACTGTCAAGAGAACAAAGCGACAGCCTACAGACTGGGAAAAGATCTTCACCGACTCTTCATCTGACAAAGGTCTAATATCCAAAATATATAAAGAACTTAAGAAATTAAACACCACCAAACCAAATAACCCAATAGAGAAATGGGGCACAGAGCTAAACAGAGAATTCTCAACAGAGGAATATCAAATGGCTGAGAAACACTTAAAGAAATGCTCGACCTCCTTAGTCATCAGAGAAATGCAAATCAAAACGACACTGAGATTCCATCTTACACCCATCAGAATGGCTAAGATCAATAACTCAACTGACACCTCATGCTGGCGAGGGTGTGGAGAAAGAGGAACACTCCTGCATTGCTGGTGGGAATGCAAACTAGTACAACCACTTTGGAAAGCTATCTGGTGCTTTCTCAGAAAAATGGGAATAGGGCTTCCTCAAGACCCAGCTATTCCACTCCTTGGAATATACCCAGAGGATGTACTACTACACAACAGGGACATATGCTCAACCATGTTCATAGCTGCCTTATTCATAATAGCCAGAACTTGGAAACAACCTACGTGTCCCTCAATAGAAGAATGGATAAAGAAACTGTGGTACATTTACACTATGGAATACTACTCAGCTATTAAAAACAAGGAATTTCCAAAATTTGTGGACAAATGGATTGAACTAGAAATTGTCATAATGAGTGAGTTCACACAGAAGCAAAAAGAGCTAAATGGTATATACTCACTTATATCGAGACACTAGTCCAAGGTGTACGTCCCCATGAAAAACTGTACCTACCAGAATAGTGGGTAAGAGGGGAGGACATCCTATTGAAACTTTAGGTGTGAGAAGCCTGGGAGAAAGAGGAAATAGAAGGATCCAGTGGGTCCAGGAAAACTACAGGCGAGTCTGGGCCCTGGGGTCCTCCGCAAACTGTGGCAACAGCCAAGGAAAAAATAGGTAGTAAAAACCTTGAACCCCTACCAGGACTAGCCGATGGACATTCTCCACTGTTGAGTGGAGAAGGAGATCTAACTTTCACACAAACTCTGGTGCCCCATATTTGAACATGGCCCTTGGACGGAGATGCCTGGTGGCACTCAGAGGAGAGATAATAGGTCACCAAGGAGAGACTTGATACCATATGAGCATATTCAGGGGGAGGAGGTACCCCTCAGACACAGACTTAGGGGAGCGGAGGGGAGTAGGGGGGAAGTGGGAGGAAGGGAGGAATGGGAGGATACATGGGATGGGCTAACAACTGTGATGTAATATGAATAAATTAATAAAAATGTATTAAAAAAACTGTACCTACCAGAATAGTGGGTAAGAGGGGAGGACATCCTATTGAAACTTTAGTTGTGAGAAGCCTGGGAGAAAGAGGAAATGGAAGGATCTAGTGGGTCCTGGAAAACTACAGGCGAATCTGGGCCCTGGGGTCCTCCGCAAACTGTGGCAACAGCCAAGGAAAAAATAGGCAGTAAAAACCTTGAACCCCTACCTGGACTAGACGATGGACATTCTCCACTGTTGAGTGGAGAAGGAGATCTAACTTTCACACAAACTCTGGTGCCCCATATTTGAACATGTCCCTTGGACGGAGATGCCTGGTGGCACTCAGAGGAAAGATAATAGGTCACCAAGGAGAGACTTGATACCGTATGAGCATATTCAGGGGGAGAAGGTCCCCCTCAGACACAGACTTAGGGGAGCGGAGGGGAGTAGGGGGGAAGTGGGAGAAGGGAGGAATGGGAGGATACATGGGATGGGCTAACAACTGAGATGTAATATGTATAAATTAATAAAAATGTATTAAAAAAGAAATTCATTGCTTTTAAATGCATTATAGCTAGAATATTTTCATTGTGATTGAGCATTGTATTATTCTGAATCTTTATTATACAGTACAGCCCACACCATGACTGAGATGAAGAGTGAACTACAATGCACAGAGCTTTCAAACATTGTGCACAGTACATTCCAAAAGAAAAGCCATTCTCCATCTATTTGCATGCTTAGTAGATTCAATGAAACCTAGACTTTTTATATCTAAATCTTTCAGAATTTTGGGGACTGTTTGTTGTATGTAAGAACAAACTAAGTTTTAATATTTTTGTTACAGTTATGCTGTAACAATTGTCTAAGAATGTAAATAAGTGTGCTTATGTAATATGCATTTTGATAATGATATGCCCTTGCATGATTTACAATGAGCCATCCAATATTCTTCTTTTTGTTCTGGCAGCCCTGTTTGGAGCATGGATTTTTTTGGTATAATATTATATCTCAAACCTTTATAATGAGTTCTACAGTCAATTATATCATATGTCATCTAAAATCAGAGTTTGATTATCTGTATGAAATGACTGTGGGTACTGGATTCTATACATCACATGAGTGTTTAACACATGTCTTCATAGGAACTGTGCTGACATGTACAAGACTTACAGAAATTCTAAAGAGTAAGCAATTTCAACATGGAAATGTATCTATCTCCTCATGCCCATAAATAATTAAGTATGGATTTTGAAGTTTTTTTATTCAAAAATTTTATCAGAACATTTAAGCTTATGTAACAGCAAATGAAAGGGGAGATCTAGCAAGATCAACATAAAAGTGAAACTTAATGGCCTAATTATGGTGACAGTTCTCAAGCAAGATATGACTAGGAGTAGAGTAGTGGTACAAATGTCCTGCTGCTAAGCACTCACTTTCTGGTTGGATTTATATCTTTCTCCACAGGCATTCCTATGGTATTTTTATTTTAACTATCTAATTAATTAATTATATTATATTTTATATGGTTCCCATTTCAGATAATTTTATTTGGACATTGGTCCTATGGGGGAACCTTCTATTTCAATCAGGTAAGCCAAATACTCCTCTAAGTTAATTTCTCTATATCTCTAGATTAGTGAAGCTCTGTGATATCACCAGGAAAGTTTATTTGCACAGTGAACATTGGTTCACACAGAAACTCAATACTTTTCAAGTGTAGAGGTAAAATGTCAGCAGAATGTGCTTCCAACTATGAGAGATCCATACTATCCCATTGGAAAGATTCAGGAACCATCAGGAAGGAAAAGTTTGTAAGTGTTAGAAGAAAGGGCCCTGATCAAAACAGTGTCTTCTGGACATAACTTGGTGGCTGTGTTCATAAACCCACAGAAGCCTCGCTTTCTTACAAAAACCTGCACAAGTTTAAACCAATCAACATTCTAGAAGGGGGGCATCCACCCATAAATGAGAAGCTGCTTAGTGAGTGTTGACAGCCTAGACTAGGAAGAATCACATTTCTTTAGTCGTGTGGGCCTGGTAGGCAACTGTGATGCAGTGGATGACCCCACATCCACAGTTCAAACTGGCCTCAGTAAGTTATTAAAAATCAGGATAAAACATTGTGGGTATATTAAGATGGGAGTTGTTTTATTGTATTATATTTTATTTTGGTAATTTTGGTTGTTATCTCACAGAAACTCATTCTTTTCTAATAAGAGAAGGAAAAGGAGTTGTCCAGAGAGGCAGGGAAGTGGTGAGAATCCAGGAGAAACAGAGGGAGAGGGAAACTGTAATCAGGATTGATTGTATGAGAGAATAATCTATTTTTGATAAATGAAAAAAATAAAATGGTAAAAAAAACCCAACAAACCCAGGTTAATTAAAGCATGACAGCAACACTGAAGTGCTAGTATCTCTATCTCCAGAGAACACAAAAAAGAAAAAAATACCTGTCTAGGGGGAAAACCAGGAGCAGCTGTGGCTGTTGCTGCTAAAAGATGCTTCAAAATGTTGGTACAATGAAATGATTTTATGGAGAATATAGCTGCTTTTCTTGCTGTTGCCTGCCCTAATTACACATGCATCTAGTGATATGCTCATAATATTACCAAATAAATTTTTATCTTGTCCTTTACATTAAAAATGAAAAAAAACTCATTTATAGTTCCAGATTTTTCTAATAATAATAATAATAATAATAATAATAATAATAATAATAATAATAATAATTATATTTATTATTTATATTTATTTATATAATAATTTATATTTATTATTATTATTATTATTATTATTATTATTATTATTATAAAATCTCAATTTTCTGTAAAAATTGTGTTTTTGTACAATACAGCAAAAGATAAATATAACAGTATAAACATGCTTGCAATGGACTTAAAAATAAAAAGAATTTAAAATTAAAAAATTTAAAAAGCCATGCATGGTGGCACATGCCTTTAATCATAGCACTTGAGGGGGCAGAGGCAGTTGGATTGCGGTGAGTTAGAGGCCAGACTAGTCTACAAAGAGAATCCAGGAAAGCCAAGGCTACACAGAGAATCCTGTCAAGAAAAAATATTTTAAAATGATTCTTCTGTGTAATGCAGTGCAATCATAAATTGAATGTTTCTCAAATTCCCTTGAGAGACAGGAGTAGTTAATCTAGAAATGAATAAATAAAAATGAATTTATTTAAAGTTTTTACCTATTACTTTTGGTTAGCCTGAAAATCTGCTATATCAGACTGTCTAGGAAACATTGTAAAAACTAGAGCTTTACAGCAGGTTCTTCCTCCATGATAATGGTATGCTTTGATAGTGTACAATTTTCTTTCCATTACAGTATCTGCTGAATCTACACTTCAATGGGAAAACTCAATTATTTTCTCCTTAAGAATTGTTTGTAATTATTTCTAAAATAAAAAAAGGCATTTATGCCACAAAAAAGATTTAGGTTTAAATGTTTAAAGTTGATGACTACTTTTGATTTAATAGGTTGTGTTTTTTGTTTGTTTGTTCATTTCTTATAGTTGTCCTTAGTCTGATGTATGATCATACTCTGGCAAAGGGGGTAGTTAAGGTTCATGAGAGCCTAACTTCTATTATTGTACACAGAAAAAATATTATTTTATCCAATATTCCAAGGTTCTAATAATGAATGGACTTGACATCTGAAAGAACAGCAGTGTGTGTTGGGACTTTCTTTGGTGTCAGGTATATGATGATCTGTGCTCAGAGTGCATAATGCCTTTCCCTAAGTAGTCAGCTATAGAGCATAGTCCCAGGCCTAGAATGGGGTCCCGGTGACTCCAGTAAAATGCCATTGTGTCACATTTGGAAACTGTCTTTGTTAAATAGCTCTTATAAATTTTATTTCTAGGACCCTCATTACAATTGATTAATAACAATACTTATGCTAGCAAATTACTTGAGAAATTTTAATATTAACCACATTACTAATTTCTCTGCTACCTACTGGGCCAAGATATTGTGGAGTAACATCAAATATTTAATTGATAAAATTTAAAAAATAAGAGTGGTTATTGTTTATATTTATCTAAATCCTTACTTACTATTTAGCTATGCTAACTTTAAATAAAAAATTACTTAAAAAGATAATGATTTTTTCTTGCACCAAAACATTTTGTCTTAAAGGAGACACATCCTAAATTTTATGTGGTTGTTTGAATGAAAATGGTCCCCAGACACTCATAAGGTGTGGCATACTCGAAAGGAATACTACATATAACTTTGTAGGAGCAGATGTGGCCTTGTTGGAGGAAGCGTGCCACTGGGGGTTGAGATTTGAGGTTTAAGAAGCTTGAGCCAGGCCCAGTGTTACTTGTTTTCCTGCTGCCTGCAGGTACAGATGTAGAACTATTAGCTTCTTTTCTAGCATCGTGTCTACCTGCACACTACTATGATTTCTGCTGTGATGATAATGGACCTTTACTGAGACTCTTAGCAGTGCTAAATATAGAGCCTAAAAAATGCACACTGCAGGTCATGTAGAACTTCTACAGGAGGTATTGGGACACCAACACCCCCATAAGACCTTGTATTTCCCTACAAGATTCATATGGATAAGGATGGAATAGAGATTGAGTTAATGGCCAACTAATGATTGTCCAAATTTGGTCCACTCCATGGAAGAAAGACAATCCCTGACACTATTAATGATATTCTACTATGCTTCCAGATAGGAGGCTAACATAAATGTCTTCTGAGAGGCTTCATCCAGTACCTGATGCAAACGAATGTAGAGACCCATAGACAAATAAAAGGTGGAGCTCAGGGAGTCTTGGGGAAGAAAGGCAGGAAAAAAATGAGTAAGCCAAAATTTTACAGAAGAATATAACATAGGCCTTGGCGGGGGGCTCGTGGAGGATAAACAACCAACTGTAGAGAATTCATGGGCTGGACCTAGACAACTTACACATGTATAACAGATATGTAGATTGGTCTTCATGTGGGCTCCTAACAATTGGAGAGGTGGCTCTCTCTCACTCTGGTGCCCACCTTTGGATCCCTTTCCCATAACCGATCTGTCTTGTCAGGCCTTAGTTGGAGAAGAACTGTTTAGTCCTGCCGTGATTTGATGTGGCAGGGTGTGTTTGTATCCTTCATTGTGCTCTGCAATAAAGTCTGTCCATCTTCATCATTAAGAACTGCAGATAAGGTGGGATACTGAAGATTATGGCTTTAAAACAAGTTAGAGGAATTGGATGGTTCAGTCAAAGAAAATAAGGAATTAAAATGAAAGTGGAACTAGAAAAGATCCTCCTTAGTGAGCTAACCCAGATCCAAAAAACCAAACATGGTATATACTCACTTATAAGTAGATATTATCAGTAAAGTAAAAACAATCATGCTACAATTCACAGGCCCTGGGAAGATAAGTAACAAGGAAGTCTTAAAAGGGAAACACTAGAATCTCACCATGAAGTAGAAATAGGATAGATATCACAAGTTGATAAGGGAAGGGATCTGGATGGGGAATGATGGGAACAGAAGGTTTTATGGATCAGTTCAGGGAAGGGTGAAAAGAGAGAGTCCTGGGAGAGGCAACTAGAATCTTGGAATGGGGTGAAGTGATTTCTGGAATGAGCTAGAAACCTAGTGTATTGGAAACTCCCATGAATCTCTGAGGGTGACCCCAGCTACTATTCCTAGCAATAGAGGATATAAAGCATCAATTGGCTATCTCCTGTAACCCAACAAGACTTCCAATGGAGGGACTGGGACCTACTCTTTGTCCTGGCTACAAGATGTGCTAGGGTAAAGGTGGCACAGAAATTTTGGGAGTGCCTAAGCAATGCCTAGTCCAGCTTGGGACCCATGCCACGAGAGTGAGCCCACCCCTGACACGGGCTGGAGTGCTGGGAGCCAGAAGCTGGATAGCCTAGAGACTATGATAGAGCCAAATATGAATGGAAAAAAGTCAATGAAATTATTCTTAATGATATTCTGTTATACACATAGATCAGACAGGGTTCATCTAGAAATTGATGGAAACAGATGCAGAGATTCACAAGCAAATACTAGGTAGAGCTTGGGGAATCCTGAGAAAGAGGGACATGAAAGAAGATAGGAGCCCAAAGGGTCATGGGCTCCACAAAAAACCCACAGAATCCACTAACCTGGACTCAAAGGGGATCACAGAGATTGAACCACCAACAAGGGAGCTGCAGTCTCCCTTTGTAGGTGCTCTGCATGTTTCAGTTGTGTAGCTTGGTCTCCTTGTGGGACTCCTAAGAGTGGGAGCAGGGGCTGTTGCCTGCCTTGGGACACTTTCCTCTTACTGAGTTGCCTTGTCTAGTCTTAATAGAAGTGGTTTCTAGTCTCACTGCAACTTTCTATTCTTGGGACGCACGCCCTTTGTGAAGGGAAATGGAGGAGGTGTAGATGTGCATGGGGAAGGAAAGATGGATAAGGATTTGGAAGAGAGGAGGAAGGAGGAATCATGGTTGGTATGTAGAAAATAAATACATTTTATAAGATCTCTATGCAAGTAGCATCATTTAAAGGTAGCAGTGAAATCACAGCAGTGAATGTCCACATGCCTATATAGGAATGTGAAGACCTGAAATTAAGATGCTCATCAATTACTCTCTGCTTTAGCAAGCATAGACTCTCACTGTAACCTAAGCTCTCCAATCCAGGTAGTCAAGCTGACTAACTTTCTTCAAGAAACTCTGTTCTGCCTCAGGAGTTTTGAAATTACAGGTGTGTTTTTGAGTGAATTCTTCACATCAGAACCCAGCATATTTGGACAGCAGGGGAGGATTTACTGACTTTACTACCTCCTTGTTCCCTCAGATTTAGTAATTTACTGTTTTAAAAATTATAATTTAAATGAACTCTTGCAAGGGTAATGAAGAAAAATGATCTTGATCCCCCAGTTACTGGACACACACACACACATACACACAACACACACACACATGCATGCACGAATGCATGCACGCACGTACACGTGCACACATGCAGACATGAATGCATACAGACACATACACACATGTATGTACACTCCCAGACTCAGACAAAGAGACAGACACAAACACATGCACAGACACTGGCACAAGCACACACACACACACACTCACATACACACACACACCACTCACACAGGAGAAAATGCTGCAGGAAATATTTTTCTAAGAATGTTTTGCCTTCATGTATGTTTAAGAAATAGTGATTGTAGTCACTACAGTAGCTAGAAAATGCTTGATTCCCATGGAACTTGAGTCACAGATGCTTATGAGCCCGTATATGAGCAATGGGAGTAAAATCTAGGTCTCTGCAGAGAGAGCAACTAGTGTTCTTAACCACTGAGTCTCCTCTTGTAGTGAGATGTAAAGGGAAGCCTTTGTGTCTGGTTTTGAGTTAAATGCTTCAGCCCAGGCTTTGCTGTGCTGAGAAATTATTTAGAGACTGCTTGAACCTTTAAAAAATGTTGTCTCTATGGAAAGTCTGCCCTTGATAGAATGTGAGAGCTTACAGCTGCACAGACCTTGGTCCTAAGACACTCCTGGTAAACTTGGTATTTTTATTTATCATTATGATTAGCCATGGTCAAATGGGACTGAGAGTTGTGTGAGTTGTCTGCTCTCTCAGGCAGCAAGGGCAAGATAATCTTCATAATGGAATCCTTCCCAGTCTCAATTAATTTTGTCTAATGATTGAATAAAACTAATCGGAGTGAGCTAGTCAAGGTCAGTCTTTTTTTCCTCCAAGGCTGAACCCCTCTGCTCCTTTGGAAAATAAAGGTTCATCATCTTTGTGTGCAATCCACTGCTGCACCTATGAACAACATCAATTTTTGATTTCTCTACTCCTCAGGGCTACATTACATTCTCAACTTTAGAAAAACATATTTTCAAAAAGGGTAACTGAGTGTACAGCTGCCTGTTGGAACTTCAAAGCAGGGAGAAGCAAAATGTTCTGCGGTATTTTTAAATGTTTTTGTTTTGATGTGCTATGGGATTGAACTCATGGATCTGCTTGGCTCAATGCACAAGCCTTCAGGTTTGGTAGAGGATTTCCATAATGTCCCAGTGCTGGAATTTCAGGTGTGTAGAACCAAGGCTGGCTAGGGAAATTTTAAATGATGACATGAATCGATGGCTTCACCTTCTCTTGTTATATCTTTATAGAATTTACAAACCACAACAAAAAATCAAGTTTGAAAACAATGCATAGTGTTCTAAGTCACTGCATCCCTGATTATTGTGAATGTGAACCAACAAAACTCAACAAATAATGTATGAGTATTTGCCAAACATGAAATAAATGACATATACCCATTTGATAAAAAATAATACTTTAAAAATATGGCACTCAGGCAAAGGAAGACATTAAAACAGAACTAGAAAATTAAGCTGTTTTAGTGTTAGAAATGAGTCTGAGCATCTCATGAAAATGGCAAGGCAAAAATTCTACTTCTGTGGAAGCAAGCCTAACTATACCAAGTCCAGCACATCCAACAAGAGGCCCATGAGGACTATATTTATAAAGAAAAGGGGTCTGGTATTTGAATGGTCACCCCAGACACTTATAACAGTTGCTAAGTCAAAATAATTCAGTTTACAACAAGAATATGTTATTTGAGCATCAAAATGAAACCTTCAGTCCAAGGGATCTATTGCTCTCTTCTGGCTTCTGTGAGCACTGTGTATAGATGGACTACAGACTAACATAGGGACAAAATACCCACTCACAAAATAAAAATAAATACATCTTCTTTGAAAGTGTTGAGTGGAACCACTTATGTTGATGCTATCCCTCCCTGTGTCACACCTAGTAAAAGAGAGAGGGATGCTTTCCTTTTCCTAGCTTTAGATGACACCTGTGATCAGCACAATGTAGCCATGGTTTTAAAGTGACTAACCTAACCTAACCTAGCCTGCTTCACATCAGTTTGTAGTGTTACTAATGGTTTGTTCTGCTGTCCTGGGGGTCAACTCCAGTTCCATACATGCTTGACAAGTGTTTTATAACCCAGTTACATCACTAGTCCTGCTAGCTATCCTTGAAGCCTTTGCCTGTGTCCTGTGATGTACAGTGGAAGCACCAGGCTCACTGGAATCAGGAAGAACCAGAGAACACACAGAAAATGCAGACCATTCTTCTCTATACAATCGCTACAGAGTAGAAATTTGGAAAGCTTCCAGTAGGAAGGAATGGAGCATAGATTTGAAGAGACAAATTCCTGTTCTGCAAGAACAGAATGTGGTGGGAGTGGGGAACTGGGAATGATATCTCAGTGGTTAAGAGAATTTATTGTTCTTCCAAAAAACTTGGGTTCAGTTCCAAGCACCCTCATATTGGTTCACGTATTCTGGTGACCCCAGTTTCATGGATCCAGTGCCCTCTTGTGGCCTCCAGGTACACCATGTATGCATGTCATGCACAAGCATATATAAAGAAAAAACACCCATGAGTTGGTTTAATAAAGCAGGGAATGGGGAGAATGATTGTGGCAGGTGTAGGAACAGAAAGCACAAGGAACTTGAGACATTTAAACCTACTTATTCCCATCTCCTTATCCTTCTCTCCCAGTATTGTCTCTCATTCCTTAAAATAACCAGATACCCTGGGCTGAGGAGATGGCTCCAAGGTTACACCATTCAAGGAGATCTGGAATAAGGGTACAACAATCCATGCAAGCACAGCAGCCTGACTGTAACTCAAAGAAATTGGAGCCCAAAACAAACTGATTTGCAAGACTGTCTTCTTCTGCAAGCTCTGGTTTCATTTAAAGGCCTTGTGAGAATGGTGCTCCATAGGCGCATATATTTGAATGTTTGGTTTCCTGGATGGAGCACTGTCTTAGAAGGATTAGAAAGTGTTGTTTATCAGAGAAGGTGTGCCACAGAGGATGGGCTTTGAGATTTGTTTCCACATTCTGGTTATTATAAATAAAGCTGCTATGATCATAGATGATCAAATGTCCTTATATGGTGGAGCATCTATTGAATATATACTCAGGAGTGGTATAGTTGGGTCTTTGTGCCGTTTAGGTAGTAGGGTGATTGTGGCTTCAAAGAATGAGTTTTGAGTTTGGTAATTTAATTCTGTTTCTGTTTCTACTTTTTGGAACAGTTTGAGGAGTATTGGTATTAGCTCTTCTTTGAATGTCTGGTAGAATTTTACACTAAACAATCTGGCTCTGGGCATTTTTTTTTGGTTGGGAGATGTTGATGATAGCTTCCATTTCCTAGGAGGTCATCAGACTCTTTAAAGTGTTTGCCCAGTTTGATTTATCTTTGGCAAGTAAAATGTATTAAGAAAACCATGCATTGTTTCTATATTTTACAATTTTGAGAAATATAGGCTTTTGAAGTAAGACCTATTGATTTTTTTGATTTCCTGTCTCTGTTTTTATGTTCCCTTTTACTCTTCTGATTTTTATTAATTTGGAGACTCTCCATCTGCCTTTTCGTTAATTTGGCAGAGGATTTGTATAGCTTGTTGATTTTCTCAAAGGACCATCTCTTGGTTTCATTGATTATTTTTATTGTTCTTTTGGTTTCTAATTTATTGATTTCAGCCCTGACTGTGATGATTTCATGTCATCTATTCCTTTTGGTGTGTTTGTTTCTTTTTGCTCTAGAGGTTTCGTATATTCTGTAAATTGCTAGTATGGGATAAATCCAATTTCTTCATGAAGGTGCTTACTGCTATGAACTTTCCTCTTAGCATGGCTTTCATTTTGTCCCACAAGTTTGGGTATGTTGTGCCTTCGTTTTCACTGAATTCTCTAAATTTAATTTCTTTCTTTATTCCTCCCAAATCCAGTGGTCACTGAGTAGGGAGTTGTTCATTTTCCATGAGTTTGTAGGCTTTCTGTTGTTTCTGTTGTTATGTCTAGCTCTAATTCCAGGTGGTATGAGAATACAAAAGTGGCATTTTAATCTTCTTGTATTTATTGAGGTTTGATTTGTGACTGAGTGTTAGCAGCCATGCTGAAGAAACAGCAAAACAGCTCTAGAACTCATGGAATATGACTCACTAGTTATCATACCTGATTTGAGTGTGTCTCTGTGAGGTATAACATCAAGAACAATATGTCCTGTGTACTTCATTCTGTTATGGAGCATAGGTCTGCCTTTTGACTTTGTTTTCCTCATAATCCTCCTAATATATGAATTGTGTGAGTACTATGACCCCTCACTGGCCAGTGTCATTGGCCTATGCAATTACAATGCTCGATCTCTTTCTGGCATTGCTGCTGGAGCAGATATTAATGAGTCAACCACAACCTTTGCAAATAATCTGCAGATGTAGATTGCTAACAATGATCATTACCTATTTGGAATCTATTTGGAAAAATAGATTGTCCAGCAAGGTTAGGTAAAGATGCTTTTGCTAGTGGCTCTTATATAGAAAGTCTTAGGGTAGTTTTTTTCACTTCTTTTCCTGTTATGTAACAAAATGAAAGTTCGTAGAAGACATTTGTGTCCCCTGTAAAAGCTCAGTAGTTGAATCTCATTCTGCTGTGGCTGATGGCTTTTCATCCTAATGACCTAACTCCTACATGATGTCTCTGAGAAGGTAACCAACAAATAGATGATGTCTACTGATATCCATGCACTCAAAGTAATTAAAGAAAGTTTAGTAATATCTTCTCTACCTAGAGCACAAATGGCAGCTAACAATCATTTTACTGGAAGATCTTTGGATTGGAATCAGTTTTCTATTCTCTGTGGTCACTGAAAGCATAATATAAATCATTCTTATACAGAAAATGAAAATAAAATATGTATTTAAATAAAGAAATCCTTATAACGTGGAACCAGGTGTATTTATAAAACAAACAAGCATACAAACAAAGAAACAAACAAGCAGGCAAACAAAAATGTTTGGTTTTTCCTAATGGAATGCTGTTGTTTTAAGAACCATGTTTTCCTTCAATAGAAATATGACAACGGAGGAGAGTATTGATCATCATAGTCATCTAAAATTCAAACATTCTGAAAAAATTATTTTAATAATATTTTATTCTCTTGTCAATTGTTCAACTGTGTCTCTCATAGTAGATTTAACAAAGAAAGTTATTATGTGATATGCATAAAGAGAACCCCAGTCATCTCTTCTCAAATATCATTTTCTATGTTCTTCTAAGTCTGACATCTTAACTGTACATAAAAAGGCAGGATCCTAATGCAGAGTTTAAAAATATTCTCCTGTAGTTTTTAAAATATTATGCATTGTCAGTTATTTATATTTCACTTTGGGTATGCATGTTTGTGTTTGTGTCTTGTTTTGTGTACCTGTGAGTTCAGGTAACCATGTAGCCCTGAAGACAACACCTTACGCTTTGGAATACTGCTACATGGGATTGTTGATATAATCTTTTTCAGGGCTGAGTATTAAATCAGGTCTTATTAAAGAGCAGGGTATGACATTAACTGCTGAGACATCATTCCATCTTCTTTAGTAGTCTTTCTGTATACTGAGCCACCACTCTGTAATTTCAAATCTTCTACATCCTTGGATAATATCAGGATTCCCTTGCCTTCCCTCCTGCAAGGAGGACTACTGTTTTACCTTCATGTGAAAACCTGAGTTCATTCTCCCACAAACTTCCTCAAAATTTTAATCACCATTCAACAGGCATCTAAGTCATTCACCGAGATATTAAAAGAAGAACTTTGATTTTATTTTGAATGTTTTTTATTTAGAGAATAAAAAAACATTTGCACTCTGTGCAATGCTCCAATAGTGATAAATTGTGATATAAGTGGATGGGTGCTGTATTATATCAACGATGTAGACAACTGTAGTAGCCATGATATTTCTATAAAACACTATTAGAGAAGACAGTGAGAATTATTCTAAAAACAAATAGATCTTGTACTATAACCCAATATTTGTTGTTTATGCACCAACTTTATATTTGTTGGTTAGAATTAATTGACCAGTCAGAATACCTGGCCCAAGTCATGATCCAGGCCATGAGAGAGAGCCAACCACCAACACCATTAATGATACTCTGCTCTGTTGCAGAGAGGAGCCTAGCTGAGTTGTTCTCTGAAAGACTTCACCCAGCAGTGACTCAAAAACAATTGCTGAGATTCACAGACAAACATTGAGTTATACATAAAGAGACTTGTAGAACAGTGGAGTGAAAAAGAAAAGGACCTTCAGGTAACAGGAGCTCCAATAGAAGAAGATCAACAGAGACATCTAACCAGAGCCCAGAGGGGTTTCATGAGACTGAAGCAACAACCAAGGACTATGTATGAACTGGATCAAGGGTTCCTACATAAAAGTATATGATGGGCAAATCAGGTCCCATGTAGGTCTTCAATTTAGAGGCCTGGGGACTGTCCCTGACATGGACACTTTTGCCAGACATTTGATCAATTTCTCTGGGTATGACTGCCTTTCTAGGCCATATATGAGAAGGACATGACCAGTCCTGATGCAACTTGGTCAGCTAGGGCGGATGGGAAGGGGATCTTCACTTATCTGAGAAATCGAAGAGATGTGATGGAGAGAGAGAGAGAGAGAGAGAGAGAGAGAGAGAGAGAGAGAGAGAGAGAGAGAGAGAGAGAAGAAGAAGGGTTGGACTGGAAGAAGAAAAGAGTCGGTTCTACAGCTGGGATGTAATATGAATAAATAAATCAATTTCAAAAAAGTTTCATGATATATGATTTTAGGAATATGATTTCATCCTGATTTTTGGAAGAGAAATTGTGTGTGGTCTGAATACAATTGTGTAACACTTGGGAACAAAGATGCACCCCAGCATCCCTGCACTGGAAGCCAAGATGGAAAAAATCTCCACAGCCAACATGACCTTGACCTTGGTGCTACGGTAGACAGGCAGGAAAGTGATCCACATAGTGCAAAACACCAGCATGCTGAATGTCAAGAACTTGGCTTCATTGAATGTGTCAGGCAGGTTCCTGGACAAGAAAGACAAAATGAAGCTTCCCAAGGCTAGGCAGCCTCAGTATCCTAGGACACAGTAAAATGCCATAACCGAACCCTTGTGGCAGACAATAATAATGTGGCCATGCTCAGAGTGTGCATCAATATCCACAAAGGGAGGAGAACCTCCTAGCCAAATTGAACAGAGAATAATTTGGATGAGTGTACAGAGAGGAATGATGTAGTTAAGTGTTCCTGAAACCAGAATGTACCTCATCCTTCTTTCAGAAGCTGTGACTTTGAAAGCCAGAACCACTGTGATTGTTTTGGCCAACACACTGGAAATAGCCACAGTGAATACAATTCCAAATGTGATTTGCTGCAGGATGCAGGAGACTGAGTTTGGATGGCCAATGAAGAGCAAGAAGCAGAGGAAACAAAACATGAGTGAAATGAGTAAGGTGTAGCTGAGAGAGCGTTTATTGGCTGTCACAATGGCTATGTCACTGTATTTAAAAAATACTCCAAGAACCAGAGCTGTGAAGGCAGAGAAGCACAAGGCCATTAAGGCCAGAGCCATGCCCAAGGGGTCTTCATAGCTCAGAAAGATCACAGCTTTGTGGATGCATTGATTCTGCTCTGTGTTGGCATACTGGTCCTCTGGACACTTCACACACTGGTCCATGTCTGAATGAGAAAAGAAAGATTTGTTATTGTCGCTTCAGCAGTTTATGGACAACATATTTCAATAAGTCTGTTGAAGATGATTTGCAATACATACATTTTATACCTGATAATATAATTAAAGGACATCCCTTTAAAGCAAAGCTCATATTTATAAATTCTTATCTTCTCTGAGACCAAAACTGAACCATCATTTGTCTATTTAACTGTGTTGATGAGAACATTTACCATATTTTCATAAAACACATATTTATTACATAATTTGGAATCCTATCATGAGATAACTTACTCTTGTAAATTCATAAAATCAAAAATTAACCACAGAATTGCTGAGTGTGTTTCAAAACCACCGACACCATACATTCATTGCAACACTTTGACTAAACTTCAAACCTGATCATGTATTCATTTTTTAACTATTGAGAAATGTGAAAAATACACCTGATGTGTGAATCCCTGAGCTTCTCATATTTCCTTATGAAATTAACTGAATTGCCTGAGGTAGTGAGTGAATGACTGATGACTGAATGGAAAGAGTCTTTCTTGGGCCACATTTGGATCCTGTACTAAAAATTGATTATAATTAGTCGCCATGTATTAAGCTTATTCCCACAATCCAACTCCACATTGTTTCTTAATCTTCTAGTTTATTTTTAAAGGCAGAACATCTTTTTAATAACTTCACACACCACAGATGCATTTTTAAAAAGATGTATGTTTGAGTTTTGAAATCAACCAGTCCCCATCACAGAAAACTCAATACCCCTTCTGAGAAAACTCACTGGAGATAACCCAAGGACACTTGCTCAACTATGGTCATATCAGCTTTATTCATAACAGCCTGTATCCAAAGACAAGATATATATCATTATATCCATCAACCAAAGAATGGATAATAATAAAACTGTGCTACATTTATACAATGAAATACTACTTAGATACTAAAACCAAGAAAACCACACAATATACAGGTTAGTAGTTGTAACAAGAAAAGATCATCCTGAGTTTGGTAATCCAACAAAGAAAGATACACATGGTATGTATTTACTTAGCAATAAAATACAGTATAAAATTACTAGAATTTAGAGACCCAAAGAAAATAAGTAAGAAGGAGGACCCAAGAGAGAATGCTTAATTCTCACTCAGAAGCAGAAATGGAATTGACAGCAAAAAAAATTGAAGGTAGGTTTCAAAGTAGGAGAGGGAGCACAGACAGAAATGAAGGTGGATGTCAGACCTTGGGGCAGCTGTTGCAGGAGGACAGAGGACCTGAAGGGAAGGGAGAAACTGGGTGTAGACGTCTGTCTGTCAAGACGGAGAACTAGGACAGGATGGATTCTGGGATAACATGGAGGGTGACTCTAGCTGAAATGCCTAGTAACAGGGTCATGGGATTTAGAGGACACCTTGTAACTAGATAGAACTCTTAGTTGAGGAAGGAAGTCAGCATTCTTTGATAATAACTTTGATGCAAATTTTACCATTTCTACAAGTTATGCAGTGATAAATATAGAGCAGAGATTGAGGGAATGTCCCTCCAATACCTGCCCAAAGCTGAGACTCACCATATAGGAGAAATCCAATCTCTGACACTATTACTGACACTCTGCTATGCTTGCAAACAGGAACTTGGCTAGCTGTCCCATGAGAGAGTCCGGCCATCAGTGAATCAAAACAGATGCTGAGAATCACAGCTAAGTGTTGGCTTAAGTGTTGGGAGTCTTGTGGAAAAGGCAGGGAAGGGGAGGATAAAAGGACCAAGAAGTGGCATGAGCTCCACAAGAAAAACAAGTGTCAACTCATGAGGGCACAAAATGTCCTGTGTACTCTGACTCACCAACCAAGGACCGTGCACAGACTGGACCTAGGACCCATAAACAGATGTAGCAAATGGGCAGCTCAGGCTGCTTGTAAGTCCCCTAGTATGGGTAATCTGGGCTGCATCTGACATGAACTCTGTTCCCTGTTTTCTAGCTCTTTCCCCTGGTGGAGCTTCATTGTCAGGCCACAGGGGAAGAGAACACATTCAGTCCTGATGTGATTGATGAGTTGTGATGGGTTGGTAGTACGGCTCCCTTCTCTGAAGAACACAGATTGATATCAAGTAGAGGGAGGGAGAGTGGGACCAGGAGTAGAAGAGGTAGGGGGCTATGATTGGAGGTAAAATAAATAAATAGATTAATCAAAAAGATGTATGTCTGTATGAATCCCTGTGAGTAAACATTAACAATGCTCATTTATGCCATATTAATGTAACTGATCCCACAATTTTGAATGAGGTTTTGCTCTAGCCTACATCTTCACATGCACAGGAATAAATCTTCTCCAGACATGCATGCACAGATTAAGTGTATGCACAAATATTCCAGGATCCTTCACTTAATTTCTAAAAAATATGTGATTCACATTTGACAAATAGTGCAACATATTTTCTGTTATTGAAAATGTATTTTGACCATACTTCCAATTACACTAGCAGAACACTAACATCTGAGTGAGAATTAGATTCATTTGAAAATTACAGAAAGATTTATTTGTGCCAACATTACATGTTTGTAAAATAGAATATAAAGAGTAGAGCATATGATAAATCTTTCTGATATACTTTTAATAAAAAGGGCAAAAATTAATTTGGAATATAAGATCTTTGTTGTTTCTTTTTAAGGGAAGAGTAATCTCTCCTCACTTTTCCTAGTAATTTCATATCATCTGACCAACAAAAATCTGACACAATCCATCATTCTTAATGATTCATTCAGATTTAAATGTAATTCGTCTTCCACTTAGAAATTGTTACTTTTTGATATCACTGTCTACAAAGTAGCCCCTTTTAGAATAACCTTTATTACCACACAGAAAATTGCTATTGAAAATTTCAGTGCCACACTATAAGAATTTGAGACTATAATTTGTGAGACTCAAATACCAACTCATGCATGCTAAACATAAGAAACACCAGTTCCTTAAGCTGTCAGAGTAGACTAGTAGTATAAAGTGCAGTGTTTGAAAAGAACTAGCAAGAACCCATAAAGCCCCAATATGTACAGGAACCACATGGCAAAATATGCAATTGTGCTTAGTACATTAATGAAAGAGAAACATAAGTGGCAAATGTTATAAAAAGTGTCAGAAAATAAGCAATTTAGGCATAAAAAGAAGACATATAATTTTTAAATAAATAAGAGATGAGCTGATGGGAAACTTCTCTAATCAAATTCTCAGCCATTGTCAACTATACATGCTACAAATGTAATTCAGTCTAGTGACAAGGAAAGTAAGTTGTTACCAATATTATTGATAGCCTAATATTTTAAGCATAAAATATGTAATCTAAGCATTCCTTCTTTATGTTAAAGAGAGAGTAAAATCCTGGGATTTGTAATACATAAAAGTCAGTGGTTGTGCATGTATACAAGTTATGATGGAGATATAAGGTCTAGTGTAAGTTCACTTTAGACAGAAATCCTAAGTATATTCTTGATGCAGGTTCACAAGTCATAGTGTTACCACATTCAGAAAATTTCAGAGAGTAACTCAACACTTAATGTAAAAGCTGTGTGTATCTAGGTGTAGTCCCAACATTAGAGGCCCCAGCACATGTACTGGTAGCTACACACTGACTGAAAAATTATCAACATACACTCTTTGGCCATTTAATTGTACCTTCTCAGAGTGAAAATTATTGAAAGAGTATGGGATAATTTTTGAAAATAAAGCACTGAATGTTGTGCTATGGAAACTGTCAACTGGAGGGCTAATCCTGGGGATCAAGGTAGAGAATCCTGTGTTCACCCAGTGTCTAGCCTTGAAATCAGGAGGTAACTGGAAGAAACGTAAAATACTCTGTGGCCTGATTTAAAGTCAAAAAATAGCATTGAGTTTATAACAGAATTCAAAGTTGTTTAATGGTGAACACATTGGAAGAACAAGACAGAGCATTCAAAGCATTGTTCTGTTTCTCATTTTCACACCTCTCTTGAAATACTTGTGATGAAATCTACATGAAGAAATACAAAAGCACTTACAGTATATTCAGAATGTCCCTAAAATAGACTTTCTTCACTCGCCTTTGCACTCCATGAAGGGAGAAGATACAAGCTGTCTTAAAGTTTCCATTCTTTTTTTTATACCGTCTCATTCTCCAAAAACATCTGGAAGAAATGGAACTGGCCATTGGAAGTACAATGTTCAGAAGCAAGTAAAACAATGTCAAAGTCAACATTTTTGCCCTACTGTAATCCTGGGTATTGTGGGCTGTGAAGTGTCATGCATATCAGCCTATCAGATGGGCACCCATGTTTTCCTACCCTCTTTTATATTTCTGGACAATGGAAAGTCTACTTGAATTTCATGATTCCTTTTCACCCCAATGCCCTTTCTGGTTCTGGAAGTACTCTTCCCTGGGGCTTGTCATCTGAAGTCCACAGTCCATGTGATAACCATGAGTCTATAAATATATATCACAATCCTTTCGCCTCTAGTTCCATGACATTATTCATGGCTTGAGCACAGTAAGATCCCTAGGCAGAGGCCCTTTTATAAAAATTTGTTTTTATGAATACCACTAAAAACTATGTCACTAGAGTTTTTAGATGATTCACAGTGAAACATAAATTATTGATTCAGGAGATGAGTGACATACTGTGAGTCTTGCTGTATCCAAAATCAACCACCTTCTCACAAAATGGCAGATAATTTACGTGTTAAATATTGATATTTAAATGTTAAATAAGATGTAGAGAGAACTTGAGACCTTTTTGTATCATTTCAAATATTAAATAAGATGTATCACTCCATTAGCACCTACATTATTAATGAGAAACTAAGTCAAATATGTGAGTTCTAACACATACTCTCCACCCTAAATCCTCAGTTCTCACAGATCAATAACCTTTGGTGACCCATTTCTTGTACTTCATTTTTGATTTTCAACAGTGAGTTTGGTCTTTTATATTTAAGTAATGTCTGTAAGGAATTCTTATGCTGACTATCTTTGAAGTGATAAGAATTGGGAAACAACCCTGGGTTTAATTGTAAACTCTTCCTATACCATTTTCCTGTTTATTTGAATAATCTATTCTTGGTTACAACCTAGAATCTGCATTGCCAGTGTGATGATGATATTTTCTTTCCATTGTCTTCACTTGATACTTCATCCTTAATCACTTTAGGTCTTCTCACTTCTGAAATAATACTTATGCTACTTTATTTCAGTAAGAAAACGTATATGTCACACATGCACACCAACAGACACTTATACACATAGACTATTGAAACAATAGTCTATGAAATCTCTGAATTTCCAAAGTTTTAGTGTGTTGCTTAAAATGATGACCACAATTGCTGATAGTGATGCTATATTCCAAGTTGAGCACATCCCCTTTATTTATAGAGAGACCACCATGTGTTTTCATCTGAATTCTCTGAATTCAAATAGGTGTAGAAAAATATGGACCTGGACATAATAATTATATTTGTTTAGTTTTATCTTTATTTTTTTGTTTCAGTCATTTATGAATTAAATAGAAGCTAATTTTATGCATCTATATATGCAGTTATATTATTTTAACAAAAATAAAATTGTATATATTTAAGATGTAAGTTATAATATATTTTATTAACCTTTCAAAATTCTAAGAATGCATTGCAAATAGCAAAAATTATTATGTACACACAAATTTGGATGATATGTCTTATTTATTTGCCCTCCAGTTAAAACGCATTAAACTTCATATCATATCTTGTACTTTCTGAAATAAACATGGCAGAGAAGTGACTACATTGTATGCTTACCTACATACATACATATTCCATGAGAGGTTTGATGTAGCAAATGTCATTCCTACATTATCCAAATGAAGTAGCTGTATCTGGTTTACCACACTGGTGTCCTCAATTTCAACTCACACTCCAAGCATTTATGTAAACTTTCACAACTCCTTTATTTTCATTAACTTATTTGGTCATTATTTATCTATCCCTTCTCCTCAGGATGAGGGATACTCCTCCTGACTATTGTTTCATATTTTCATATCTACACTAACATAATTTGAAGTTTTGCTAAATTAGATAAAATAAAAGTTAAAAATGTAATTCTGGATATGAGGAAATATGCACTAGTAGGCGTGGAGTGATGACCCAGTTGTTAAGAGCAGAGACTGTTCTTACAGAGATCTAGGGTTCTATTCCAAGTATCCATATAAAACCTATTACCATTTATAATTTCAGTTCTAGAGGATTTGCTTATCTATTCTAAACTCTGTTCACTCATATGCATAAGATGAATAAATCCTTTTAAATACAGAAGTATGTGTTACTATCTATATAAAGCTAACAAAAACTTTTATTTATATTTTCTCACAGTTATTTTTAACAAAATTAAGTATAAAAACATAAAACAAAGTACATCACATCAAAGATGGACAAGGCAAAATAACAGAAGGAAAAACACCCAACAGAAGGCACAAGAATCAGATGCACACACATTCACACACACACACACACACACACACACACACACACACACACACACACGTATTTTAACCCATATTAACCTGAAAGCTATGCTATATATGCAAATGATCTGATTCAGACCATGTAGGACCTGTGATTTCAGCTTAAGCCTCTGTGAGTGCATATGAGATCAGTTGATTTAGAGGCCTTATGAAGGATATGGCTTTTCTTTGATAGTTGTTTCAAGTTCTATGATTGAATCTTCTAGTCCAAGATTCATTACTCCATCTCTTGAATTCTCTTAGAGAAGCTTGTCTCTACACTGCTTGTTTTCTTATCTAAGTTCTCTTGTTCCTGGCTTTCTTCTGTCTGTGCTTTTATGATCGCTTCCATTATCATCTTCAGATCTTGAACTGTTTTATTGATTTCCTTTATTTGATTGTTTGTATTTTTCTGAACTTCATCCAGTGCCTCTCTATGTGCTTCTTTGAGATCTTCAATCTGTTTGGCTGCATCTTTCTGCATTTGTTTATGTTTTTATTCATTTTCACCGTTATCATCTTCATTACTAAGGATTTGTGGTCATTTTCTTGTGTTTCAATTGTGTTTGAGTTGTCAGGGTTGACGTCTTTTGGATAGCTATTATCTGGAGATGCCATATTGTTTTGGGTTTTGTTTTTTATATTTTTACACTGGACCTTAGTCACCTTGATGTCTCTGACATTGGGGGGTAGTTTCTCTTGTCCTTCCCTGGATCAGGAAGGTGACCTGAATCCAGCTCCAGGGGATGTTACTCCACACCCTGGATTCCGCACTGGGTCAGAAGAGACTGATGCTGGTGCTCTGTACCCTAAGGATCTGTTTGAGGTAGTGTAGATAAAGCTGATTATCCTGCCTTTGGATGGGCTTTGAAAACTCTGCCCTCAGCTACTGAGTCTTTGGGAGCCAAAGCTCAATGTACCTTACGGTACTGGAACCCATGCTGGCTTATAAAGTTTGGCTAGGATTTTGCATGATCCATCCTTGCCATGGGGCCAAGGTTGATTCCTGCTTCAGAGAGCATATACTGCCCTCTGGCTTGTGATAGTTAGCTGGGCTTATACCAGATCCCTTCATGCTGGTTCAGTCCCATCTGTGTGTGCAGGGACACTCATGCTGTGTTGTGGCAGTTGGTCAGGCTCCACCATAGCTTGCAGGAATGGATCTCTGGGTTGTTGCTGGTGGCTAGGTTTCTACCCAATCCTGTCTGGCTGGTTTAGACCCTCATGAGAGCATGGAGGCCCTGCTGAGCTGTGTTGGCTAGTTAGGCAATTGCTGGATCTGTTCAGGCCAGATCAGTTCTGCCCAATTGAGAAGAAACAGTCTGCTGGGATGGATGGCTTGGGTTTTTTTTGCCTACCCTGTTTAGACCATGACTTCTTAGAGGAGTCAGGCCAAATGGGTGGCTATGGAGCTGTAGCTGAAGTGCATGTCCACAGCCACCTGGACCCGCCTGTGGGCAAGGTGTCCCTCTGTAGACTGGCAGGGCTTTCTAACATCAGATCTATCCCAGATCCACATTCTTAGGTCTCCCTGGGCCCACTGGCTCTGATTCTATTACTCTGTGACCCACAGATCAATCAGAGATGGAGAGAGAGGGTGCAGGTGAGGCAGACACTCTTGGTTCCTTTGGGCTTTGAATTTTGTACCTATGTGGTTGCCAGCACCTAAGGCTTTCTGAGGACTCACACCTAGGTCTGAGGTCAGGTGCACCTGTTTTCCTGAGATTTCCCTGGGCAAGTAGCTCTGAATTCTGACACTTCAATGCCCCCAGCTCAGTTGCAGACACCAAGTCCTTGTTATAGAGCATAGCTGCAAATCACCAGAGGGGGTACAGGTCCAGACACTGGGGAGTGGATACCTGTCCTCTCTGGGCCACTTGGAAGAAACAAAATCACACCCGCCTGTGCTCTGGACATTGTGGACCTATTTGACCTAGGCCTCTTTAAGTCTTGTGGTCTGTAGATCCAAATTGGGTTCCTAGACTCCATCCAGCAGTGTTTGGTACCACTATCTTGTGTCTTCCTGAAAAGCAGCTTCCTTATGCAGATTCTTTAGACTATCCTCCGATAATATTCTTAAGGATTATGTATTTTCTGTTATATATATGTCAGTGTCTGTATGCATGTGTGTGTATGTGTGTGTGTGTGTTTTAATGTCTTGTTTTGTGCACAGGTGAGTTCAGGTAATCATATAAGCCAGAAAAGGACATCTTATGCTTTGGAGCTATTCTATCATATGGTTAATAACATAATTTTAAGGGTTGAGCAGTGAATTAGGCCTTATTAAAGAGCAGGACATGATATTAGCTACTAAGGCTAAGACACAAATCCATCTTCTTTAGTATTCTTTAGGTTTATCAAACCATCATTCTTCTAAGTTTAAATCATCTACTTCCTTGGATAATACCAAGATTCCTTTACCTTCTCCCTGTAAGGAGGAAATTTGTTTTACCTTCATGCACAAATGTGACATCACTCTCCCACAAAATTCCTAAATCTTTTAATCACCATTCCACTGGCATCAAAGTCATTCACCCAGATGTTAAAAGAAGATTGATTTTATTTTGAACATATTTTATTTTAAAGAAGAAAAGAGCATTTACACTCTGCTGTAGCCCCAATTGTTATAAACTGTGAAATAAGTAAATCAGGGAAAAATTATATGGACAACATAGACAACTCTAGTAGCCATGATACTGCTATGCAACATAATTAGAGGAAACAGTGAGCATCATTCTAAGAAGAGACAGATCATGTACTGTAGCCCAATATTTGGTGGTTATGTACCAATTTTATATTTGTCAGTTAGAGTTCATTTGCCAGTCAAACTACCTAGCACAAACCAAGACACAGTCCATGGACAGAGCCAACCCCTGACATTATTAATGATACTCTGCTATGATTGTAGACCGAAGGTTAACTGTGTTGTTCTCTGAGAAGTTCTGCTAAGCACAGGTTAAAAGCAAATGCTGAGACTCACATCCAAACATTGAGTAGAACAGTGGGAGGAAAGAGAAAGAGACCTTGAGGTGAGACAAGTTCCACAAAAAGACCAAAAGAGGCAGATAACCAGGGCAAAAAGAGGCTTGCTGAAATTGAGGCAACACCAAGGACCAGGCATGGACTGGAAGTATGCCCTCTACACAGAGGTAGATGAAGAGCACCTGAGGCTTCATGTGGGTCACTTAGTAAAATGTATGGTGTTGTTACTGACAATGATTGTGATGCCATATTTTTATCACTTCCTCCTTGTGGGACTGTCATTCTAGGCCATAGTGAGAGAGGACAGGCTCAGTCCTGATGCAACATGGTCAGCTGGGGTGGATGGCAAAGCGATCTCCACTAATCTGAGGCATAAGGGAGAGGGGATGGAGAGAGGGAGGAAAGGTAGCACTGTAAGGAGAGAAAGGATGTGGTCTACAATCAGGATGTAAATTGAATAAATAAACTAATTAATTTAACAAAAGATATTCATGGAATATGACTTTAGGAATATGATTTCTCCCTTATCTTTTGAAGAGAATTTTTGTCTGGTCTTAATAAAATTATGTAGCACTTGGGAACAAAGATGCACCCCAGCATCCCTGCACTGGAAGACAAGATGGAAAAAATCTCCAAGGCCACCATGACCTTACCCTTGGTGCTATGGTAGGCAGGGAGGAAAGTAATCCACACAGTGCAAAACACCAGCATGCTGAATGTCAAGAACTTGGCTTCATTGAATGTATCAGGCAGGTTCCTGGCCAAGAAAGCAACAGTGAAGCTTCCCAGGGCCAGACAGGCCAAATATCCAATTACACAGTAAAATGCAATTACCGAACCCTTGTTGCACACAATGATGATGTGGCCATGCTCAGATTCTCCATCAATATCAATTGCTGGAGGAGAAACTGCAAGCCAGATTGAACAGAGAATAATTTGGATGAGTGTACAAAGGGGAATGATGTAGTTAAGTGTTCCTGAAACCAGAATGTACCTCATCCTTACTCCACAAGCTGAGACTTTGAAAGCCAGAACCACTGTAATTGTTTTGGCCAACACAGTAGAAATAGCCACAGTGAATACAATTCCAAATGTTATTTGTTGTAAAATGCAAGTGGCTGAGTTTGGATGGCCAATGAATAGCAAAGAGCAAAGGAAACAGAACATGAGTGACATGAGTAAGATATAGCTGAGAGCGCGGTTATTGGCCTTCACGATGGCAGTGTCATTGTGCTTCAAAAATACCCCAAGAACCAGAGCTGTGAAGGTAGAGAAGCACAAGGCCATTAAGGCCAGAGCCATCCCCAATGGGTCTTCATAGCTCAGAAATACCACAGCTTTGTGGATGCAGTGATTCTGCTCTGTGTTGGAATACTGGTCCTCTGGACACTTCACACACTGGTCTATGTCTGATTGAGAAAGGAAATATTTGTTAGTATAGCTTCAGCAGTTTATTTAGAAGACATTTCAATAAATCTGTTGGGAAAGCCTTGCAATAATTCCCTCTTACTGCTGATAATGTAATTGAACGATATTGCTGTACAAAAATGTTTCTATTTATTAATTCTAATCATCTTTTTATAAAAGAAAACCAAACCAAATTTTGTCTATTTAACAGTGTTCCTGACATTGTTTTAAAGGTTTTCAGAAACTAGATTTCTTAAATCATTCTGGATGCTATCTTGAAATGACTTAGATTTGTAAATTCACAAAGTCTAAACTCATTAACCACAGCGTGATTGAGTCTTTTAAAACCTTCTTTACCATGCATTCAGTGCCTCCTGAGTTCACTGACTGTTTAATTAATGCTTTTTTATCAGAGAAGGAGACTTTCTTCTGCTTAGGGAAGAACCATGATAGCTTTTCTAGTTGCCAGCCCAAGCATAATGATATCTAACTAACAGTAAAAGAAATCATTAGGGTTGGAAGCATGTGTGTGTGTGTGTGTGTGTGTGTGTGTGTGTGTGTGTGTGTGTGTGTGTTTATAGTTATGTGACCAAAAACGTGTAACAGGTGTGCTCATATATTTGATAATCATTTGGGAGAAGTAGGAATGTGAGTACAAGAAGTAAAGTTTCTCAGTATATAAACATAACGAAAAGGTTTGAAACTGCAAAAAATAAAAAAGAATTATTAATCTGTCTTTGTTTATGTTCTAATATGGCAGTATAGACAAACAATTCCTGAGTCTTGATCATGAGAAGCACTAATTCTATCACTGAACATAGAAACCTCTCTACAGACTGATCACTACAAAGCCCTTTATCTTGATTTTACCTTCATGGGAAGCATTCAGCATCTTCTTGCTATCCTAATTTCAATCCCTATGAGACCCGGATTCTATGAATATAATCTGAAGTAAATTTATATATCAATAAACAGCATGGAAGAAATAAAAACAAAACCCAAAAGTGACCTAGATTTTTTTCAGGACAGGGTCTCTCTGTGTAGCTTCGGCTGTCCTGGACTCACTTTGTAGACCAGGCTGGCCTAGAATTCACAGTAATCCACCTGCCTCTGCCTCCCAAGTGCTGAGATTAAAGGCATGTGCCAGCACATCTGGACAGTGACCCAGATTTTTTGTGTGGAACAAACTACTTCACTCATAATATCCTCTTCTGAAATAGCAATGGTAGGAAATTTCATTGGAATTGCCCTGATTCATTAGATAGTTGCACAGAGTTATAAGGTGCTTTCTATTTTTTACATCTTTCATGTAGAACAATTTATTGATGGGCAATTGTAACTAGTTATTTTGCCTAAAATATTGGAAAGTTAGCTGAACTATGAAGAAAAAGTCCTGCTCTTGCACAAGACTTGATTCATTTCCCAGAACCCATGTGAAGTGTTTCATAACTGCCTGAAACTTAACTATAAAGGTATTAATTGTCTCGTAACATCATTTGCCCTTATTATGTACACCTACCCTCCCAACACACATGCACACCTAAAAATGATATTAATATTTTTATTTATTGATATAATTACCATTAGTTTTATTCATTTTTAACATTTACAACATTTGTATTACCGATTGTTTAATCATTATGGATGTTATTTGAGTGAATAGAGGTGAAAAAGCATTTCTAAGAGTTCTTTGCCTCCTCTCACTATATGGATTCTGGACATGAATTCCAGCTATCAGTCTTAGTGGCAAATGATTTAAATGTAGAGCCATATTATTGGACAGAAATGTACTTTTAGAACTTGAGTTTCATTGCATAGTATCAATGGCAAATGTTGTAAAAACGACACATTGTCCACTTGCATTTTGTCAAGCATAAGTATATAATCATTTTACTAAACTGGCTTTGTAGGTTGTAATAAAAATTTAATGTTTGTACTAACTGCTTCAGTACAAAACCATTCTAATCTATTATTTCATGAAATTATTAATTGGGTGCTCTTTATAATATATTTGGTATAAGATTCCTTATATTTTATACATCATGTGTTAAGAACTATCGTTACCTTCCTAGAAACAAATCTCATCAGACATTTGAAAATGGGTGAGGGAATAACGATTGAGATGTATTCAGATTAAATTACAATAACGTATGGGAAAAAAAGAAAATGGGGCTCTACATATCAGACAAATTTTGTCTCATACCCAGCAGTGTTTGATAAATTTATATGAAATTTTTGGATCTCTACACTAATTTTTTCTAAGGATACAGATTTGGTTTCTAGCACCTCCATTACACAGTCCATCAGTTCTTGTGCCATATTCTGTCTTTTGTTGGATTCTGTCCATATATCATGTACATAAACACATGTAGAGACATAATATATACATATATATGTGCAAAAAGAATAAATGCACATTTTAAAAATTCATGACTGGAAACTCATGAAGTTATAGGGAAAATTAATAACCATAAAAGATTTCATACAGAATGTGCTCACACTGCACTTTGATTTTGTTTCTTTGAGAAAATATGATGTGGCATAACTTGAATCAAAATGTACATCTAGGCAAAAGGGTTTTTGTGGTTATTGTTGTGGCTGTTGTTGTTGTTGTTGTTGTTGTTGTTGTTGTTGTTGTTATCACATTGTTAGTGTTTGTATTCCTGTGACTGCTAATGGAGAAAATGGTATATTTTATTTTTGTAGTTGCCTTTTAGACTCCTTCAGCATCCCTTTTTTGGTGGAGAGGGGTCTCAGTGTAAAGCATTTATCACAGCAGCACTCACTTGTCTCATTAGAAATTTCATTTTTTGCACATTGGATACAGATAAAACAGCAGGCTGACATTCCCTCCTGCCTGAATTTTCTGAATCCAGGACCACAATCAGCACTGCATACAGAGGGCACCATCTGAGGATATAAGATACATATTGAGTTTAACCTACTACATCCATAACTATATTATAGTAGCATGTTGAGATATCAATAAGTTTATTTTATATACAGAAGCTGAGGTACCACGTGTCACTTAGCACTTTGTATAATGCCAAACGTGTGAATATATTAAAACAAGTTGATGAAAAGTGGAGTTCTTTACCAAATCTTAGACATTATGGAAAAATTTTAGTGTACTTTGAGCAAACACTACAGAGATTGCAACCTGTTTTCCTTGCTGATTTTCATCAAGCTGATGCAAAGTACAGTAAAAAGATAGAGAACATGGAATGAACCTTACCTGAGAAATTCTCTCTATCAGGATAGCCCATCTTTCTACCGCTAATGCATTTTATTATTTGGTATTCATTGTAGGCATATCCAGTCTACTAAAGACAATGCTGTTGCTAGACAAAGATGTATGAGAAATGAAACAAAGCGAGCCAGTAAGCAGTGTTCTTTCAAGGCCCTATGCTTTAGTTTCAGTCTCCAAATTCTGTCCTTGTCTTCCTTTGTCTATAACCCATGAGCCAAACGATCATTAATCCTCACTTTGTCCATGGCCAAAGTTTAATCAAAGCAATGACTTAGCAAAATATGATGAAAGCACATCCAAAACAGGGGAAATATCTCCTCAAGTCTCAGATAACAAACACATCCTCCAGTAAATTAAGACTTCAAATCATCACAAACTTAGCGTAAAGAAAAAACAGTTGAAAAGACTTATCTTAGTGACAAAGTGCCGAGTTGATGTGTAAGAAGCTGAAATGTGATGTATTTCCTGAAGTGAGAAGACTTTAAGGATCCTACAAATATTCTGAGAACCTGAGTATAAGTTAGTTTGTTTCTATGGCACCAGCCAAAGACAATACATACAGTAAACTTTGAACCCCTACCCAGATCTAGCAAATGGACTGGACATTTTGCACAGTTTAGTGGAGAATCAGGGCTGACTTTCACACAAACTCTGGTGCCCCATATTTTACCATATCCCCTTGATTGGGAAGACTGGTGGCACTCAGAGGAAGGATAGCAGGATATCAAGAAGAGACTTGATACCCTATGATCATATAGAGGGATAGGAGGTCCCCCTCAGTCACAGATGTAGGGGAGGAGCAAAGGGGGAAATTGGGAGAGAAGTAAGAATGGGAGTATACAAGGTATGGGATAACAATTGAGGTGTAATATGAACAAATTAATAATATATTCTTAAGATAGTTTGTTTGATGTTAATTGAAGGTTTTCTTAGGTTAAAGGAAGGTTAGCTTTGTATTACACTGAACTTTATGATGAGGCTCTGTAAGGAGCAGTAAAAATTAGCTGATCATTGCATGCTCATTTGAATCCTTCATTCAGTATTAAGGTCTAAGTGAAAACCTCATTGTCACTGGTACACAGGTTCATCTCATATTCTCCACATATACACTTATCTAGAACACTTCCTTTGGTTGTGGTAGTTGTGAAATAGGGTCTCACTCTCTAGCATTGGGATACTTCAACTCTATCTAGAACAGGGAACATTACTTTATCTCATTTTCTTCCTTTTCTTATAATTTATTCATATTACATCTCGATTGTTATGTCGTCCCTTATATCCTCCTGCTCCTCCATCTCTCCTGCATTCACCCTATTTCTCTCTATTATGTCTGTGACTGAGGGGCACCGCCTCCCCTGTACATGGTCATAGGGTATCAGGTCTCTTCTTGTTAGCCTCTTATCGTTCATCTGAGTGCCACCAGGCCTCCCCATCAAGGAGACATGGTCAAATATGGGACACAAGAGTTTGTGTGAAAGTCAATTCCCACTCTCCACTCAACTGTGGTGAATGTTCTGTCCATTGGCTAGGTATCATTGGGGTTCCATGTTTACTGCACATATTGCCCTTGGTTGGTGCCATACATTGAGAATAACCCCTGGTCCAAGATCTGCCCATCATAATGTTCTTCTTCTAGGCTTCTAGGACCCTCTGGATCTTTCAATTTCCTCATTCTCTTATACTTCTCTCACCTAGAGTCCCAATAGGATGTCGTCACATCCATTCCAATTTCCTGCTAAGTGAAGACTTTCTCGGGACATGCCCCTTGGTCTAGTGTCCAATTATCAGTGAGGATATACATCTTTATTCATCAGGGAAATTGATCATACTCCTATTTAAGACTATGACTGTAACATTTTGAGCTAGGTAGATTTGATATCATCATTTTTATATTTGTTTGTTTCTGCATGTATTCTGATATGTGTATCTGGAAGCAGAGCAATGGATCGATATTTTTTTAATATTGAGTATGATTCCAGTGCATGTTTTTGTAATTCTCAATCAAGCTGTGTTTAGAACACACATGATATTTCATTGCTGCCATTGAATGGATATGTTTCTCAGTAGCTAAACTTCAGATCCTGTGTTCCTTTAAATAACAATGATTCCCCTCAACACTCTGAGAAGGACTATTAACTGCAAAATCACTGTACATAAATAACCTGAGATATCACTTAAAATATAACTTTAAGTCCAGAAGAACTTCTGGACTTAACCTCTTTAAAATTAAAAAAACTTTGTAGTTGTGGTGTTCGAATAAAATACGTTAAAACCAACCACACTAGAATTCATACTTGTGACATACCCTGGAGTTATGATGGAATTTTTTATTCACAAATTTCTGCATACCAAAAATGTATTACTACCAATACCTCCAAATACATAGAAGGAAACTAGGCACCGCCTCATTAGTTTGAATGAACTACACAACAATTAACAGGACCAAGCAAAAATACTTTAGTGATCAGTTTCTTTACATGACATAATTCAGAGCTGAAGCATGGACAAATTGTGTATAACAATTGATTTCTTGCACCCATTTTGCACATCTAAGCTGTCTCACATTCCCAGGAATCTGCATCACCCTTCTAAGATCCATATACACCACATAGTCCAGTGTTGCATGGACATATATCCACAGAAAACCCACATACATATAAAAAAGAAAGAAAATACAAAGTAATAATTCATACAATATTTAATATGTATCACAAAATTGTTAATTTATGATTAGAGAGGTTGCCAATTTAAGGATTCCTTGTTGGAAGGCTTAAGAAAACATATAAAATAAAACTGTTGCCTTCAATTTGATCACTCCCCCCTGATGGGGTCCCTTACCAAATCACAGAGGAAGAGTATGCAGGCAGTCTTATGATACTTGGTAGGCTGGGGTCAGGGAGTAGGGGAGAAGGGTTTCCCTCTCTGAGGACTAGGGAAGGGGCATAGGAGAAAGGAGGAGAGAGGGTGAGCCTGGAAGGACATGAGGGAGGGGGCTAAGGCTGGGATGTAAAATGAATAAAATAAAAAATGTAAATTTAAGAAGATAATTAAAACTAAAAAAAATGAGTTTGTTTTCTAATTTCTTAATTTACTACATCATTACAGTTAGGCTCAGTGTCTTTAACTTTTTTTTATCAGAGATTCCTAATAAGTGAGGAAATCACTATATGGTAATAAGAATGGTATCATGAGTATATTGCTCCCTTTACTGGAAATATTATAAATGAGTCGTCAAAAGTTGTTTCATATTCATATTAAAAAACAAAGACACAGTTTCTGTTATAATAAAATACAGTGTAACTATTGCATGACCTCCTTGAAGAAATAACAAAAAATATTGAAAATAATAAATGTAACATAGGAGACTAGAAGTAGGTTCCTTTTGTGACAGTTTACTTCATAAACATAAATGGACCAACTAAACACAGAGTGTTTACTTCTATGTAATGGAAATCAGTACAGTTCTTTCAACCCACCTGTCGACTTCCTGTGGCCCACTCCAGCATGTCTTCAGATAAATGCAGCTGTTGACCATGTGGAAAATCTAGGTTAAACTTTCCTATCTTCACCTTAAGTTCAAAATCATGTGGGGGATTCCAAATGTAGAAAATGTCATACTCTTTCTGAAGTTTTTCTTTCTGGTTCATGGTCACTTTGTCTCCAGTAGGACTAGTGAAGTGGGTCTTTCTCATGAAGGAGTGCCTCTGAAAAACAAGCAGTATTATATAATGTATATGCTCTTTCCAGATTGGAGAAAATGTATGATGATTTCATCTGAATTGCAATTTTATTGAAGGTATCAGATGGAGATTCTCAATGAAATCAAAATGATATATTAATTTGTCATAATGTTTGCAGCATTTCAGTTCACTGAAAGGAAACTAAGAAACACAAGCATAGACAAGCACTTACACATCAAATATACATGTACAACTCACAAATACACACCACACACACACACACACACGCACATGCATCTGCACACAGAGAGACCCACATCTATATAGATATACACACATAATATAGCCCCATATTTGTTTACACATGCATTAACATACATGTCCAGACACAGGTACAGACAGACATATACACCCAAACAGACACACAAGTACAGAAATGTACCAAACACATACATAGACACACACATGCACAGACAAATACACTCAGGGAGACATAATGAGATACAAACATTCACACAGAGAGACATTGACACAAAAACACATTTATGCTCACAATATCAAAGGAAAGACACAGAGAAACACACACACATGCACACATATACACAGAGCAAGAGATATACATATGTACAGTCCAATATACCGAAACACACAACACACATGCATGCACTGTCAAATACAAACAGAAACATACACAAAAAGAGAAACAAACATACACATGAGCATTGAAACACAGACAAATAGTCAGATGGACAGAAACAAATGCACACACAGACACACACACGAGGAGACACATATTTGTGCACACAAACACATAAACACAGATATATACACAAATACACAGAAACACACTTAGAAACACAAATACAGTGAGAAACATATATTCAAAAAATGAGTGTGTGTGTGTGTGTATGTGTGTAATAAACTGATTCACATAAGTATTTCTGTGCAATTATAATAAGACTTTGAGGAAGATGAACAGAGACTACATTTGGGGAGAATCAATTGAGAAAACAATCCCCTGAGCAGATTACCGCAAATTTCAGAAATCATGAACACTCATCTCCTCATCATGGACACCATTAATGAGAAAAGACTAATCATCTCTCCAATATTAGAACAAGTATGATCATATTCAGTTGCTCTGTTACAGAATCACTAATTTTCACTGAAAAATGGTGTCTTTCATTCCAATACCTCTGTATTAAAGATCTATACATAGCTCTAGATTTATTGTGTCAGCATAAAAAACATTTAGAAACCTAGGTTTTGGGAAAACATTTCCCAAAACTATCTGAGAGACTTTTAAAAACTATGACATTGATAAGATCATGTATAATCCAATAGAAAAAATCCTACCTTCGAGCAGATATGACCATGTTTTTTCTCATTGTCAATTGGCTGATTTTCTACTTGTTGAAGAAGTAACTCATGAATGACATGGGCCAAAACATATGCAGCATTGTATATGTCATAACTGCTATCACTGAGGGCCATGTCAACAGTCTGTGCCATTAGCCATTCCAATGAGGCATTGGATGAGCAGTTCTTCATTGTCTTCAAGTTAGATGCTGAGGTTTCACAGTTAAAGTTCATCCACTTCAGTCTTGCCAGATATTTATCTGAGTATTTGAGAGGATTCAATGTCTGCACAAAATTTTTAAAACCTGAAATCTTACCACGGTGTTGTGCAAAAGCAAGAGTCCCATGGAATGGGTCAAGTGTGAGATCTCTCTTACTTGTAGGAACATCCCACTGTGAGGTGGTGATCCATGTTCTTTGTATACCTAGAGATTTCCACATTCTAAAGGCCACAGCAAGAGTACTGTCTGTGTCACCATAAAGGATAACAACATTTGTGGATGATGTCATAATTTGATTGTAATACACTTCAGCTCTTGACATGTACACCTCCATGGTCACTGGGATCATGTTCACAAAGGCAAAGCAGACTGTCTCCTTTTCCATCTCTCGTTTCAAATATGAAAGAAATTGTGTACCCTGCTCATTGTCAGAGATGGCCAGCCCTACCCAGTTGCAGTTTAAATAAAGTAGGAAGGCGACGAGGGCCATGGCAAGAGATGTATCCTCATGGGCCATCTGATAAATATAGGGAAATTGTACACGGTCATTCAGGAGAGGATGGAAAGGCCCATAAGTAAGATGAATAACCTGGGACACAAGAAGTAGGATGAGGAAACATGCACTTTAAGATCTTGTAAACACATCTTTTCTGTAAAAAAGCTCTAGAAATCCCCCTTACCTTTTACTTCTCCTCTTATCCCCATTTCACACAAAGAAACTCCAGACCCCACCAAGTACTTGAATAATACCATTGAACTACACTGATTGACATAAGGCCAGTAAGACCAGTCTCCTCTTTACCCGCCTTTTTGCATCTTATCAAAGCCACCAATGGAGACACAAATTAATTAAATTTTAACCGCACAAACTCTTACCTGCTGAGGTTCATGGCCTGACATGAATATGTGAAATAGTACAGATGCTTCCCAGTTTGGTCCTGTAAGAAGTACTGTACAACTTACTACTTTGTTACAGTCATAATTAGGAGGAAACCAATGAGTTGGTCGAGGAACATGAACGAGATCTTTTAATACTGACACACTTATAAACCGTGGTACTGAAAATACTAAAGAAATATTTGGTAGAAGATCAGGGTTTCTGTTTATTTCATCCAAGGAAAAAGCCAAAACCATAGGAAACTGGCTTTCAGCTGGTGTTCTGTAAAATGGTACAATATTTATTATGTACAGAAGTAGACACATAATAATTTGCAATCAATACTACTACTATATACTTGAAGATATTGTCTTTATCCCTATGTTTGCAACAATTATCCCATGGAATAAGGTTTGCAAACATTAAAATATGGAATTTTTGAACACCAAAAACTATCATGTGAGTTCATCAACATAAAATATGCATATTCCATGGAAAGCATTTCCATCTGTGGTTATTGAGTACTTGCTCAGAAGGTAAAGACAAGACCACAGGCTTACATGAAGCTGTACACCTGATGATGTATTCATTTATTAATTATAGAGAAATATTAAAATTACACATAAAGGTTGAGCCTCTGAGTTTCTGGTATTTCCATATGACATTAACGGAATTGGCTAAGGTAGTGAAAGAATGACTGATGAGTGCATAGGAGTGTTTCTGGGGCAACATTTGTTCCCAGTATTAACAATTCATTATAATTAGTTGGAAATATATTTATCATATTCTCTTCTATCCATCTTCATATTGTTGTTTTTCTTTTAAGATTATTTATCAGGTAGAGCATCTTTTTACTGGTTTATTTTCAAAAAATCCACACACAGGAGATGCATATTTAAATAGATATATGTCTGACTTTGGAAATCAATCTGTTACTTTATCAGAAAACTGGTAAAAGCTTAACCTCCAGACACAGCTTTACCATACCTGGACATATATCCTAGGACACTTGCTCAATTATGTTCATAACAGTTTTATTCATAATAGACAGAATCCAGAAAATGTTGATATCTCTCAAACCAACAATGGAGAATAAAAAATGAAATACTACTCAGATATAAAAACAAAGAAAACCATGAATTTTTCAGGCAAGTAGACTAGAAAAAGCTGCTGAGTGTGATAACCTAGACTAACAAAACACACATGAATGTACTTATTTAGCCATATAGTACAGGATAAAAATGCTAGAATTTATAGACCCAAAGAAAATTAGTAAGGAGGAACTCAGAGAGGATGCTTTCTTCTAACTCAGCAATGGAAATATAATAGACAGCAGAAGAAGTTGAAGATATGGAACAAAGTAGGAGAGAGAGCTCAGATTAAAGTGAGGGTGGATATCAGACCTGGAGAGAGCTGATGCAGCAGGCCTGAGGGCCTGGACAATAAAAATAAGGCATAGGTAGAGAAATCTCTTTGACAAGATGGATAAATAAGACATGTCTGGGATAATATGGTGGTGACTCAGATGAGAGGACACCCTCTAACTAGAAAGAACTCTTAATGGAGGGAGTGGAATACCAACTAACCCACAAGAACTATGACTCTAAATTTACCTTTCCTACAAGATATGCTTGGATAAAAATAGAGCAGAGATTTAGGGAAGGTCCAAGCAATGCCTGGCCCAAACTGAGACTCAGAACACAGGAGAAAGACAACCTCTGACACTATTATTGATACTGTGCTGTGCTTTCAGACAAGAGCCTGGCATAGCTGTCCTCTGAGGGCTCCAGACATCAGTGAATCAAAACAGATGTTAAGAATCAAACCAAATATTAGACAAAGAGTGTTGGGAGTCTTATAGAAAAGTAGGGGGAAATATAGAAGGATGAAGAACTAACACGAACTGCACAAGAAAATCAACAGTCAATTTATCAGGGCACAGAGGGGCTTATGGAGACTCAATCACCAACCAAGGATCATCAAAAGACTGGACCTAGGACCCCTATACAGACTTAAGTGATGTGTAGTTCAGGCTTCATGTGGGTTACCTAGTAAGAGGAGCTGGGACTGTCTCTGACATGAACTCTGTTGCCTGTTTATTTTACTTTCTTTCCCTTGGTAGGGCTTCAAATTCAGGCCATATGGGAAAAGTACACACTCAGTCCTGATGTGATTGATGAGTTGAGGTGATTTGGTCGGGGGCTCCTCTTCTTTGATAAACAGAGAATGCAGATGGAATAGACAGAGAGGGCAAGAATAGAGAAGGTAGGGGGCAATGATCAGTAGGTAAAATACATAAATAAATATATTACTTAAAAAATGATGTATGCCTGTATGTGTCTGGATATATGGACCTAAGCAATGCTCTTTTATGACATGGGCAAAAATTAAATTGAGATTTTTTTATTCTCTTTATGAGAAAAAATCTCTCCTGTCTTTTGCTAGTTATTTCCTGTCATCTGAACAATAAGCATCATTTATAATCCTTCACTCAGCATGATTCATTCATATTTAAATAAAATTAGATTTCCATTTAGAAATTGTATCTGTGAGTTATCTTTGTCTCTACAATGAGCTCCTTTTATTTTTTTAATTTTTATTAATTTATTCTTGTTACATTTCAATGGTTGTCCCATCCCTTGTATCCTCCCATTCTTTCTTCCCTCCAATTTCCCCTTATTCCCCTCCCCTATGACTGTTACTGAGGGGGATTTCTTCCTCCTGTGTATGCTCATAGCATATCAAGTCTCTTCTTGGTAACCTGCTATCCTTCCTCTGAGTGCCACCAAGTCACCCCCTCTAGGGGACATGGTCCTTTTAGAATACCCTTTATTACAGCACTGAAAATGCCATTGGAAATTTCAATAAAACACATTAGAAAGTTGATACTTGAACTTGTGTGACACAAACACTAAGTCTTGCATACTAAACATAAACAGCATCAATCACTTCAACTACCAGAGTGCCTGAGTAGTCTAAAGTGCTTGCTGTGCTTGGAAACAAAAGTCAGAAATCCACAAAGTAAAAATGTGTAGAGTATCCATATGGTAAAATATGCAATTATACTTAGTAAAATTACTAAAAGACAAATGTAAGTAGTAACTGTGATAAAAGAGTAGGAGAATAAACAGCTTAGATATAAAAAGAAGTCTTTCTTAAAGAACTGCAGAGATGAGCTACTAGGAAACTTCTCTATTTCTGTTCTCAAGCACTATCAACTATATACGCCACAAATGTAACTCAGTCAACTGACAAAGGAACAAAGAATCACCACTATTAATGATACTCTGTCTTCTCAAACACAAAATTTACAGTCTAAGCACTCTTTCTTTGTGCTAAAACATATTTTGACCACACTTCCAGTTATACTAGCAGAGCATTAGCATCTTACTGAGAATAAGGAACATCTAGAAATTGCAGTGAGATTTGTTTGTGCCAATATTACATGTTTTTAAAATGCAATGTAAAGATTAAAGCATATGGGAAAATTTTATGATATCCTTTTAATAAAAAAGGGCCTTATCTTTGCCTACAAAATAGCCCGTTTTAGAATGCCCTTTATTACCAAACAGAAAATTGCCAATGAACGTTTCAGTACCACAGAATAGGAATTTGAGACTGGAATTTGTGTGACTCAAACACTAACTTATGAATGCTAAACTTTAGAAACACCAGTTACTTGAGCTGTCAGAGTAGCCTAGTAGTATAAAGTGATGTTCTTAAAAACAACTATCAGAAATCCATAAAGCCAAAATGTATACAGGAACTACATGGTAAAATACGCAATTATACTTAGTAAAATTACTGAAAGAAAAACATAATTGGCCAATGTGATAGAAGTGACAGAAAATAAACAACTTAGACTTAAAAAGGAAGACACGCATAATTCTTTTTTCTTTTATTATTATTTCATTCATTCTTTCATATTACATCTCAATTATTATCCCATCCCTTGTATCCTCCAATTCCTCACTCCCACTGCCCTTCAAACATGTACATACTTCTTAAATAATGGAAGAGATGAGCTACTAGGAAACTCCTATAATCATTTTATCAAGTACTGTCAACTACCTACACATGCTACAAATGTAACCCAGTCAGATGACAAGGAAAGTAAGTGGCCACCACTATTAGAGATAGCCTCAGTTTTCAAACATAAAATTTATAGTCTAAGTATTCCTTTTTCATGCTAAATAGAAAATGAAGAACTGGGTTTTGTACTACTTACAAGACAATGGTTGTGTATGTATACAAGTTAAGATGGAGATATA
Organism: Acomys minous; assembly: GCF_964271855.1. Taxonomy (NCBI): domain Eukaryota; kingdom Metazoa; phylum Chordata; class Mammalia; order Rodentia; family Muridae; genus Acomys; species Acomys minous. Next base: position 977,602 of record NC_140502.1, on the reverse strand, counting down.
AGAACAAGTTTAAAGTTCACATTGGACAGAAATCCTACTTATATTTTTGATGCAGTTTCAAAAGTCATAGAGTGACCACATCCAAATAATTTTAGAGAATAAATGAACATCTATGTGAAAGCTTTCTGTACCTAGGTGCACTCCAAATATTAAGTTCCTCTACACAGGAACTCACTGCACACAGTTGCACACTGACATAAACACACTCTACGGCCATTTAATTTTACCTTCTCAGTATGAAACTTATTGAAATAGTATGGGGTATCTTTTGATAATAAATCACTGGGTACTGTGCAATGGAAACTGTCAACATGAGGGTTAATCCTAGTGATCACGGTAGATATTGCTTTGTTCACTCAACTTCTGGCCTTGAAATCTGGAAGCTAATAAGAAGAAACAAAATACTTCATAGGCAAATTTAAATTCATAAAATAGCATTGAGTTTAAAAAAGCATTTGGTGTGGTTTCTTTGTGTGCACATTGGAATAAAAAGACAACATTCAAAGCATTGTTCTGTTTCTTATCTTCAGATCTCTCCAGAAATACTTGTGATGACATCTACATGAACATTTAAAAAGCACTTACAGCTGATCCAGAATGTTGCTAAAATAGTCTTTCTCCACAGACCATTGCACAGTATAAAGGAAGAAAAAACACACTTCCATGAACTCTTTGTAGTTTTCTTCATTCTTCATTCTCCAAAAGCACCTGGAAGGAGTAAAATTCATCATGAGAAGTGGAGTGTTCAGAAGCATGTAGAACAAAATCAAAGTGAACATCTTTGTCCTACTATAAGCCTCGGTATTGTGGATTGTGAAGTGTCATGCATATCAGCCTAACAAATGGGCACCCAGGTGTTTCTATATTCTTTTATTTTTCTGGACAATGGAAAGTTTACTTGCACATTCATGATTCCTTTTTTCCCTTAGGCCCTTCCTGATTCCTGGAGGAATCTTCCCTGGGACTTGTCATCTGAAGTCCACAGTCCATGTGGTAAACATGAGTTGATAAATATATTTGATAATAGTTCTGTCTCTGGTTCCATGACATCATTCGGGTTTATGGATATTAAAATCCCTGAGCAGAGGCTGTTTAGTGAAAGTTTTCTTTCAGGACTATCTTATATATTTCTTTATGTGTACACCAATAGAAATTATGTCAGTAGATGATTGTAGATTATGCACAGTGAAATATAAATTATTGATTCAGAAGGGGCATACAAAATGGCTCATGACTACATGGTGAGCATTGTACCACCAAGTCTATATGATGCAGAGGTAGCCACTTGTCTGGGCCATCTGAGAACCTCAGAGCATACACACTGTGAAATATGTCACACCAGTGACAAATAAAGAATATCCACCCAAAGCCTATGTTTCTAGTTTTGGAGAACTAATAATCAGGTGAAATCCAGAAATTTTTTGAGTCATGTTGTACCAAAAACCATCCAGCTACTCACAAAATAGCAGCTCATGTACACTTTAAATGTTGATTTTTAAAAGTTCAACAATATCCAAAGAAACTCATTACCTTTATGTATCATTTCAAATATTAAATAAGACTTATCCCTCAACCAACACCTACATTATTAGTAATAAACTACGTTAAATATTTGAGTTCTAACACATGATCTCCATCCTAGAACCTCAGTTCTCGCAGATCAATAAAATGTGATAAACCATCTTGTAATTCATCTTTGCTTTTCAGTATTGTTTTATACCCATTTCCATTCAAGTAATATCTGTAAGGAATACTTGTGCTGAGTATCTTAGAAGTGAATAATTGGGAAACAACTGTGATTTTAATGTGTAAACTCTTCCTATACAAATTTCAGAATAATCTTTTCTTCATTGCAGTGTAGAATCTGAATTGCCAGTATAAGCGTATACTGATATTTTCTTCCCACTAGATTCACAGGATATTCCATCCCTAATTCCTGTAGGCCTATGCACTCCTCAAATAATGCCTAAACAATTTTTTTGTGTAAAGATGTCTGTGAAACACAAACACATACACACACACATACACACACACACCAACAAACACTTCTACACACATAGATACAAGACATACACTGTTGAAACTAGAATCTATGAAAATTCAGAATTTCTTAATTCTGCATGTTTAGCTTAGCATAATGACCTTCTATTCCATTCCAAATTCCTGCTAATAATATCATTATTTTTTCCACTTTGAGGTCAAATCCATTATTTACATATAGACTACCATGTGCTTTTCCACTGAATTCAAATAGGTCTAAGAGAAGAATGGACCCAATAATTGTATTTGTTTAGTTTCATCTTTGATCTGTGGTTTCAATCATTTATGAATTATACACAAGCAAATTTTAAATATCTATCTGTTTTATCATTTAGTTAAAAGTAACAATATTATATATTTAAAATATGAGAGATAATATATATTTAATTTTATTTAAGTAATTCATTCAGATTACATCTCAATTGTTATTCCCTCACTTGTATCTTCCCATTCCTTCCTCCCTCACTCTTTCACCATGTTCTCTTCCACTAGGCACGTGACAGACAGGAACCTCCTCACCTACTATATGAACATGGCCGATCAGGTCTCATCTGGATAGCCTACTTACCCTTCCTCTGTGTGCCACCAGGCCTTCCCCACCAAGGTGGAAGTGCTCAAACAGGGGGCACCAGAGTTCATGTCAGAGTTAGTCCCACTCTCCACACAACTGAGGCGAATGTGCTGTCCATTGGCTAGAGATGAATAGGGAGCCTATACTTATCACCTGCATTTTCCTTGGTTGGTACAGTAGTTTTAGCAGACCCCACTAGGTCCCAATCTGCCATCCTTGATGGTCTTCTTGTAGGGCTTCTGGTCCCTTTGGGTCCTAATATTTTCCCATTCTCCCATGCCTCTATCACATGGGGTCCCAATAGGTATTCTCAGCATCTGTCCCAATCTCCTGCTGAATGAAGACTCTCAGAGGACATCCCTCTGGGGCTAGTGTCCAGTTAGGAGTGAGTATAGACCATGTGTATCTTTCTGGGTATGGGCTAACTCACTCAGCATGATCATTTCAAGTTCCATCCACTTGCCTGCAAATTTCAAGATTTCCTTGTTTTTAATAGCTGAGTAATATTCCACAGTGTAAACCTCCCACAGTTTCTTCATCCATTTTTCGACTGAGGGACATCCAAGTTGTTTCCAGATTTTGGCTAATATGAAGAAGGCTTCTATGAACAAGGTTAAGCAATTGTCCTTGTGTGGTGGAGGGTCTTTCAGGTGTATTCAAAGGAGTGGAATAGCTTGGTCTTGAGGTATCCCTATTCCCAGTTTTCTGAGAAAGTACCAGATTGGCCAGATTGATTTTCAAAGTGGTTGTACAAGTTTGCACTCCGACAAGCAATGAAAGAGTATTCTCCTTTTTCCACATGTTCAGCAACATGTGCTGTCACCTGAGTTTTTTACCTTAGCCATTCTGATAAATGTAAGTCATTTTGACCTTCATTTCTCTGATGACTAAGGACATTGAGCACTTTTAAGTGTTTCTTAGGCATTTTATATTCATCTGTTGAGAATTCTCTGTTTAGCTCTGTACCCCATAACTTAATTGAGTTATTTGGTTTGGTGGCATTTAGTTTCTTGAGGTCTTTATATATTTTGGATATTAGAACTTTGGCAGATGTAGCATTGGTGAAGAACTTTTCCTGATCTGTAGGCTGTTGTTTTTATCTGTTGACAGTGTCTTCTGCCTCACAAAGTCCCATTTATTAATTGTTGAATTTAAGTCCTGTGCTATTGGGTTTCTGCTCAGGAAGTTGTCTCCTGTGCCAATGGGTTCAAGACTCTTCCCCACTTTTTCTTCTAAACAATTTATTTTATCTGGTTCTATGTTGAGGTTTTTATTCCATCTGGTCTTGAGTTTTGTGTATGATTATAGATATGGGTCTAATTGCATTTTTCTTCATGTATACATCCAGTTAGACCAGCACCATTTGTCGAAGATGCTCTCCTTTTTCCATTGTATAGATTTGGCTTCTTTGTCAAAAAATCAAGTGACTATATGTGTGTGGATTCATTTCTGGGGATTGATGTTGGTTGCGGTAGAGTGTTTGTGTGGTTGTATTGCTACAGTGAAGTTATCTATTTCCTGTGTTATCTTGGTTGTAGTTTGTCATTTTCGGTTGAAGTGTTCTTTCTAGTACCTTCTGTAGGGCCAGATTTGTGGATCAGTACTGTTTGAATATGTTTTTCTCATCCTGTTTTCTGCATCAGTGGTTGTTGAAAGTTTCACTGAGTATAGTAGTCTGGCCTGGCATCTGTGGTCTCTTAGGGTTGGCAGGATCTCTACCCAGGCCCTTCTGGATTGTATGGTCTCTGCTGAGAAGTCTGGTATAATTCTCATAGGTTTGCCATTTGGCCCTTTTCTTTTGCCATCTGTAATATTTTTTCTTTGTTCTATACAATTTGTGTTTTGATTATTACATAATGGAATTAATTTATTTGTTGGTCTATTCTATTTGGTATTCTGTGGGCCTCTTTTATGTTTATATGCATCTCTTTCCTTAAGTTGCGAATATTTTCTTCTATGAATTTGCTGAAGTTATTTTCTGGGCTTTGGAGCAGGGATTCTTCTTTTTTCCTCAATTCCTACATCCTTAGAGTTCATCTTTTCATGACGTCCTTGATTTTTTGGATGGTTAATTCAGGAATTTTTGAGACATAACATTTTCTTTGATGGTTGCATCAAAGTCTTCTATTGTACCTTCTGCAACTGAGATTATGTTCTCATCTCTTGAATTTTGTTAGCGAAACTTACCTCTGCATTTCCTGTTTTCTTCTATAATTTCTCTTCTTCCCAGCTTTCTTCTGTCTGTGCTTTTATCATTTTTCCCATTTTCACCTTCACGTCTTGAACTGTTTTATTGATTTTCTTCATCTGATTGTTCACATTTTCCTCAATTTCTTCTAGTGATTTCTTCTTTCCACTCTATAGGCTTCTGTCATGGCCTCTCTGAAGTCCTCAACGGGTTTGTCCAAATCTTCCTGTATTTGTTTAGGGATTTTGTTTGTTTCCTCCATTATCATCTTCATTGCTAAGGATTTGACATCATTTCTTGTGCTTTGGTTGTGTTTGCAGTCCCAGGGTTTAATTATTTGGGATAATTGAGTTTTGGGGATGTCATATTGTTTTCAGATTTGTTCTTTGTGCTTTTATGCTGGTCTTTAGTTGTCTTGCTGTTTCTGATGTTGGGATGTGGTTTTGGTGTCCTTCACTGGTCACTAAATGTAGTTCTTTGGTGACTGTCTATACTCCTCACCTGTGGGGATCAGGGGACCTTTCAGTGGATCAGGCAGGTGACTTCATTTCAGCTCCAAGGGACTTTGTCTCACACCCTGGTCTCCCCACTGAGCCAACACAGGCTGGTGATGGTTCTCTGCACCCCAAAGTTCAGTCTGAGATGATGAAGGTAATATCTGCCTTTGGCTGGGATTTTGAGATCGTGCACTTGGCCACGGGGCCCTGGGACCTCGGATTAGTTTGCCAGAGAGTGCGGAGCTCATAGCTGTCTTAGGCTATTGCCCATTCTTTCTCAGGCATGCCTCTTCTTGCTCCAGCCCTGGCCATGGGACCTAGGTTCAGTCGGCCAGAGAGTGTGGAAGCTGTCCTCTGTCCTGAACTTCTTCCTGCTCATTCTTGCTCCTGCCATGGGACCTAGATTCAGTGTAACAGAGAGAGAGTGGGAGACATGCCCTCTCTCCGAGAATCTGTCCTTAGCATTGTGTGCCACTAGGTGGAGCCTGGGTTCCTTTTTGAACTAGCAAGGTGAACTGAAGTCAAATCTATCCCATAGACACACACTGTGCTCCCCTCTGGGCTAGCTGGTAATAAGGTTTGTAGTCTGCAACCCACAGTTCAGGCAGAGAGAATTCAGGTACCACCCACCTCTCTGTGCTGGCCTTTATAGAACCAGCCTGCAGACACACGACTGCAGGTGTGTGGTGTGGGGTCTGATCCACAAATTCTACCGGGTTCTCCCTTGGGTCAGCAGGTCTAAATGCTGGTGCTTCATCACCCACTGTAGAGTCTCATATACACAGTCCAAGACATAGAGAACAGCTACAGCTGACAGTCTGATATGCAGCCAGTCTCTGGAGGCTGAGCACCCATCCTCCCTGGACCAGTTGGATGGCCCAAGGCCAGACTGACCTGTGCTTTGCACCACGTCTGTATCGCTCATCTCAGGCTCTTCAGGTCTTGTGGTCTCTAGCTCCCATCCTGTCTCTAGGCTCCATCCTGCTGCTCAGACACAGGGCATAGTTGGTACTGCTATTTTTGATAGCCCCAAGGGATAATATATTTAATGAAACTTTTAAGATTCTAAAAATGTATTACAAATAACAAATGAATATGCTATGAATATGATCTGAAGGTAAAATCACAAAATGTTGGATGTTATTTTTTTATTTATTTTATCATCTGTTGTGAGCCATTAAATTTGATTTCAGATATTGTTTATTATGAATAATGCTTAAATAAACATGGCAGACAAGTGTCTATGTTCAGTGCTAACTTAACAAAATATAAAATGTTCCATGACAGGTTTAATGGAGCAAAACTTACTCCTACATATGCTAAATAAAATAGCTGTATCCTGCTTACCACACTGGCATCCTCAGTTTCAACTCACACTAGTAACTCCTCTACTCTCACTAACCTATTTGGTCATTATTATTTTTTTAATAATTTACTTAGATTATATCCTGAACATTGTATCTTCATTTGTACCTTCCTGCTCCTCCCCCCTCTTTTACTCTATTCTCTTCCCCTAGACCTGTGACAGAAAGATAACTTTTTCACACACCCTAAGATCTTGCCTATCAGGTCTCATCAAGATAACCTGCTTCCCCTTCTTCTGAGTGCCACCATGCCCCCCCAACGAGGGGAAGTGCTCAAATTGGGGGTACCAGAGTTCATGTCAGAGACAGTCCCCACTCTCACCACAACCATGGAGAATGAGCTGTCGATTAGCTACATCTGAAAAGAGTGTCTAGATTTCCTATGTGCATTGACCTTGGTAGGTACAGCAGTTTGTGCAGCACCCCACTCCCTGAGTGTCTAGACCTGCAAGCATTGACAGTCTTCTTGTGGGGTTCCTAGACTCTCTGGATGCTTCTATCTCTCCATTTTTCCATACCACTCTCACCTGGAGTTCAGTAGAAAGTCCCACCATCTGATCCACTCCCCGGTGAGTGGAGACTCTCAGAGGATATCTATGTCAGGCTAATATCCACTTATGAGTGAATATAATCCATGCATATCTTCTGAGTCTGAGTTATCTCACTCAAGATGATAATTTGTAGTTTCATCTACTTGCTCACTAATTTCAAATTTTCCTTCCTTTTTTAATAACTGAGTAGTATCCCATTTTATAAATGTACCACATTTTCTTTTTCCATTCTTTGAATGAAAGACATCTTGGGAGTTTCAAGATTCTGGCTATTATGATTAAGGCTGCAATCAACATTCTTGAACAAATTTTCTTCTTCTGTGGTGGACCATCTTTTGGATATTTGGCAAGAAGTGTCATAGGTAGGCTTTTTAAAAAAGAGTTTCAAATATTTTCTTTCTTTTTTTAAATTTTTACTAATTTATTCATATTACATCTCAATTGTTAGCCCATCCCTTGTATCCTCCAATTCCTCCCTCCCTCCTGCTTCCCCCTACTCCCTTCCCCTTTGTCTGTGACTGAGGGGGACCTCCTCCCCCTGTATATGCTCATAGCGTATTGAGTCTCTTCTTGGTGACCTATTATCCTTCCTCTGAGTGCCACCAGGCCTCCCCATCCAAGGGACATGATCCAATATGGGGCACCAGAGTTTGAGTGAAAGTCAGATCTCCTTCTCCACTTAACGGTGGAGAATGTCCTGTCCACTGGCTAGACTGGGTAGGGGTTCGAAGTTTACGGACTATATAATCCTTTGCTGGTGCCATAGTTTGAGGAGGACCCCAGGGCCCAGACCCACCTGTGGTTTTTCAGGACCTTCTGGATCCTTCTATTTCTTCATTCTCTCAGTCTTCTCACACCTAAAGTCTCAATAGGATGTCCTCCTCTCTGACCCACTTTCCTGGTAGGTCAAGTTTTTCATGGGGATGTACCCCTTGGACTAGTGTCTCAATATTTGTGAGAATATACCATTTGACTCTTTTTGCTTCTGGGCGAACTCACTCATTATGATAATTTTTAGTTCAATTCATTTGTCCTCAAATTTCAGAAATTCCTTGTTCTTAATAGCTGAGTAGTATTCCATAGTGTAAATGTACCACAGTTTCTTTATCCATTCTTCTACTGAGGGACACGTAGGCTGTTTCCATATTCTGGCTATTATGAATAAGGCAGCTATGAACATGGTTGAGCATATGTCCCTGCTGTGTGGCAGTGCATCTTCTGGGTATATTCCAAGGAGTGGAATAGCTGGGTCTTGAGGAAGCCCTATTCCCATTTTTCTGAGAAAGCACCAGATAGCTTTCCAAAGTGGTTGTACTAGTTTGCATTCCCACCAGCAATGAAGGCGTGTTCCTCTCTCCCCACATCCTCGCCAGCATGTGGTGTCAGTTGAATTATTGATCTTAGCCATTCTGATGGGTATAATATGGAATCTCAGTGTCGTTTTGATTTGCATTTCTCTGATGACTAAGGAGGTCGAGCATTTCTTTAAGTGGTTCTACGCCATTTGATCATAGGTAGGTCTTGAGGTAGCATTACTCCTTACTTTCTGAGAAAGTGCCAGATTGATTTCTAAAGTGGCTGCACAAGTTTGCACTCACACACACAGTGGTAGAGTATTCTTCCTCTTTCTACACATCCTCACCACCATGCACTGTCACTTGAATTTCTAAACTTAGCCTTTCTGATGAATGTAAGATGGAATCTCAGAGCCATTTTGATTTGCATTCCTCTGATGACTAAGGAGGTTGAGCATTTCTTTAAGTGTTTCTCAGCCATTCAATATTCCTTTGTTGAGAATTCTCTGTTTAGCTCTGAACCTCATTTCTTAATAATGTTACTTGTATTGGTGGTGTTTAATTTCCTGAGTTCTTTATAAATCTTGTATATTATTTGTCAGATGTAGGATTGGTGAAGATGGTTTCCTAGTATGTAGGCTCTTGATTTGTTCTGTTGACAATGCCCTTTGTCTTAAAGAAGACTTTCAGTTTCACAATGTCCCATTTATCAATTGTGACCTTAGAGCCTGACCTGTTTGTGTTATCTACAGGAAGTTGTCCTCTGTGACAATAGATTAAGGCACTTTCACAATTTTTCTTCTAACAGATTTAGTGTGTCTGTTTTTAATGTTCAGGTTGTTAACACACTGGGCCTTTAGTTTTGTGCATGGTGATGAATATGGATCTTTTTTACATTTTTAATGTGTAGACAGGCAGATAGAGAAGCAACATTTGTTGGAGATCCTATGTATTTTCCATGGTATGGATTTTGCTTCTCTATAAAAACTCAAGTGTCCCTAGGTGTGAGGATTTATTTCTGGGTCTTTGATTTGATTCTGTTGATGAACCAGCATATTTCTATTCCAGTACCATGCTGTTTTTATTACTGTTGTTGTATACCACAGCTTGAGATCTGGGGTAGAGATTCCTTCACAAGATATTTTATTGTAAAGTATTGTTTTAGCTACTCTTGGTTTTTTGTTTTTCCATGTGAGGTTGAAAATTGATATTTCAAGGTCTATAAAGTATTCTGTAGCTGTTTTAATGAGAATTGCATTGACTTTATTGATTTCTTTTAGTAACATGTCCAGTTTTACTATGTTGATTCTTCTCATCCATGGACAAGAACAATCTTTCCATCTTCTGATATCTTCTATTACTTTTAGAGATTTGAATTTCTAAAGGTTGTTTTAAAAGGGCTCACATGTGTTACATGATCCAGTTTTGTTTTAGTAGGATATCTCAGTTCTGATGAATCTGTACTTCCCAGGGTTTTGTTGAGTGTGTTCCTATGCTATTCTTTAGCCATCTAGTTTTCCCTTGTTGTGGCACACCTGAAGATGCCTGGTAGTGCTTGGTGTCTGATGCCTATACAATTAAATGTAGAGTTCGACATAGGAATTGGCATGATGTGCTGCTGGTAGTTAATACCTGTTGGGTACTGCCAAGAAAGATCCACCTCTGGGATTGCAGGCAGACCTGGGACCTTGAAGACAGGGCATGGAAGTTGAGAGTTAGATCTCACAGTTGCTGGCAATCTCCTATGAATGCTGCCTCTGGAGGTGCAGACAGACCTGGGGCCATTGTAATCAGGTGGAGAGGACAAAGGGAAGTCCTCATCTCTACTGATATTCCCCAATGAGTGGTTTCTCAGCATTGCAGATAGAGGTGGGGACTGGGGACTGGCATGCAAAGACCAAGGACAAGCCTCACTACTGCTGGCAGTCCCCAATGACTGCCACCTCTGCAACTGAAGTCACAGTACTGCTGAGAGACCCTAAGTCTGCCACCTCTGGAATTCAAATGGGTGGAACTACAAAAGATTATCCAATGTGAGGGATAAATAAAAATACTTGGAGGTTACAAGAGATCCAAAAGAAAGCCAACAAATCCATGTAACCAGGACCCAGAGGGGCTTGCAAAGACTGAAGCACCAGCCAAGTACCATGTATAGACTGCAGCTAGATTCCCTAACAGTTGTAGCCAAAAGGCAGCTCAGGCTTCATGTGAGGACCACAGTAAAGGGAGTACAAGCTGTTTCTGACATGTACTTTGCTGCCTGCTGTTTTGATCATTCCCACTTGGTGAGGCTACCTCAGCATGCAACAGAAGAAGAGGATGTGCTCAGTCCAGATATGAGTTGATGAGCTGGGGTAGGATGGTGGTGGAATAGGGAGGGAGGATGGAACCTGGAGAAGAGTGCCAGATCTATATTCAGGATGTAAGAGGAATGAATAAATAAGTAAATAAATGCATAAAATATTTTTAAAAAGAACATTCTTAGACAAGCGCCAACATGCCTTCATAATAAAAATCCTTGAGAACAAAATATTGGAGGAAACATAACTCATCACAATACAGGATAATACAGAAATCCCACAGACAAACTCATCCCAAATGGAAAACATCATAAAGCACAGCCACTGAAGTAGGGGACAAGGCAGGGATGCACATTATGCCCACTTCAATACTGTGCTTAAAGCACTAGCTGCAGCAGGAAGACAAAAGAAAATTAAAAGGGTAGGAAGGGAGCAAGAACAGTTCAAACTACCACTATTTGTCACATTAACACAACTTTAAAATTCAGCAGAAAAAAATCAAGAAATGATTTATTCAGCAATTTGAGCAGATAGAGAGTCAACTTGCACGAATAAATATTTTGTATATATCAATAATAAATATATAGAGAAAAATTCATAAACATACACTCATTCAATTAATTATACACTCTCAAAAATTATCTAGAAATAAACCTAACCAAAGAAATGAAGGAACTCTACAAATGAAAACTTTAAAGCTCTAAAGGAAAGAGAATGAGAAACACAGTAGGAAATAGAAAGACATTCCATGCACATGGAGTGGTAGAGTTAACACTACGAAATCACTATTTTCACAAAAGCCATTTTGTCACTTTAATTCCAACTAAATCCCCATCTCCTCCTTCAAATTAACAGGAAAATTCTCCTAAAATTCATATGGAATTACAAAATATGACAGACAGCCAAAACAATCGTGAGCAAAGAGAACAATTCTGAAATGATTACTGCTCTAGATATAAAGATACATTACAGAGCCTTAGGAGGAAAAACGTTTTGGAATTGGCACAAAACAGACATATTGAGCAATGATGCCAAAAACATGCTAGAGAAAATAAAACATCTTCAAATAATGGTGTCGAGAAAAGTTGATATCCATACAGAGAATAATAAAACTAGACCACTATCTATCACCTTACACAAAAACAAACTCGAAGTTGATTATAGACACCTAAATATGAAACACTGAAAGTGCAAGAAGGAGAATGGGCCGTACTCCACATGATATTGGTGTAGAAAAAGATTTCTGGATAGGCCTCAGTTTGTCCAAGAATTTTATCCAACAATGTACAATTGGCATTTTGTTAAGGTAATGATTCTGCATAGCTAAATAATCCATCAGCCAGGTGAAAAGAAAGCCCACAGAATGGCAGTGAATCTTGGCCTGCTCTACATCTAACAGAAGGATTAATATAAAAAATATACAAAGAATTCAAGAAAAATTAGTCAAAATAACAAACAATCAATTCAAAAAAGAGTAGGTTGGGGATTTGTACAAAGAGTTATAAAAAAAGAAAGAAAGAACTAAGAAATCTCTCAAAAAATCATCATACTTATCTATTAGGGAAATGCAAATCAAAAGAAGTTTGATAATTTGTTTTACCTCAGTCAGAATGGCAAAGATTAACAAAAAATGGACAAATTTTGTTAAGGGCAGTATCCTCCTCTCATGATATAGAGTCCCCAGGAAGTGGAGGTAGAGTGAGAGGAGGGGCTTCTGCACCCAAATTCTTAAGCTAGAGTAAGGCAGATGTGATAGTGAAACTCACCTGTTTTCTAGCCCAGGCATATTGATTCATTAATATAAAAGAAAATCCATCATTACACAATGATTGACACTCTGTCCTGGGCATAGTTTCCACCCTGAGCCGTTTTGCATCAGCATGTGTCATGGCTATAGTGCTTAACATAATAGAGTTGCTGACTTGACTCATCTCTGTGCCTTTAGGAATGGAGTCCTTCTACCCAGAAAGCTTTACTCAGTTTTTTGGAGAGAAAAATGTGAATGTATTTCTATAGTATTATATTTCTTAAGGACACTATGATCTCAGATATGAATAATTAATGGGAAGACAGTGTTCTAGGACTTGGGGGTATCATGACAAAATGTCAACTCAGTGGTTCATGGTGGATATAAGAATATTATATAAAGTCAAAGTTCACATTCCAATAAGAAACCTGATTTCTGCAATGACGTCAAACACATCATAAGGAAATCACCTGAACAGAACTGTAGATTTCATCAGAAAGAGACATAAACAGTTTATAGTAGGCCATAGACATAATTTTGGAATTCAGGCATGCATCTATGGAAAAAGAGAATACTCTATGACTCACAGAGACTGGGAAATCAAAGCTGGGATTGATAGCCTCCAGTTCTACAGTGCATGGTTTCTGCTATTATGATTTGGTCAGGCCTAGAATGGACCTTTTGGGCCCTGTTCCCTTTCAACTACCATGGCATCATCTAGTGTAACATGTTTGTATCATCATAAATGGCTTTTCCATGAGCTGTTTCTTGGTTCACATTTGTGGCCCAATTCACTAAGGATTTCATGTCATGGGACTGGATCCCTGTAGTCTTGGATGAAATCATACTGCCTCTGCCTGGAGAAGAGACTAAAAATATTTTTAATCCATAAAATGTGGTATTCTGAATACAGGGACTCAGATTCAAAGCCTGTGGGAAGAAAGTGTTGGACTATTCCACAGGGGGTGAATAGCATGTCAGAAACAACTGGCAATGATGATTCAAGAGATAACTTCATTCACCAATAAATTTATCAAGAAACATGCACACACATGAGCCTTGCATATATGTGCTGGACACTGCAGACATCACCTTATCATGTTCACAGATGGCAGATACTTTGTTAACATGCTGTTCTCTTGCATTTTTATCTCTTGCATGCTGCAGCTTCCAGTTCTTGTGTGCCCCTACAGCATCGGAAAGTGCTTAGTCAGAACACGTTACCATTTATATGGTAAAGGAGATTTGGTGGTTGCTGGATTTTTCCCTGCTTTTGTGGTCCACCCACTCAACAAAACAAATGACTGGAGGATGATGAAATTTATGGTCGAATAATTCCTTTATCCATTACTCCTTTTCAACATTTGGCATTTATATTTCAACATTTGGCTGTCTTCTGAGAGACTTTTCTGGTACTATTAAAGGAAAAGAAGGTTCTGGGGTTTTATTAATTTTCTTTTCCACAGTAGACACTGGAAATTTCCCCATATTCTCGGCCAAGAATGTAATTCCACAGAGTTTGCATGTTTTTAATGTTAGCTATGTGGGGAAAATATTATATAATAAAAAATTGATAGAGTATTTGTGGGAATTCTTAAGTCTACTGTGCTCTTGTGTAAAGGGATAATGACACTGAGGTTAGTGACCACAGATTTCCTTCTATGAGACTGGAATGACAAATAATGTGTGTTCACTGATGATAATTTAGAAACAGGAATGCCAGAATTAGAAATTGAGCCATACTCAGATCTAGCCAATGGACAGAGCATTCTCCACAGTTGAGTGGAGAGTGGGGTATGACTTTCACACAAACTCTGGTGCCTCATATTTGACCATGTCCCCTGGAGGGGCAGACCTGGTTGCACTCAGAGGAAGGATAGTATGATACCAAGAAGAGACCTGATACCCTATGAGCATATAAAGGGGGAGGAAATTCCCCTCAGGAACAGTCATAGGGGAGGGGAATAAGGGGAAATGGGAGGGAGGGAAGAATGGGATGATACAAGGGATGGGATAACCATTGAAATGTAACAAGAACAGATTAATAAAACATTTTTTTAAAAAAATACATTCATCTGTCTCAGGTTATTTTATCTGACTTTCAATTTTGTATTCTCTGTAACTCACCATGTTTACCTGTCTGAAGCATTTATAGATATAGATAGATGTAGATCTCCAATGTGTATTTGTTTGTTCATGAGTATGCTTCTGAGCACACATTCTTTGTAATGAGGTCTCAGAAAGGTGCTTCTAGGCATTGACAATGGTGTAAGATTAAGACAAAGTGTCAGGCAAGTTTTCTTGAGTTTCCTAAGTCCTGCCAAAGAGAAACAATCATGCATATTAGTGTTTAAAGGAAGTCAGGTATGTTTTATCCTGGGCAGATATATCCATTGCTGTAGGTAACCACACAATAAGCATCTGAAAATAAGAAGTGCAAATGGTACTCAAGTCTGAACTCAAATTGGAACATGAAAATACATATGCAGGAATAGCTGAACACAATGGGCAGAAAATCACCTATAATAAACATAAGATTGAGAATGGATTATCGTTAATGTGGCATTACTGTGTCTGCTGAAATGTGGCTGTGGAATAAGTGACCAATTCAACAGTGGAAGAGAAAAAAAGGTTTACGTTGAAATGTAGATAGACTTTAAAGATATTGTATTAGGCTTAGTCTCAAACGGACATACCAAAGGCAGTATGGGAAATTTAAATTTAGGTATCTAAACAAAATATTCTCCCGAAGAGTCAGCTGGCCTTAAGGATCATGGCTTACTTCAAGTTGCAAATCCCTATGGTCTACCAGATGTCTGCACTTTGCATGCTACAAAGAAAAATGTTCTGCTTTACAGCAGATGGTATCCTTATTTCTAATCTCCTCCTCTGCTTTCCAATCTCAACAGCTCAGAAACCACTGTGTATCAGCTTGAGTCCCTCTTCAGGTTGTACAGCAGCCACTCCATTTCTTCAAATATCACACTTATAATTACATGAGCTCACTGTTGCTTGCTTGTCTACTATGTACAAGAAGAGACGAATGTGTGTGATTTAATATCTTTTGAAGTTAGCTTTCTCAGAAAAATGGGAATAGGGCTTCCTCAAGACCCAGCTATTCCACTCCTTGGAATATACCCAGAGGATGTACTACTACACAACAGGGACATATGCTCAACCATGTTCATAGCTGCCTTATTCATAATAGCCAGAACTTGGAAACAACCTACGTGTCCCTCTATAGAAGAATGGATAAAGAAACTGTGGTACATTTACACTATGGAATACTACTCAGCTATTAAAAACAAGGAATTTCCAAAATTTGAGGACAAATGGATTGAACTAGAAATTGTCATAATGAGTGAGTTCACACAGAAGCAAAAAGAGCTAAATGGTATATACTCACTTATATCGAGACACTAGTCCAAGGTGTACGTCCCCATGAAAAACTGTACCTACCAGAATAGTGGGTAAGAGGGGAGAACATCCTATTGAAACTTTAGGTGTGAGAAGCCTGGGAGAAAGAGGAAATGGAAGGACCCAGTGGGTCCTGGAAAACTATAGGCGAGTCTGGGCCCTGGGGCCCTCCGCAAACTGTGGCAACAGCCAAGGAAAAAATAGGCAGTAAAAACCTTGAACCCCTACCCGGACTAGCCGATGGACATTCTCCACTGTTGAGTGGAGAAGGAGATCTAACTTTCACACAAACTGTGGTGCCCCATATTTGAACATGTCCCTTGGACGGAGATGCCTGGTGGCACTCAGAGGAAAGATAATAGGTCACCAAGGAGAGACTTGATACCGTATGAGCATATTCAGGGGGAGGAGGTCCCCCTCAGACACAGACTTAGGGGAGGGGAGGGGAGTAGGGGGGAAGTGGGAGGAAGGGAGGAATGGGAGGATACATGGGATGGGCTAACAACTGAGATGTAATATGTATAAATTAATAAAAATGTATTTAAAAAAAACAAAAACAACAACAACAAAAAAAAAACTAAAATAAGCATCCAACTAGATAAGTTCTAAACAAGTAACATATTTGATGAAGACAACACATTTCCAAATGTACTTTTCATAGAGTGTGGGCCACCTGCAAGCATATACACTTCAAGGTTCACAAATGCTTTCCTACTCTTCATAAAGTTTATCACATATATAGAAAAATGTACATGTAATTTGAAAAAGGAATTGATCTGTCTTACTTCAGTTAACTATCCTCATGCTCTAATTGTAGCTGCATAATGATGCCTATCTTAATTGCCATAGCATCAAAAGATCATAACTTGTGCAACTAGCATTAACTTATATTACTCTAATTTTGTTTCTTCTAATTTTCTAGTAGGATTTTACTTTGTCAAAATTAGGAAGATGGTAAAGGAATAGTTGATAAGTTCAGGATATACAAACTATATCCTGACTAAAAGAGGTTAATTTACAGGAGTACATGTATTCACACTATGTGATCTTTAAACGTGGTGGTTAACGTTCCTGAAAAGCAATAATGACAGTGTCTCTCACTGTATATGAGAAAGATTTCCTTCACACTAACTTAAAAATATGGTTGACTTGTATTCTCAAGTGGCATTTTAGCAGTCATGTATGTATTTGTATATTAATAACTTAAATGATTTAAATGGTAGAAGAATGTGAAAAGGCAGAATTTAAAGGTTTCTTCTTTTTGAGGATTTTTCCTGTTTTACTATTTTTCAAATTAAAGGACATAAATATCTGCTTACTGGTTATTTTAAAACATTTAGTAATGAATGATCCATTTTAAATATTTATGGTATTTCATTTTAGGTATAAAATAACATAGATAAGTTGTGCAAGGTATATTTATCAGTTAAAAACTATATTTTTCATGAATGGCATCTTCCCTGTTTTGTTATGAAATGTATTTTCAATAATTTCTTTAAGGTTTGCATTGTCATAGTCATCACTAATGTTTATACATGTTTATTTATCATCATGACATCAAAATCTGTTTGTGAGGTAGAAGATGGTAATTCATACTAAGTGAAATACATACTGATTAAGTTATGGAAATTCAAAAAATGCTCTTTTCAACTATAATCATACTAATTGTACATCTTATAAAAAACCACATGCTATCAAAACCAATTACCTATTGACCATTATTGTGGTTCATACTTTTAATCTGTACATTTCTGACACACAGACAAATAGACCATGTTTTTCTTTCTTTTCTTTTCTCTTCTTTTCTTTGTGTTATAGTGTGAACTTTTTTACAATTTGTATTAAATATTTTTAAACATACATTATATTATACTACATATATACAATAAACTACCTACAGCAAGAAAGGCCATAAAACAATCAGGAATCATATATATATATATATATATATATATATATATATATATATATATATATATATATACACACACATATACATGCGTGCGTGTGTGTGTGTGTGTGTGTGTGTGTGTGTGTGTGTGTGTATTACATTCATATGTATTAACTATTTGTATCCAGCAGCCTTGAAGATAACATCTTTCCTACCTTGGTGAGTTTAAGATTCTGAATGTAAATCAATAATATCTATCATATCTCATCATTATCAACTTAAAGCATCAATCTAGACTTAAAAACAGCTTAACCCCTAAACAACTAAACTTAATTGTCAAACTAAACTATCTGGTCTTCAACTCCATCAGAGGCTTAAGAATGAATAAATTAGTTACCTGAGTATACAGGGAGTCCAGCTTAGCACCTTCCCAAATGAGATGACAGAGATGGTTTGCTGCCTAAACAGTCATCCAAAATTCTATAGAACATTGGAGCATCATCTTCAACCCTTTGGCCCAATATATCTCAACCAGATATAT
The DNA here is from genome assembly GCF_964271855.1 of Acomys minous. Taxonomy (NCBI): domain Eukaryota; kingdom Metazoa; phylum Chordata; class Mammalia; order Rodentia; family Muridae; genus Acomys; species Acomys minous. The sequence continues at coordinate 959,200 of NC_140502.1, read as the reverse complement.
TCATGAGGAAGGAACTATTGAGGGCTTGCTTACCCTATCTTGGCTGAGTTTGGCTATTGATTCTGCCTGCATCCAAGCTTGCCCACTTGTAGAAAGAATTCTGTCTGTGGTAGAAATGAGGATATTTTGCACAGTGCCTTGTTTGACAGGTATATATGATTTTATAGACCTATGTTCTCAAGACAAGTATGGTCTACACAGAAATTCTGAAATATCCAAATAAGTATACTGAGTGCTCTTTTAAAAATCTTTTTAGATTCTCTTAAGTGCCAAAATACTTTATAAGTATAACTAGTAAGACAACACAGATTTTAAAGAACTTTTGGTAAAAACTCATATATCTTACTCTTTGTGGAGAACATGAATCCCTATTGAGTTTCCCACAGTGTGTTTGTGTCTTGGTTCTCAAGAGAACAAAATGCAAAGCTCTAAGCCTGTGTGTTCACTGAGACACACTGTCGTATTTAGTTTTGACTTTCTGTGTATATAGTGTGTAGAAAATATAAAGGAATCCTTATTTACATCATCTTTTCTCTATAGATATAAAAACGGTTTTAAATGAATACATTTTGGGTTAAAGTTGCCTTTTCAGGTTTTCAAGCATCATAGTCCATTGGTTATTAGAAAACAGAAGGGTTCTGAGACAGAATGTTTATATTTTGAATACAATTTGAAATTACTGTTCTATCGGGGTTGGTCATTGAAGGCTTCTGAATGCATAGCTGGCAAACAATACTTTCTGTAAACATGTCATCCATACAGAGGTTTCCAAGTGCAAAAGGTGTTTTAAGGGCAGTGATAGAACTGGCTTATTTAACGTTAGAGTTTATTTGTTTTTTTTTCCATATTACCTTTCTATTGCTGAAAGTGAGGTATTAAAATCACCCACCATCTCAACACCAGGATTGATCTGCTTTTAAGTGAAATACTGTTTCACTATTGAAGATGGGTACTGCTGTGTTTGATGTGTGAAGGAGAGGTAAACATGCTTTTGGTTTAGATCACAAGTGGGGGATGAGAAAAAGACTTATGAGAGAGCAGGTAATGTTTATCCCCTTAGAAGTTGAACCACCATGTGGAGATTGGTTGTTAATCAACTTAAAACCATCCTTGAACAAATTCTGAGAAGAGATATAAATGTGAGCCAAAACAAGAGGTAGTGCCTTTGGAGACTTGAAATAGTTTTGGCTGTTCATCACTCCACTTTGAGATATTCCTCGATAGAACCACTCATGAGAAGGCTTCATGGATCCTGGCTCTGGCTGAGGTTCCGGGTTCTGTTTGCTCCAGGTTCCAGCAGAAGAAATCCTGCTGATTATGGCAGGAGAATTGTTCCTCGCAACTGATATCCTTATGGTTTCATTATTGTATTATTTAATCTCCTTTTTCTATTGTTTAGGTTATAAGTGAGGTACTCTCGGTTAATAAGTTCATAATAAAATATTTTTGTTTTAAAAATTGAGCCTAAATATGTGTACATGTTTAGGATTGTAGTAACCTGTTGTTGGAATTTCCCTTTAATGAGTATAAAGTACACTTCACCATCTTTTCTGAATAGGTTTTGTTTGATGTCTATTTTGTTACATCTTAGCATATTTATGCCGCCTTAGATTTCATTTTCTTATTTTTCAAAACATCCAATCTCATCTTTCATTCTTCCACTCCTCTTAGTTCCACCTCCATTCCACCTTTCACCACTGCTACCGCACCTTACTACCTTCTCCACCTGTTCCACACCTCCATTTCCCTTCAGAAAAGAGCAGGCCTCTCAGGGATATCAGCCAAACACATCCCAAGGAGCTACAATATAAGACTAGGTGCAAACTCTCATATTAATGGTGGGTGAGACAACCCAGTAGGAGGAAAAGGGTATGAAGAACAGATGAAAGACTCAAAATAATCTTCACCATACCCCCACTCTTAGTAGTCCCACAAAAAACAAATTAACAACCCTACCATATATGCAGAGTACCTAGTGCAGAACAACACAGAGTCCAAGGTTGCTGTTTCAATCTCTGTAAACCCCTATGATCTCTGCTTATTTTATTCTGGGAGTCAGGATCTCTTGGTGTTCTTAACCCTTCTAGCTCCAAAAATTTTTCCTCCCTCTCCTAACATGATTTATAAAGCTCCATGTGGAGGAACTTGACCATGATCTCCAATTTGAGCTCTCTCATCTTGTTTGGCTATGGGTCTCTTGGCATCTGCTCCCATAAACTGTCAGCAGAGATCTTTCTGATGACAATTGAGATAGACACTGATCTATGAGTTTAGCAAAATATGATTAGGAATCATTTTATTGATTTTTTTCTGTCCTGTGTCTCTGGGATATTCAGCCTCTGGTTCCTGGCCATCCTTAGGCATGGGCTCATTCTCCTAGTGTGGTCCTCATATTGACCAGTCATTGGTTGGTCTCTCCCACAAGTTAAGCTTCTCCATTGTCTCCGCACTTTTTTCAAATAGGATAAATTGTAGATGGAAGGTTTTGTGGCATTAGTCTCCATGAGCTAAGCCTGGAATGTTTGCCTCATTACAAACTCCATAAGGTTCAGGCTCCATAGCATCTTTTACTAGGAGTCATCGCTAAGATCACCCTTCTAGAACCCTGTAAGTTTCTATAAAAGCCATTGTACTAAACTTTCACATATATTATATGTTATGTGGTACAGATCTTCCTCCTAAACATTGTTCTACCTTCTGTCCAGGTTTAAGTTGATTAGCTACCAATGTACTTTGGCCATGATGTTTGCCATTGAGGATATCAACAGCAACCTCTACATTTTACCCAACACATCCCTGCGTTTTGAAGTCCATAATGTTCCATATGGTCAAAGGGAGACTCTGAGCAGTCTTTTTAACTCACCTTCAGGGCATGGTCAGAGCATTCCTAATGACAGATATGTAAAAGAGAGAGCAAATACTTACAGGACCATCATGGGCAATATCTGAATACATAGGGACACTGCTGGATCTATACAAGTTTCCACAGGTGAGATGGGTAATGGTATAGGACTTGATGGCAGCCCTACTTGATGATATTATACAGGGCTGTGAGGCAAAAAAGGAAACATAAATCCCTCTTCGTGGATAGAAAATGATGCAGTTGATGGTACATCTATATTTATGTAGCATAGAATAGAGAGAAAAGGGAAGGTAGAGTAGACACAGTACACAGTTGAACCCATGAAGGCTTTCTGTCCTTTTCTGAAACACAAATAGGAAAGAAAATAATTTCACCTTCAAAGCAGGCATTGTCCTCAATGCTTCAGACCATTGCTGTAGAATTTAGTTCAAGTTTGTGACTATGTTCTTTTTTATTGTGTTTTCTCTGTAGCTTACTATTGGGCCTTTTGATAGCATCCTGAGTGAACAAAGACGGTTTTCTTCTCTATACCAGGTGGCCCCTAAGGACCCATCTCTGACACTTAGCATTGTATCTTTGATGCTTTATTTCCAATGGTTCAGGGTGGGGATTTTCCTCATAGATGATCACAACCGTGCCCAAACTCTCTCAGATTTGAGAAGTGAGATGGATAAAAATGAAATCTGCATAGCATTTGTGGAAATGATCCTAGTCAGCAGGGGCTCATATCTTACCAAACCCTGGAAAAATCAGGTTCAGATCCTGGATTCATGAGCAAATGCAATTATTATTTATGGGGACTCTGATTCTCTGTTAAGCTTAATAGTAAATATAAAACAGAAGTTACTTACATGGAAAGTCTGGGTCCTGAACTCACACTGGGATCATTCAAAATTTGATGAATATTTCATGTTAGATTCATTACATGGGGCCCTTATTTTTTCACACCATAATGAGGAGATTACTCATTTTGCAGATTTTATACAGACAGCCAATCCTTCCAAATTCCCAGAAGACATGTATCTTCATTAATTATGGCACTTATTCTTTCATTGTTCATTTTTTAGGAAAGATTGTAAAATTGTGGACAACTGTCTACCTAATGCCTCCTTGTGATTCTTGCCTGGGAACATCTTTGACATGCCCATGACTGAGGAGATTTACAATGTGTACAATCCTGTGTATTCTGTGGCCCAAAGTCTGCATGAGATGACTCTCAAACAAGTACAATTTCAAGCCCATAGAAAAGGAAAAGAGATGGTATTCTCCCCACGGCAGGTAACGTCACTTCAGCTGAATTGTGACATTGGCAACATGACACTCTACAGGCTTATAAATGCACTCAAACTAGGCCATACATATTTTAGATTATTTTATTGAAAATATTCAAGAGAGACTATAAGGAGAAATATGTTTATTTCAATAGACAGTTGTATTACAATGGGCCATACAATATTTTCAGGGTAAATTTTTCAGTATGAAAATTCCAATTACACAAAAGAAGAGACAGAGAATTATCACAGTGCACCGGAACTCTTCTAAATGATTATATTATGTAAATGATGACTCACAAAATCCTTCATTTTACAGAATCAAACTATAAATATTTTCACATTTTAATTGTATATAACTATAATTTTAAAGAAGGTGAGAGTTTTCTCCATACATACTCATGATTTAAGAGTGTTTGGTTCTACCTTTTCTAGTTAAACTGATTTGAACATTTTGGAAGCACAGTGATGCTCCCATTATTCTTTGGTATTATTTATTCAATGCAATTAATGTCTATATTAAAGGCGTTTTTCACATCAAGGTTAAAACCAAGAAGAGATTCTCTCTGATTCTACCTCTGTTATATTTCTTTGGAGGCTATGTAAGATAAGTATGTGTTTCTCTTTTAGCTTCATCCTTTTATAAAGAACACATAACTCATCAATCATGTGGGGGACCGTGTAGTCATGGATTGGAAAAGGAAATCACATGCAGAGTATGACATTTTCAACTTTTGGGATTTCCCAAAAGGTCTTGGGCCAAATGTGAAAGTAGGAACATTTTCTCCAAATGCTCCAGAGGGCCAGAAATTGTCCTTATCTTTTCATATGATACAGTGGGCCACAGGATGGACAGAGGTGGGTGGCATCTTACCTTAGTATTTTCACCAGTGTGCATATTTGAAATTTACAGCCAGCAAGTTGTGACCATTGCTTGCTCATACAGGGTCCACTTATAGACACAAAATAACCACCAATATGAAGAATTGTCTTCCTACCTAATTTTGCTGGGTGAACTTTTTATTTTCCAAGCTTTTCATTTCTTTAATATCATAAATACCATACCTTTTTCAGAATTACCTTAAACATTTTCACAGGTCATCTGACAGAGGATTTATTTTTACCCCACCTTGGAAGGTTTTAACCAATGGTCCAACAAAACAAAACAGCATGATGGGAGTATGGGAGGGAGTAGGATCAGGAGGTGATGAGGGAGGAGCCTGCAGTTGGGATAGAAAGAATTCAAACTACAGAAAAAGCAGGCATCATATGTTGCTAAACTCACTACATGAGAATAACTCTGAGGCTGGCTGAGTTAAGAATGTCTATAGATATACAAAGCCTCATGTTGGTGATAGATTCTTTATGACTTATCATTAGACACCATTCTTAGTATGGCACGAAAGAACATTTGCAGATGTCTAACTTCTGCTCAGCTCATACAATGACAAGAGAACCAGCCTCAATTGCTCTGTATATCTCACACACCTCATACAATTATAATGTTAGAATTGCACAGTGCTTGTGAATATTCGATGGCAAATCCCATAAATACCTGACCATTTGCTATCACTCACTTTATTCTCAGATTCCTCTGTCTCTATGTAGTGAGAGCTGTCATCCTGGATTCAGGAAAACCCAGCTGGAGGTTAAGGCTGCCTGTTGCTTTGACTGCACTCCTTGCCCAGAGAATGAGATTTCCAATGAGACAGGTAATTGTCAGTCATGCAGAAAGCATTCCCACCTATCCATCATCTGCAATGGCTAAGCATACGGAAAACATCTGAAAGTGAGCTGGAACTAGCTCATTTCAGTGAAGGTATTCCTCTTTCTTTCAGCTGTTAGAAAATCACAGGTTATATAGAGTTCATTCTTCCCACAGAAATAATACACTCATGATAGTGAAATTCATACCTGCTTTATATTCTTTAACCACCGCAGATGAGGATGTGGCTGCCTACAGAAAACCACTCTATATCACCAGAGAAGTATGCTTCATTTCAGCATGCATTTTATCTTACTTTATTTTCTATTGCTATGACAAAGTATCCTGACCAAGAAACTTATAAAAGAAAGCATTTAATTGGCTTACAGTTTCATATAGTTAGAGTACATGTTGATACCCTGAATGAGACCAGACCCAATATGCTCAACTGTTTGAATACTTGGTCTACAGTCGTGGGGGAATTTGGAATAAGTAAGAGGTGTGGCTTTGTTCTCTCTCTCTCTCTCTCTCTCTCTCTCTCTCTCTCTCTCTCTCTCTCTCTCTCTCTCTCTCTCTCCCTCCCTCCCTTCCTCCCTCCCTCTCTTCCTCCCTCCACATACCCATGCTTATAGATCAGATATAAACTCTGATCAGCTATTTTCTCAGCTCCATTAATTTCTTCACCTTTCTATAATCTTCATTTGGAACTCTACACTTGTAAGTTATAGCCTTTCTTTAACAAGTTGTGTTGGTCATGATGGTTCTTCACAACAATGGAAAATTAACTAATAAAGCATGACAATAGGACCAGTTCAGAGCTCACATACTGATCCAAATGCAAGATACAGAAAATACATACTATGAATAGAAAGATCCTTAAAAGCCCTTCCAAAGACACAAATGTCCCAAAAGTGCCACAACTACTAAGCCACTATTTCCAAATAGTTCCATGAATGGACGGCAAAGCATATATATATGATGTAAAGGCAGGACATTCTTATTTAAACATTCACATTTTATGTCCTGATAAACATGTTCTTACGAGCATATCAAGATTTTATTTTTATACTTTAGTTTTGTAATAATTCTCTGTTATACAATATATCACCAGCATAGTCTCCCTATCATCCCCTCCTCCCAGTCACCATACCTACCTCCCCTCTCCTCCAAATCCACTGGCCTTCTGGTTCCTTTCAGAAAGTGGCAGACTTCCCATGATATCAACCAAATAAGATGCACTAAGGCGAAACACAAACTCTCATATCAAGACTCACCAAGGCAACCCACTAGAGAACAATAGGGTCCACAAGCAGGCCAAAGAATCAGGGGCACCCCCACTTCCACTGTTAGAAATCCTGTTTTAAAAAAAAATGTAAAAATACCTCAGCTTGTATGGAGACGGTGTAGCACAGACCACGCAGGCACAAAGATTGCTGCTTCAGTTTCAGTGAGACCCTATGATCTTTGTTTGGTTGATTATGGGAGTCATGTTCTCCTGGTGACCTCAAACCTCTGGATCCTATAGCATTTCTTCTTCTTCTAATGTGCAGTTCCCCAGGTTCCCCATAATGTTGGTTGGGGGTTTCTGCTTCTGCTCCCATCAGATGCTGGAGGAAGCCTCTGTGATGATGCTTGAACTAGGCTCCTATATATGAGTATAGCAGAATATCATTCAGAATCATTTCATTTACTTTTTATCAGAAGGGTTTGGTGCTACCTTAAATCTCTGAGCTATTCACTTTCAGGTTCCTGACCCTAACTTTTAATTGGATTATTTGGTTTGCTGATGTCTAGTTTTCTTTATTTCATCATATAGTTTGGATAGTTGCCGAATATTGACTGAGGAGTTGGTGAAAAAATTTTTCCCCATTCTGCAGGCTACCATTATGTCCTACTGGTGATGTCCCTTGCCTTGTGGAAACCTTTCATTGTCACGAGTTCCCATTGTCAAAGTTAGAGCCACTGCTGGCTCTCAGTGTTCTATTCAGAAAGTCATCAGTCAAGATGACCTGCCCATTGGTGAGAATGGGATACATCAGTCTTCCAATTTAATGTGTGTGAAGTTTAATTTGTGCTTTAACCTTTAGTAGAGTTTCATTGACAAATGTGAGTGCCGTTTCCCTTGGGGAATATATGTTCAGAATTGAGACACCATATTGGTGAGTTTTTCCTTTAATGTGTGTGAAATGTCCTCCATCTCTTTGATTAAATTTTGTTTGAAGTCTATGTTGTTAGATATTAAAATAGCAACACCAGCCTGTATCGTTGGTCCATTTTCTTGGAAAATATTTTTCCAAGCCTTTACTCTGAGGTAACGTTTGTCTTTGATGTTGAGGTGTTTTTCTTCCCTGCAGTGGAAGGATTTGTAATATTTTCATATCCATTATGTTAGCCTGTGTTTTTATTGTGAAATTCAGACTATTGATAGTGATGGATGTTAATGACTGGTTATGATTAATTCCTGTTATTTTGGTAGTGTTGCGGTTGTTGCTGCTGCTGCTGGTGGTGGTGGTGGTGGTGTGTGTGTGTGTGTTTCCTTTCTTTGGGTTTTGTTAGTGTGCAATTTACTCCTTGTGTTTTTATGAGTGTACCTAATCTCCTTGTGTTGGCATGTATCTTTTACTATATTCTGTAAGGCTGGATTTGTACATAGATATTGCTTAAATTGACTTTGTCATGAAATGTCTTTCTCTGTGGTGATTGAATGCTTTGCTAAGTATAGTAGTCTAGGTTGGCCTCCGTGGACTCTTAGCGCCTTAAAGACATCTGCCCAGGTACTATTGGTTCAGACTCTCTGTTGAAAGGTTGGGTGTAATTCTAATAGATAATTTTTTTTGTGTAGCTTGGCCTTTTTCTCTTGTTGCTTTTAATATTCTTTCTTAGTTCTGTACATTTAGTGTTTTGGTTATTATGTGGCATGGAGTCTTCCATTTCTGGTCCTATATATTTGGTACTTGGCAAACTTCCACATTTATAGGCATGTTCTTTTTTATATTTGGAATTTTTTTCTATGATTTTGTCAAATATATTTTAAGGCTATCAAGCTGAAATTATTGTTAGTCTCCTACATTTACTAGACCCATAATGTCCCAAATATCCTGGATGGTTTTGTGTTAAGAATTTTTAGATTTAACATTTTCTTTGATGAATGAATCTTCTGTCATTGTATCATCAACTTCAGAGATTCTTTCTTCTATCTCTTGAATTCTGCTCCTGATGATTGATTATGTAGCTCCTTTTGGCTTACCAAGATTTTCCATTCCAGAACTCATTCAGTTTGTGTTTTCAGGGCTTCTATTTCCATTTTCAGACCTGGAACAATTTCATTCACCTTTGTTTCTTTGTTTGTGTGTTTGTTGGATTCCATGGCTTTCTTTAAGGACTTTGTTGATTTTCCTGCAATTTTTTCTTCTGCTTTCCTTAATTTCTTTAAGAGAGTGTTTTTCTTCTTTATGAGCCTGAATCATATTTCTAAAGTTGATCTTAAAGTCATTTTCTTGTGCTTCACCTGCACTGAAATATTGCAGTCTTGATGTCTTAGGATAGTTGGGACCTGGTGGTGCCCTATGGCTTTGGCTATTTGTTGATGGTGTTCTCACACTGCAATTAAGAATCTAGATTTGAGGGGATTGTAGGTCTCAGTGCTGATTTCTGAGTTTTTATTTATTGCATGGTGTTTTTGTCCTTGGCTTTTGTTTCTCTTTTGGTCTTCAAGTCTTTAAGGCCTGAATTTCTGAAAGCTGACTTGAAAGTGTGTGTTCAGGTTGGGGACAAAGCTTCAGGTGACAAACGTGGCCTTTGGTGCGGCATGGGGTCTCTGTTCTTCTGACTGGTGTCACTTATGCCTGTTCTTCTGGCCATTCTCTTGGTCTTATTGAACTTTTCCTTTAATCTCCTTGCATTAGCAGTTTTCTGCTAGTATTCTCTATGTAAGGATATATTGTACACAGATAGTGTTTAAATTTTATTTTGTCATGAAATATCTTGTTCTTTCCATCTATGATGATGGAAAGCTTTTCTTGCTATAGAGGTCTGGACTAGAAATCCAGATCGGGCATAGTGTGATTTCCAACTGTGTGTATTTTGTTCACACAAAACGACATGGCTCAAATAACAATGCAGTGTGCTATACCTGGCAAGTGACATCCAGTAAAAAGAGAAACCTGAATGGGTATTCACAATCAACTGCATTTTTGGCAGATATGAATCAGTGTATGAAGTGTCCAGAATCTCACTATGCAAACAAAGAGAAGCACCAATGCTTACAGAAAACTATGATATTTCTTGCCTATGATGAGCCCTTGGGGAAGACACTCAGCTTCACATTCCTGGGCTTCTCCTCACTCACAGCTGTTGTTCTTCTTGTGTTTCTGAAACACAGAGATACTCCCATTGTCAAGGCCAATAACCAGCATCTCAGTTACACCCTGCTCATCACTCTGACCCTCTGTCTCTTCCTCTTCATTGGCCATCCTACCACAGCCACCTGTGTCCTGTAGCAAAACATTTTTGGACTCCTCTTCAATGTGGCTCTTTCTTCTGTGTTGGCCAAAACTATCACTGTACTTTTAGCCTTCAAGATGACTGCTCCAGGAAGAGTTAGGAGATGGTAGCTGATCTCAATGGCCACTAATATTATTATTGCCATCTGCACCCTGATCCAAGTCATTCTTTGTTGAATCTGGCTGGCAACTTCTCCTCCCTTTATTGATAAAGATGCTCACTTAGAACATAAGCAAATCATCATCATTTGCAACAAGGGATCAGATTTTGCCTTCCACTGTACCCTAGGATACATGGGAGCAGTGGCTCTAGCGAGCTATCTTATCACTTTCTTGTTCAGAGATCTGCCTGATACAGTCAATGAAGCCAAGTTCCTGTCTTTCCGCATGCTAGTGTTCTGCAGTGTCTGGGTCACCTTCCTCCCTATCTACCACAGCACCAAGCAAAAGGTTGTGGTGGCTATGGAAATCTTCTCTATCTTGGCTTCCAATGCATCACTCTTGGGCATCATCTTTGCCCCTGAGTGGTACATCATATTATTAAGGCCAGAACGAAACTCACTTCGTCACATCTAGAACAAAACATATGCTAGGAAGAAAGACCTTCTTAAACCCTAGCTTCCATGTTTCTTAAATAACATCTTTGAAGGCTGATTGATTTTCACCCTCTGAACAATAAAATATAAAGTTAGAATTTTCCCTTTGATAGCATTGGTTTCTTTGGGAAAACATTAGGGTATTTGGATTCTGCAGCCATCCTGGATTTTTTCTTTTTTTCTCTTTTCTGATTTATTTGTTTATTTATTTATTTATTGCATATACATTCATATTATTATACATATACTCATTAAACTACCTATAGCAAAAGAACCATGAAACAATCAGGAATTATACAAATGTTACAGTCTTGGTGTTTTAGTTATTTGTATTTGACAGCCTTGAAGAAAACATCTTTCCTATCTTGGTGCATCTAAAATTTTGAGTGTAAATAAATCTCCATCACATCTTGTAATTATCAACTTCAAATGTCTATCTACACCTTAAAACATCTTAGCCCCTAAACAACTAAACTTCATTGTAAAGCTAAGTTACTAGGTCTTCAACTCCATCAGAGACTTGAAAAGGAATAAACTTGATTACCTGAGTATATTGGGACTGCATGTTAGTAGATTTCCAAATGTGAAGATGTCAGGGATAGTTTTCTATTGGAATAGTCACCCAAACTCTATTATGTTGGAGCATTTTCTCCAGCCATCTGGCCAAATATATCTGACAAACATATTTGTGAGGCAGGAACTATTGAGGACTTGCTTACCCTATCTTGGCAAAGTTGGACAGGCAACTGTGCCTTCATCTAAGTTTGCTTCATTTTTGGCAGAATTCTGTCTGTAGTACAAATGAGGACAGTTTGTTCAGTGGCTAGTTTGCCACATTTGAAGCAAGCTCCATAATGAGATTTTTTGATGTTCATCATCTACTTTGAAGTAGGCTGGGTGTTGCTAGGCATTAACCTGTCTTATTGTCAGTGAATCTTTAATATAATAAAACATTTTAAATACCATATTTTGCATGTGTCTGGGGTTTTTAATACTATATCTAACTATCATACCTTATCTTTCTGTAGAATCATATCTATCTGTTGTACTTAAAATGTATATTCTTGTGATAAAATTTGATTAGTGATTTATATGGCCATGATTTGATCAGCTAACAAATAACTTGTATAGCTTATTTGTCCTAAATGGCCTGCATTAGCACTTTCAAATTAAGAAGATAAACCTTGTATTATAATTGATTTATATGGGTACAATAACTAATATTAGAGTAGAAATATTTATATATAATGTATGTGAAGAATAAACTTACATTTGAATTCTATACAAGTGTAATTAGAATTAAACTTATTTTGTATCTATGAGTGACAATTGAGGCATTATGTTGCAGAGTAGATTCACTAATCTCCTTTTTTTCTATCTTCTCTATATATTTCTATATTCACACTTCTCTCTTTTCAAGTCCTATCTCAAACCTAACAATGTAAAATAAGGAAAAAGAGAGACAACACTGAGTCTAAGCCATACTGTTTTCATGTTGACATTTATGCTACATTTTTTTGGCCTCCACTATTACTTTTGTGTTACTGGTTTAGTTTGCTGATGAAATCTTAATATATGAGTTTTTCCACTTAGTTGATTCACATATTTGATTAATTTTACAACAGTACCCAAAAAAGTATTTCCTATATCAATTATGTGTGTTAATGACAAGATTTGATATTTAATATAGAAATTTTGTGTCAATATATATTCTTTTCTGGTGTCTTTAAAGGAATTTCATAATAGTGTCATGCTATTAAAAAGAAGGAAATCCCAAAATTTGTGGACAAATCAATTGAGCTAGAAATGATCATACTGAGTGAGTTAAACCAGAAGCAGAAAGACTCAAAGGGTATATACTCACTTATATCTGCATAGTAGCCCAAAGGGCATGTCCCATGAAGGTTTCCACTTACCAGGAAACTGGGACAGAGGGGAGGACATACTATTGGGACTCTAGATGAGAGAAGCATGTGAGAATGGCAAAGTAGAAGGATCCAGAGGGTCCTACAAACCTACAAGTAGAATGTTACGATAGGCAAATTTGGGCCCATGGGTCCCGGTCAAACTAAGGTACCAGCCAAGGACAATACAGGGAGTAAACTTTAAACCCCTACCCAGATCTAGCCAATGGTCAGAACATTCTTCACAGTTGAGTGGAGCATGGGATATGACTTTCTCACGTACTCTGGTACCTCACCTTTGGCCATTTCTCCTGGAGGGGGAGACTTGGTGGCACTCAGAGGAAGGACAGCAGGTTACCAAGAAGAGACTTGATACCCTATGAGCATATACAGGTGGAGGTAATCCCCTTCAGGAACAGTCATAGGGGAGGGGAATAAGGGTAAAATGGGAGGGAGAGAAGAATGGGAGGATACGAGGGATGGGATAACCATTGAGATGTAACAAGAATAAATTAATAAAAAAAACACTAGTAGGAAATTTCTGTTCAATGTGAACCTTAAACATGTCCTTGGAGCTTGGCTCAGCTTGTATACATATACAATCACTGGCTTCAAGTATTACAAAGCCCAGTTCCTCACTCTCTCCTTACCATAAAGAAAGAGTGCTTAGATTGTAAATTTTGTTTGTAGAGGGAGGGTATCACTAATAGTGGTGACTCCTCCCTTGTCACTTGACAGAGTTACATTTGTAGCATGTATAGTTGACAGTGCTTGAGAACAGGAATAGAGGAATTTCCTAGTAGCTCATCTCTGCAATTCTTTACAAAAATGTCTTCTTTTTTTCTGTCTAAGTAGGTTGTTCTATGACACATTTATCACATTTACCTCTGTGTTTCTCTTTCAGTAATTTTACTAAGTATAATTGCATATTTTACCATGTGGTTACTGTACACATTTTGACTTTGTAGATTTCTGATAGTTTTGTCAAGCATAGCACTTTAGACTACTTGGCAACTCTGATAGTCAAAGTAACAGATGTTTCTTATGTTTAGTATGCAAGAGTCAGTGTTTGTGTCGTACAAGTTCTAGTCTCAACTTCTTAATGTATTTTACTGAATTTCCAATGGGAATTTTTTCTGTGTGGCAATAAAGGGCATCTTAAAAGGGGCTATTTGTATAGACAAAGATATCACAAAAGTACAATTTTTAAATGGAAATATAATTAAATTCAAATATGAATAAACCATTCAGGATAAAGGAGTATGCTGGATACTTACTGTTCAGATGATATGAAGAAAACTAGCAAGAGACAGGAATGATTATACTTCTTATAAAAAGAAGAAAGAAACCTTATATTTTTCATTAATTATTGCACATTTTAATTAAAAACTTATATAAAGATTTTCCACACACTTTACTCTTTATATTCTTCTGGTTTATAAACATGTAATACTGCCACATACAAATCTCATTGAGATTTCCAAATGTTTGTGCTTCTCAGTAGAGTAGTAGTCTTCTGTTAGCATAACTGGAGAGGTAGTCAAAAGATGTTTTCTAGAAGAGAACATATATTGCACACATTTGTCAAGTGTAAATTGCATATGTTTGTTTAGAATTAAAATAGGTGTACATTACTGGGATTCTTTTGCATACCATTAATCTACGTATGCATGTGTGGGGCAGATATATTCCTAGGCATTTGAAGCCAGACTGGCCTACACCAAAACATCATTCAAAACTATGGGAGCAGTTACATTACTATGTCATAAATGAGCATTGCTTAGGTTCATACATCCAAATGCATGTAGACATATATAATTTAAATTATTTATTTATTTATTTTACCTACTGATCATAGCCCCATCCCTCCTCTATTCCTTGTCCCATTCTCTCTCCCTCCACTCTGTCTTCATTCTCTGTCCTTCATAGACAGGGATCGCCCCTACCCACTCACCTCAACTCATCAATCACATCAGAACTGAATGTGTACTCCTCCCCTGTTGCCTGACAAAGAAGCTACACCAGCAGAAAGAGCTCAAAAGCAGGAAAGAAAGTCCATGTCAGAGATGGTCAGGCTCCTCTTACTAGGGAACTCAAACTAATCCTGAGGTGCCCATTGGCTATATCTGTGTAGGGGACCTAGGTCCAGTTTATGCATGTTCTTGGTTGGTGGGTCAGACCCCACAAACCCCTCTATGCCCTGCTAAATTGACACTGTTGATTTTCTTGTGGAGCTCATGTCACTTCTTGGTCCTCCTAAACTTACCTCTACTTTTCCACAAGACTCCCACACTTTGTCCAATAATTGACTGTGACTCTCAGCATCTGTATTGATTCAGTGTTGGCTGGAGCCCCACTGGGGACACCTATGTCAGGCTCTTGTCTACAAGCAAAGCAGAGTATCTATAATAATGTTAGAAGGTGTTTCTCTCCTGTAGGGTGGGTCTCAATTTGGGCCAGGCATTAGTTAGACATTCCCTCAATCTCTGCTCCATCTTTATCCCTGTACATCTTGTAGAAAAGGTAATATTTGAGTCTTAGCTGTTGTGGATGTCTTGGTCTTCCTCTCCCTCCATTGGGAGTTCTGAATAGTTAGAGGGCATCCTCAGATTCCAAGACCCTGCTACTAGGAGTCTCAGCTAGAGTCAACCTCCATATTATCCCAGAACCTACCCTGTCTTATCTCTCCATCTTATCATAGAGATATCTTGACCAACGGTTTATTTTTTTCTGTTCACGCCCTCTGTCCTCCTCCAAACACCCTCCCTAGGTCCAATATCGACCTGCATTTCTCTCTTTGCTCCTTCTACTACCTTCTTCCATATCTTCAACTTCTTCTGCTGTCTATTTTAGTTCCCCTTCCGAATGAGAATTAAGCATCCTGTCTTGGGTCCTCCTTCTTACTTATTTTATTTGGGTCTCTGAATTCCAATATGTTTATCCTGTACTATATGGCTAAGTTAGTACATCCATGTGTCTTTTTCTTGGTCTGTGTTACCACACTCAGCACATTTGTTCTAGTCTTTCTGCCTGCAAATTTCATAGTTTTCTTAGCTTTCATATCTGAATAATATTTCATTGTTTCATTATCCATTCTTTGGTTGGAGGACATCTAGACTCTTTTCTGGATTCTATCTGTTATTAATAAAGCTAATAACATAGTTGGGCAAGTTTCCTTGGGTATATGGACAGGTAGTAATATCTTGAAGTAGAGCTTTTACCAGTTTTCTGAGAAAGTAACAGAATGATTTCTGAATGTAAACATACATCCTTCTAAATATGCATGCCTGGTGTGTGAATTTAATTAAAAATAAATCATTAAAAAGACGTTTTGCCTGAAAAAATAAACTACAAAGGAAATGAACAATATGAAAATGGACATAGGGGAATGTGATACATATCTTGCACACTAATCATAATGAATTGTTAGTACAGGAACCAAATTTTTGCCCCAGAAATACTCATGTGCATTCATCAGCCACTCATTCACTACCTTAGTCAATTCATTTAATTTCATAAGGAAATGCCAGAAACTCAGAGGCTCACCATAAAGTGTAATTTTCATATTTCTCAAAAATAAGAAAATGAATACATGGTCAGCTTTGCAGTTTGGTCAAAACCTTTGGCTTTGTTTTTACCTTCTGAGCAAGCACTCAATAACCACAGATGGAAAATGCCTTTTCCGGAAGATGCTTATTTTGGTTAGATGAACTCAGATGAACATGTATAAGTTTTCCAAAATTCCAGGCTATTATGTCATTCTAACATCATTATACTGCATAATTGTTCCAAACTTTAGGGTTGAGGGAAAATATATTCAAGTACAAGATAACCATTGTATTGACTGTAATTGATCATATGCATATCTTTTTTAAAAAAATCAATATTGTACCCTTTTACAGAACAACAGATGAAAGCCAGTTTGCTCTGGTCTTGGCTTTTTCAGTGGATGAAATTAACAAAATCTCTGATCTTTTACCGAATAGGTCATTAGTATTTAATTTACCACTTTCTATAAGTATGTCAGAATTATACAGTATCATTCATTTTTCTGAACAAAATCATGTTTACTTTACTAATTATAACTGTCTCCAAAGAGTCAAGTGTATAGTTGTACTTATAGGAACAAACTAGGAAACATCTATGCTACTCCACACATTCATGAATAGCTATGGATCTCAGCAGGTGAAATTTTTGTGGGGATAAAATTTAATGAAATTGTGTCTCCATTGGTGGCATTTACAAGATGCTAAGAAGGGTATAAAGAGGAGACTTGGAGACTGGTCTTATTGGATTTATGTCAGTCCATGTAGTTCAATGGTATTATTAAGATACTTGACTGGGATCTGACATTTCTTTGTGAGAAATAGGAATAAAGGGAACAGTAACAGGTAAGGACGAACTTTTACAGATAAGAACGAGTTTACATGTTCTTAAAAGTGCATACTGCCTCATGCTGCTTCATCTGTCCTAGGTTCTTTATCTTACTTATGGACCCTTCCATCATCTCCTGAATGACCATGAAAATTTTCCCTGTCTTCATCAGATGGCTCATCAGGATACATCTCTGGCCATGGCCATGATCTCCTTCTTACTTTATTATAACTGGAACTGGGTAGGGCTGGCCATCTCAGACAATGAACAAGGTACAAATTTTCCTTCATATTTGAAAAGAGAAATGAAAAAATATACATTCTTCTTTGCCTTTGTGAACATGATCCCAGTGAACATGGAAGTATATGTGTCAAGAGCTGAGGAGTATTATAACAGAATCATAACATCATCCAGAAATGTTGTTATCCTTTATGGTGACACAGACAGTACTCTTGCTGTGGCCTTTAGAATGTAGGAATCTGTAGGTATACAAAGAACATAGATCACCACCTCACAATGGGATGTTCCTACAAGTAAGAGGGATTTCACACTTGACCCATTCCATGGGACTTTTGCTTTTACACAGCACCATGGTAAGATTTCAGGTTTTAAGAATTTTGTCTAGACATTGAACCCTCTCAAATACTCAGATAAATATCTGGCAAGCCAAGAGTGGGTAGACTTTAACTGTGAAGCCTCAGCATCTAACTGTAAGACAATGAAGAACTGCACATCCAGTTCCTCATTCGAATGGCTAATGGCACAGACTTATGACATGTCCTTTAGTGATAGCAGTTATGACATATATAATGCTGTGTATGCTGTGGCCCATTGCCTTCATGAAGTCCTTGTTCAACAAGTAGAAAATCAGACAATTTACAATGGGAAATGACATGATTTTAGCTGCTTTAAGGTATGTTTCTCCTATTGGATGATATAAGCTCTCATTGATGTCATAGCTTTTAAGAATCTCTCAGATGATTAAACTGAGTGAATTACAAAATATTTCCCAAATAACTAGCTTCATAAATGTTTTATGCTGACAATATCCATATAGGCTTTGGAATGAAAGGGACTACCAGTGAAAATCAGTGGTTATATCACAGAGCCCCTGAATATAGTCATACTTGTTCTAATATTGGAGAGATAATCAGTCCTTCTTCATTAAGCATCTCCATGATCAGAATATGAGTGTTTCCTCATTAATCATGAAATTTGAAGTAATAAGTTCAAGATATAGTTTTCTTAATTTATTCTGCCCCAAGTGTAGTCTCTGTGCACTTTCCTTAAAGTCCCTAGTGTAAAATCCTTAGTACAGTGTTATAGAAATAGTTCTGTGAATTAGGTTACTACATACATACACCCATTTGTCTGAATGTGTGTTTTTCACTGTATATTTGTATTTCCAAGTGTGTTTCTATGTATCTGTAGGTTTATCTGTGCTGCTGTCTATGTGCACTTGTGTGTGTGTGTTTTAGTCCATCTGACCGTGTTTGTGAAAGTGAGCATAAATTTTCTTTGTTTTTGTACCCCTATGTATGTTTTTTTTTGTTTATGTCTTTGTGTATGTTTCTGAGTGTATTTGTCCGTGCATTTCTCTGTGTGTTCTGTGAGTTTCTATGTATTGGCTTGCACATATGTATCTCTGTTGCTATGTGTGTGTGCATTTTTGTCTCTGTGTGTCTGTCTGTCTGTCTGTCTGTCTGTCTGTCTGTCTCTCTCTCTCTCTCTCTCTCTTTTGATGTTGTGAACATAAATGTGTTTTTGTGTCAAAGTTTCTTTGTGTATTTCTAGCTCCTTATGTCTCCTTGTGTGTCTTTGTCTGTGCATGTGTGTGCCTATGTATGTGCTTGGTATATTTTTGTATTTGTGTGTCTGTTTTGGAGTATATGTCTGTCTGTGCCTATATGCTCATATGTGTGTCTGGACATACATGTTAATGTGTATATAAAAGAATATAGTGCTATTTTATGTGTGTATCTCTATATAGATGTGTGTCCCTCTGTATGTAGATGTATGTGTATGGGTGTGTGTGTGTGGTGTTGTACATCTATATTTGCTGTATATGTGCTTGTCTATTCTTGTGTTTCTTAGTTTCCTTTCAGAGAACTAAAATTCTTCAAGCGTTATAACAAATTAATATATGTCTTTGATTTCATTGAAAAATTCCACCTGATACCTTCAATAAAATTGCATTTCAGATAAAATCGTCATTCATTTTATTCCAGCAAGTAAGGGCATATATATTATATAATATTGCTTGTTTTTCAGATGCACTCCTTGATGAGAAAGACTCACTTCACTAGTCCTAATGGACACAAAGTGAACATGAACGAGAAAGAGAAACTTCAGAAAGGTATGACATTTTCTACATTTGGAATCTCCCACATGATTTTGAATTTAAGGTGAAGATAGGAAAGTTTAACCCATATTTTCCACATTGTCAACAGCTCCATTTATCTGCAGACATGCTAGAGTGGGCCACAGGAAGTAGAGAGGTGGGTTTTAAAGAACTGTACTGATTTCCATTACAAAACAGGCAACACTGTATGTAGTCAGTATATTTACACATTCTTCTAAATTAGTGAGATGAAATCAATTGTCACATAAGGAAATTACTTTTA
Organism: Acomys minous; assembly: GCF_964271855.1. Classification (NCBI taxonomy): domain Eukaryota; kingdom Metazoa; phylum Chordata; class Mammalia; order Rodentia; family Muridae; genus Acomys; species Acomys minous. The sequence continues at coordinate 939,361 of NC_140502.1, read as the reverse complement.
GTCTCATATATTCCATTTCTTCTTTCCATTCTTTTGATGTTATCTTTTAATTAATTCTTTGAGGAGTTCATGCAGTAAATACAGAGTATTTTATATATCAGAAAATGGTTTTGTATTTTAATATCAATATAAAACAATTGACCACTCATTTATTATATGTCCTGTAAAGTGAGCAATATACTCATGTTACCAGTCTTATTACTATATAGTGATTTCCTCACTTAATATGAATCTCTGATTAAAAATGTTGAAGACACTGAGGCTAACTGTAATGATGGAGTAAATCCTCCTTCATGTCATACTAAAATGGCCTCTAATGGCAAGTCATAAAACACTTGTGACCAGTATGAAGCCTTGTCTGTGCATAGACCTTCCTATCTCAGCGAGTCCCAGAGCTATTCCCATGTAGTGGGATTACTTATGTAAGTTACCTGCTTGCTCTACAGTTTGAATTCTTTACATATTGATTGCAGTACCCTCCCTCATCAACTCCAGACCCCATCCATTCCCTCATTACCTCCCAGTCCCATGTTCTCCCTCATCCCCTTTCTGTTCCTCTCCTAGTGCTTAGAAAGGAGAGTCCCATAATGACCTCAGCTTCTCCAGTGTCCTCTGTAGTACCTGGAACCTCTACCTCTGTGGTCAGACAAGAACATTCTGCTGGGGGCATAAGTGAGCAACATCAGGAGGACTGAGTACAATTCAGAGTAATCCCAGCTCTCCATATTATGGGACTCACAAGGAGACTTTGCTGCCTATCTACTACATCTGAGCACAAGGTCTAGGTCCACATCCTATATATACATTTTGGCACATCAGTCTCTGTATTGTAATGTGGTAACTTTAAGTGGCTAATATTAACTTATGAGTGAGAATATTCCAGGTGTGTCTTTATGGGTCTGCGTTACCTCACTCAGAACGATTGTCTCTAGTAACATCTATTTGCATGCAAACTTCAAATTTTCTTTGTTTTTGCTAGCTCAAAAATATTCCGTTGTGTAAATGAACCTTTTTTCTTTATCCATTCTTCAATAGAGGGACATATAGGTTGTTTGCAGATTCTGACTATTACAAACAAGGCTAATATGAACATAGTGAGCAAATGTCCTTGCAGGATGGTGGGCTCTCTTTAGAGTATATACCCAGGAGTGGTACGGGTGCTTCATGAGGTAATCTTAGTTCCAATTTTCTGAGAAAATGACAGATTGATTTCCAAATTGGTTGTACAAGTTTGCACTCCCATCAGCAATGGAGAAGTGTTCTGCTTTCTCTACATCCCATGCAGCATGTGCTATCACTTGAATTTTTGATCTTAGCCATGCAGATCGGTGTAAGATGAAATCTCAGAGCTGTTTTGATTTTTATTTGCCTGATGACAAGGGTTGTTGAGCATTTCTTGAAGTGTTTCTCAGACATTCAATACTCCTCTGTTGAGAATTCTCTCTTTAGCTCTGTACCCTATTTTTCATTGGGATATTTGGCTTGATGGTGTTTAATTTTTTGAGTTCTTTACATATTATGGATATTAGCCCTCTGTCAGACATAGGGTTGGTGAAGATATTTTCCCAGTCTGTAGGATGTTGTTTTGTTCTGTTGACTGATTCTTTTGCCTTACAGAAGCTTTCGGTTTCATGAGGTCCCATTTATTAATTGTGGATCTTAGAGCCTGGGATGTTGGTGTTCTGTTCGGGAAGTTGTCCCTTGTGCCAATGAGTTCAAGGTTCTTCTCCCCTTTTTCTTCTAACTGATTTAAGGTGTCTAGTTTTAAGTTGAGGGCTTTAATCCATTTGGACTTTAGTTTTGTGCATGATGGTAAATATGGGTTTATTTCCATTTTTCTACATGTAGCCATGTAGTTAGACAAGCACCATTTGTTGATGATGCTATTTTTTCCATTGTATAGATTTGGCTTTTTTGTCAAAAATCTAATGGCCATAGACTCATGGGTTTAATTCTGGGTCTTCTTGTTGATTCCACTGGTCAACCAGCCTATTTCCATGTCAGTACCATGCTGTTTTTATTACAGCTTGAGATCAAGAATGGAGATTCCTTCAGAAGATCGTTTATTGTGTAGGACTGTTTTAAGTATTCTGGATTTTTAAATTTCTTCTATATGAAGTTGAGAATTGATCTTTCAAGGCCTGCAAAAGAATTGTCTTTAAATTTTGATGGAAATTCAATTGAATCTACAAGCTGCCTTTGGTAAGGTGGATATTTTTACTATCTTGATTCTCACAATCCGTGAACATGGCAGCTCTTTCCATCTTCTGAAATCTTCTTCTACTTCTTTCTTTAGAGATTTGAAGTTTTGCTCATATAAGCCGTTCACTTGTTTGATTACCGTTACACCAAGATACTTGGTACCCTTTGTGACTATCGTGCAGGGTCCAATTTCTCTAATGTCTTTCTCATCCCATTTGTCATTTGTATACAACAAGGCTACTGACTTCTTTTTTTGAGTTAACTTTGTATACAGCCACTTCACTGAAGTTGTTTATCAGTTACGGAAGTTGCTTGGTGGAATTTTTAGGGTCAGGCAAGTATGTTGCCATGTCATCTGCAAGTAGTGATAGTTGGATTTCCTCCTTTCCTAATTGTATCCCCTTGATCTCCTTTAGTTGTATTATTTCTCTAGATAGAACACCAAGCACTATATTCAAAAGATATTTAGGGAGTGCACAGCCTTGTCTGGTCCCTGATTTTAGTGGAATTGATGTAAGTTTCCCTCCATCTAGTTTGATGTTGGCTGCAGGCTTGCTGCATACTGCCTTTACGATGTTGAGGTATGTGCCTTATAGTCCTGCTCCCTCTAAGGCTATAAACATAAATGGATGTTGGATTTTGTTAAATACTTTTTCAGCAACTGGGGAGATGACCATGTGCTTTTTCTTTTAATTTACTTATATGATGGATTATCTTTATGAATTTCCATATATTGAACTGCCGCTGCATGCCTGCTATAAGGTCTACTTGGTCATGGTGAATATTTTTGATGTGTTCTTGGATTCGATTTGAGAGTATTTTATTGAGTATTTTTGAGTCACTGTTCATAAGAGATATTGGTCTGAAATTCTCCTCTGTGGTTTAGGTTTTGAGGTAACTGGGGTATCAGAGTGACTTTGGTAATGTTCCTTCGATTTCTATTTTGTTGAATAGTTTATTATTTTTTCCTCCTTTATTAATTTATTCTTGTTACATCTCAATGGTTATCCCATCCCTTGTATCCTCCCATTCTTCCCTCCCTCCCAATTTCTCCTTATTCCCCTCCCCTATGACTGTTCCTGAGGGGGATTACCTCCCCCTCTATATGATCATAGGGTATCAAGTCTCTTCTTGGTAACCTGCTGTCCTTCCTCTGAGTGCCACCAGGTCTCCCCGTCCAGGGGACATGGTCAAAGGTGAGGCACCAGAGTATGTGAGAAAGTAATATCCCACTCTCCACTCTACTGTGGAGAGTGTTCTGTCCATTGGCTATATCTGGGTAGGGGCTTAAGGTTTACCGCCTGTATTGTCCTTGACTGGTGCTTTAGTTTGAGCGGGACCCCTGTGCCCAAATCTGCCTATCATAATGTTCTACTTGTAGGCTTCTAGGAACCTCTGGATCCTTCTACTTTGCCTTTTTCCCATGCTTCTCTCATCTAGAGTCCCACTAGAATGTCCTCTCCTCTGTTCCAGTTTCCTGGTAAGTGAAGGCTTTCGTGGGACATGCCCCTTGGGCTAATATGCAGATATAAGTGAGTATATACCGTTTGAGTCTTTCTGCTTCTGGGTTAACTCACTCATTATGATCATTTCTAGCTCAATCCATTTATCCACAAATTTCGGGAATTCCTTGTTTTTAATAGCTGAATAGTATTCCATAGTGTATATGTACCACAGTTTCTTTATCCATTCTCCTATTGAGGGACACTTAGGCTGTTTCCATGTTCTGGCTATTATGAATAAGGCTGCTATGAACATGGTTGAGCAAATTTTCTTGCTGTGTGCTGGAGCATCTTCTGGGTATATTCCAAGGGGTGGAATAGCTGGGTCTTGAGGAAGCCCTATTCCCATTTTTCTGAGATAGCACCAGATAGATTTCCAAAGTGGTTGTACCAGTTTGCAATCCCACCAGCAATGAAGGAGTGTTCCTCTCTCTCCACATCCTCGCCAGCATGTGGTGTCGCTTGAATTTTTGATCTTAGCCATCCTTATGGGTGTAAGATGGAATCTCAGCGTTGTTTTGATTTGCATTTCCCTGATGATTAAGGAGGTTGAGCATTTCTTTAAGTGTTTCTCAGCCATTTGATATTCCTCTGTTGAGAATTTTCTGTTTAGTTCCTTGCCCCATTTCTCGATTGGGTTATTTGGTTTGGTGGTATTTAATTTCTTGGGTTCTTTATATATTTTGGATATTAGACCTTTGTCAGATGTGGGGTTGGTGAAGATCTTTTCCCAGTCTGTAGACTGTCGCTTTGTTCTCTTTACCGTGTCACCTGCCTTACAGAAGCTTCTCAGCCTCATGAGGTCCCATTTATTAATTGTTGACATTAATGCCTGGGCTGTTGGTGTTCTGTTCAGGAAGTTGTCTCCTGTGCCAATATGTTCCAGGCTGTTTCCCATTTTTTCTTCTAAGTGATTTAGTGTCTCTGGTTTTATGTTGAGGTCTTTAATCCACTTGGATTTGAGTTTTGTACAAGGTGACAAATATGGGTCCAGTTGCATTTTTTTACACATAGACATCCAGTTAGACCAGCACCATTTGTTGAAGATGCTATCCCTTTTCCATCGAATGGATTTGGCTTCGTTGTCAAAAATCAAATGACCATATGTGTGTGGATTCATATCTGGGTCTTCGATTCGATTCCACTGATCAACCAGCCTGTTGCTGTGCCAGTACCATGCTGTTTTAATTACTATTGCTTTATAGTACTGTTTGAAATCAGGTATGGAGACTCCTCCAGAGCACCTTTTATTGTACAAGATTGTTTTAGCTATTCTGGGCTTTTTGTTTTTCCACATGAAGTTCAGAATTGAACTTTCAATGTCTTTAAAAAAATTGTGTAGGTATTTTGATAGGGATTCCATTGAATCTGTAGATTGCTTTTGGTACGATGGCCATTTTTATTATGTTAATTCTCCCGATCCATGAGTAAGGTAGATCCTTCCATCTTCTCATGTCATCTTCAATCTCTTTCTTTAGGGTTTTGAAATTTTTTTCAAAAAGGTCCTTCACTTGCTTAGTAAGAGTAACTCCTAAGTACTTTATATCGCTTGTGGCTAATGTGAAGGGTGTAGTTTTCCTAATTTCTTCCTCTGCAAGCTTATCATTTGTGTATAGGAAGGCTACAGACTTTTTTGAGTTAATTTTGTATCCAGCCAATTTGCTGAAGGTGTTTATCAGCTGTAGGAGTTCTCTGGTGGAATTTTGAGGGTCACTTATGTAGACTATCATATCATCTGCAAATAGGGATAATTTGACTTCCTCCTTTCCCATTTGAATACCCTTGATCTCCTTATGTTGTCTTATTGCTCTGGCTAGAAGTTCGAGTACTATATTGAAGAGATATGGAGAGAGTGGGCAGCTTTGCCTTGTTCCTGATTTTAGAGGAATTTCCTTGAGTATCTCACCATTTACTTTGATTTTGGCTATTGGCTTCCTATATATAGCATTTATTATGTTGAGGAAAGTGCCTTGTATTCCTGATCTCTCTAAAACTTTAAAGATGAATGGGTGTTGGATTTTATCAAATGCTTTCTCTGCATCCAAAGAGATGATCATGTGGTTTTTTATTTTCATTTTGTTTATGTGGTGGATTACATTGATGGATTTCCGTATATTAAACCATCCCTGCATGCCTGGAATGAAGCCTACTTGGTCATGATGAATGATATCTCTGATGTGCTCTTGTATTCGTTTTACAAGTATTTTATTTAGTATTTTTGCATCGATGTTCATCAGAGAAATTGGTCTGAAATTCTCTTTCTTTGTTGAGTCTTTGTGAGGTTTAGGTATCAATGAGACTATGGCCTCATAGAATCAGTTTGGTAATGTTCCATCCCTTTCTATCTTTTGGAGTAGCTTGAAGAGTATCGGTATTAGCTCGCCCCTGAAGGTCTGGTAGAATTCTGCACTGAAGCCATCAGGCCCTGCGCTTTTTTTGGTTGGGAGACTATCAATGATTACTTCAATTTCTGTAGGGGAAATGGGACTATTTAGCTTGTTTATCTGTTCTTCACTCAACTTTGGCAAGTGAAATTGATCAAGAAAATCGTCCATTTCCCCTAGATTTTCAAATTTTGTGGCATATATGCCTTCAAAGTAGGATCTTATGAGTCTTTGTATTTCTTCAGTGTCTGTTGTTATGTCTCCGTTTTCATTTATGATTTTGTTGATTTCAATACTGTCCCTCTGCCTTTTAGTTAGTTTGGCTAATGGTCTGTCTATCTTGTTGACTTTCTCAAAGAACCAGCTCTCGGTTTTGTTGATTTTTTGGACTGTTTTCCTAGTTTCTAATTTGTTAATTTCACCCCTGAGTTTGATTATTTCCAGACGTCTACTCCTTTTGGGTGTTTCTGCTTCTTTTTTTTCTAGGGCTTCCAGTTGTGTCATTAAGGTGTTTATGTGCGATGCTTCCAATTTCTTTTTAAAGGCACTTAGTGCTATGAATTTCCCCTTAGCACTGCTTTCAATGTATCCCACAAATTTGGGTATGTTGTTCCTTCATTTTCATTGAATTTCAGAAACTCCTTGATTTCTTTCTTTATTTCTTCCCTGACCCAGGTGTCATTTAGCAGAGAGTTGTTTAGTTTCCACATACGTGTAGGCTTTTTGTTATTTCTGTTGTTGTTGAATTGCAGCCTAAGCCCATGATGATCTGATAGGATACAAGGTATTATTTCAATCCTCTTGTATCTGTTGAGGCTTTCTTTGTGAACTACAATGTGATCAATTTTGGAGAAGGTTCCATGGGGTGCAGAGAAGAAGGTATATTCTTTCTTGCTTGGGTGAAATGTTCTATAGATATCTGTTAGATCCATTTGACCCATGGCATTGGTTAATGATGTTATTTCTCGGCTTAGTTTCTGTTTCGATGACTTGTCCTTCAGTGAGAGTGGGGTGTTGAAGTCTCCCACTCTTATTGTGTGGGGATCGATGTGTGGTTTAAGCCTTTTTAGTAGATCTTTTACAAATGTGGGTGCCCTTGTATTGGGAGCATAGATGTTCAGAATTGTGATGTCATCTTGGTTCACTTTACCTTTGATGAGTAAGAAGTGTCCAGCTTCATCCCTTTTGATTAATCTTGGTTGAAAATCTATTTTGTTCGATATTAAAATGGCCATGCCTGCTTGCTTCTTGTGTCCATTTGCTTGGAATATTTTTTCCAACCTTTTATCCTATCATTATGGGTGAGATGTGTTTCTTGAATGCAGAAGAATGTTGGATCCTGTTTATGCACCCATTCAGTTAGTCTGTGTCTTTTTATTGGAGAATTGAGACCATTGATGTTGAGAGATATTAACGACCAGTTACTATTAAGAGTCTTAATTTTGATGTTGGTTCCAGTTGAGCGTTTGTGTAGTTGTGTTTTTGCCATGGTATAGTTATCTATTTCCTGAGTAGTTTTGATTGTAGCTTGACCCTTTGGGATGGAGTTTTCCTTCTAGTACCTTCTGTAAAGCTGGATTTGTGGATAGGTACTGTTTTAATTTGGTTTTGTCATGGAATATTTTGTTTTCTCCATCACTGGTTATTGATAGTTTTGCTGGGTAAAGTAGTCTGGCCTGGCATCTGTGGTCTCTTAGGGTTTGCAGGATCTCTATCCAGGCCCTTCTGGCTTTGATGGTCTCTGCTGAGAAGTCGGGTGTAATTCTGATTGGTTTGCCATTAAATGTTATTTGGTCCTTTTCCCTTGCAGCTTTTAATATTTTTTCTTTGTTCTGTATGTTTTGTATTTTGATTATAATGTGACGGGCAGTTTTTCTTTTCTGGTCAATTCTATTTGGTGTTCTGTATGCCTCTTGTATGTTTATAGGCATCTCTTTCTTTAGATTGGGGAAATTTTCTTCTATGATTTTGCTGAGAAGAGTTTCTGGGCCTTGGAGTCTGATATCTTCTCTTTCTTCAATGCCTATTATGCTCAGATTTGTTCTTTTCATGGTGTCCTTAATTTCTGGGATGTTTTGTGTCAGGAGTTTTCCAGATTTGGCATTTTCTTTATTGGTTGCTTCAAGATCTGTGATTGTATCTTCTAGACTTGAGATTCGTTCTTCCATCTCTTGGATTCTGTTAGAAAAGCTCAGCACTGTGTCATTCGCCTTCTTCTCTGAGGTCTCATGTTCTCGTTTTTCTTCTGTCTGTGTGTTTATCATTGAATCCATTTTCATTTTCATATCTTGAACAGATTTTTTAATTTCTTTCATCTGGTTGTTTATATTTTCCTGAAAATTTTCCAGTTCCACTCTATGTGCTTCTTTTATGTCTCACACCTGCTTCGCTGCTTCTTCCTGCATCTGATTTCGAATTTTATTTGTTTCCTCTATTAACATCATCATTATGAAGGATCTGAGGCCATTTTCTTGTGTTTCCGTTGTATGTGAGTTCTCCGGGTTGTTTTCTTTGTGATAGCTGGGAACTGGAGACGTCATATTGTTTTGGGGTTTTTTGCGAATGCTTTTACGCTGTCCCTTAGACATCTTGCCGTCTCTGTTTTTGTTGGGTAACTTCCAGAGTTGAGTGGAGGGAGTCTGGTGATAGATTCACTTGTTTTCTCACGATTTCCGTAGGCTGGAAGCCCTGATACTTCACTGGTGTGGATGGCAGGAGGTTAGCCCTGTAGTTTTGGGCTCTCACTGCTAGTGATCCTCAGCTCTCCTTTGCTGTGGGTCCTGCAATCGTTCTGGGTCTCTGAATGATCGTTGGGTCAGGCCAAGGTATCCACAATCTTTTGGGTCCCCTGCCAAGTCTAGCCAGGGATACTGGGCCCGAGCCACGAGTCGAGCTCAGCTAGTTTCTCAGGGCCTGAACCGTCTGCCACAGCAGGGGAACTGCGACTGCACTGAGCAAGCACTTGTTGGAAGTGAGCGGTCCACCCTGCTTGCGTCACAGCAGGAAAACCAAAGCTGCGCTGAGCAAGCACCCAGGGCATAACTGAGCGCTCTGCCTAGCCCGTGTCACAGCAGGAAAACTGCGGCAGCGCTGAGCAAGCACATAGGGTAGAAGTGAGCGCTTCGCCAGGCTTGTGTCACAGCAGGGAAACTGAGACCGTGCTGAGCAAGCACCCAGGGTAGAAGTGAGCCCTCCGCCCAACTTGCGTCGCAGCAGGAAAACCAAGTCTGCGCTGGGCAAGCACCCAGAGTATAACTGAGCGCTCCACCCCGCTCGCATCACAGCAGGAAAACTGCGTCTGTGCTGAGCAAGCACCCAGGGTATAACTGAGCGCTCCGCCCCGCTTGCATCACAGCAGGAAATCTGCGTCTGTACTGGGCAAGCACCCAGAGTATAACTGAGCACTCCGCCCTGTTCGCATCACAGCAGGAAAACTGCATCTGCGCTGAGCCGGAGCCCAGGGTGGAAGCGGGCACTCCGCCTAGCCTGCGTCACAGCAGGGGAGCTGCGCCTCGGGCAGAATTGCCCACCGAGTCGAGCCAGCCTCTCCACAGCACAGCTCACTGAACAAACCCAGGACTCCGGGCCGAACCGTCCGCTGAGTCCAGCCTGGGTCTCAAGGCACCACTCGACCCAAATCCTGTCCAGAGTCCCCTCTCCCGCAGCAACTCCCACCATCCACCACACTAATCACCTCCACTGGAAGGCTCTGAGCTGCAAACCTCAGCCACCGCCGCTGGCGCCGCCGGAGCTGCTGGCACTGCCGGAGCCGCTGATAGCACTGCTATCCCCACCTCCGCCGCTCTGATCTGAGAAAGTTCTCGCTTCTCCCGTGTGCAGGGGCAGGCAGGTCCTCCGCACCCTGGTCCCTCCGAACCATGGTGCACTTCTGCTGCCATGGTGTGGGGACCTTGGTGTTCCTGGCTCAGAAATCTGTGCAATTCCCTGAATTGTTCGCTGGAGCTTTCAAACACGGTCCACACTGCTCGCCACCATCTTGGATCCTCTAATTTTATTTTTTAATTACAGGTCCTGCATCACTGATGGCACAGAGTTGGGGTTCTGAAGCACAGTATTGATCCAGGGTGAGTTTGTAAGGATTCTGTGTAGATGGTATGAGGATTCTTGGGAAGATGTACTGTTTTCAACTTCTACCTGCCATGAATATCAGTCCTTGCTTTTCCACATGTTCCCCATCATGAATTCTTGTTTGTTTGATTTATCTTTGCTTTTCTGATTATATAAAATAATATTTACAGAGTAAATTTTCATCCATGTGATGGCCACCTATTTTGAAATTTTGTTGGTTTGTTTGCTTACCTTTTAGAGATACTGTAAGTCTATATATCACAGACTGTTTTTGATCTCTGTGTGGAGACCATAGGGGGTACAACATCACAGACATCCTACTACCTCCTGCTTCTAAGTGTGATATTGAAGTCTGGAGAGCAGGAGTAATTGGGTGTTAAACCCGCCATTATCATCAGCAACATCAGTATTTTATTAGGCGTGGATTCTCTGAGAAGCCCTGGATATTCTGAACCTTCCTCTGTAGACCTATCTGGCTTCAAACTCAGAGAGCCACATTCCTCTACCACCTTAGGGGTGGGATTAAAGGTGTAGGTCACCAAACCCTCCTAGAACTGCTTGTTCTAAAATTCAATGTTAAAGTTTTGGTATATTGTAAATTTTTGTCTGTTTGTTTTTGATTTTTGTTTTTTTGAGACAGGGTTGGTGTGTATCCTTGACTGTCCTGGACTTGCTTTGTAGACCATGCTGGCCTCGAACTCACAGAGATTGCCTTTCCTCTGCCTTCTAGGTGCTGGGATTAAAGCCATGGACCACCACTCCAGGCTTCCTGTAAATATTAATAATCTATTTGATCTTGTTGTATGACAAACCTTTTCTAAGTGTAAGCTCCAAAAATATGGATCCAATGGCACAGCAAATTATAGATACCGCCAAACCACAAAAAATTTTAAAAACATGAATTCATACAGATTACTGATAGGTTGAAAAATACTAGGTATACAAATTACATTGTAGTTTAGGCACGATGATCATGTCAGAGGCACTTCCATTTCATTAACTACCCCCATCCCTCATTCTCTTTTTGTCTCTCTCTCTCTCTTTTTCTCTGTGTATTTCTATTGTATCTATTTTTTTTTACTAATTCATTAGACTCTCTGAAGCTCTCAGATGCATACAATGACCAAGAAGTTCACCTCCGAGCGCCAAAGAAGAAGAGAAGGCATCGCCTTAAATACTCTGAAAAACAAAGCTTAGAGCTGCAAACTTATTTTAATGATCACATGTACCCAAGCAAAGAGCAACGCTTGGAGCTGGCCCAAAATCTTGGAGTGACAGATCCGGGTATGACTTTCTCTTGTCTCTCTCTCTCTCGCAGCCAGAATAGTTCTCCAATTGGCACTGTCTCATTTACAAAATTTCTCACATTTTCTGCTTGTGCAATTCTTGGAGTTGTTACATGTGGACTGGAGATATCTTTTCACCCAGAGCTGGACTTGGCCTTCAGCTTCTGCATGGGTACTACCCTGGAGCCACATATCCCCATGTAGGGTCTCAGGGACCTAGGCATTAATGTTTCTAGTAATGACCCAGAAGATGTAGGTGAAGTTTCCCTAGTTGTTAGTGTCAGGTCCTAGGCATCCTGACTTCCTACCTCTTTTTATGCATCTCCTGCAACTTCATCTTGCTATAACTTCTCTTTTTGTCTTTCCAGATCTTGTTCAAGAACCACCAAGCTAAGAACAAACAGAAAAATCACCAGAATATTTCGGAACCACCAAGGAAATTGGGAAACTCTAAGGATGTTGGTGGATCAACAAGTTCCCATGGTTGTTCATCTCTTCTTGATTCTGCCACTGGAGAGTCCATGTCTTCAGGCACATCTTGTGTGGGCTCCATTCCCCAAATCTATGCCAGCATGGAAGAAACTGTTCATATTGAACAAGGCTCAGAGGGTACCAAGTATGGACTTCCAGATCTGGGATTCTTTCTCCTGTTCCTGTGGATTGCTCAGCCTGTGCGAACATCAGGGTTTCCCATGCAGGACTCATACTGTTCTCACCAGGGGAGAAGATGGATTCTGGGTCTGGGAACATACTGGGATGGAATGGAGAAGGAGAGCTGACACGTGTTGGTCTCTCCCCCAAGGATGAAACAGACTCTGAATCTAAAGACATACTAGATGGGGTGAGTGGAAGAGAGTTGGTGGAAATAGACTGTTTCTGGGACACAGAATCTTCACAGACAGAGGCTAGAGGAATCCCAGTGCCTTTGGGGCTGGAAGATATTTCACAGGAAGCTTGGCCTTGCTTCCCAAGTGGTACACTAGATGGGCAGGCAGGTCTGTCGCAGGAAACGTGGTCTTGCTTCCCGTCATGATTCCCAGGTAGTTTCTCAAGTTTCTTTCGATTCTGCCTAGCTCGCTTATTCTTGAACCATATCTGGAGAGAAAAGGGAAAGCGGAAATTAAAACAAGTCAGCTGTATCATTAAGCTCCCAAATATTAAGATACTGTGTGAAAATTCTGGCTATTGGTTGCTATGCTATGCAACACATATCCCAAATCTCTCACATTCCTGAGCCCAAGAATGATGACGGCAGTATGAACTGGACATGAAAACCAACAGACTAAGGTTACTTCTACTAGGAGTTGCAATTGTGATGTGTGACTAAAGTCTACACCTCCCAAATTAGAGAATGAGAAAAGATTTTCACCAATCATAATCTAACCAAGAGATAAATATCATACCTATTTGAGAAATTTCACCCCAACAAATCAAATAACACATTTATAAATGGGGCACTTGTACAGACCTACCAAAAGACCATAAATAACAAACCTTGTCATATACTAAAAATACTCTCCTCCTTACTGCATGGCCACTTGCTCCACTGAGTACATTGGAGAGTTAAGTAAGAATGGATAAAGAAAATATGGTGCATTTACACAATGGAATACTAGTCTGGTATCCAAAAAAGCAAATCTTCAAATGTTCAGGCAGATTCGTGGAACAAAAAGGATCACTTGGAGTAAGGTATCTCAGACCCAGATAGACACCCAATGTATAAGTGCATGGTGTATATTAACTTATATGTGGATTTTTGCCCAACCTGATGTTCTCTGAGAAACTCCAACCTGATGTATTTCAGCACAGATACTGGAACTAATAGGAATATACTGGATGAATGAGTGATTGGAGTTTCATGGAAGAGGTGAGCATGCAAGTATAAGGAAGGGTTAGGAACCCCACAAGGGGCCCAGCATATCTGGAATGAGGGGAGCTTGCAGAAAGTCATACAGCAAGCAAGGACATGGCAAGAAGAGAACTGAGACACCATGTTCAGACATAGCCAAGAGTCAAATCATTCTGCGTGTTCTCATGGGGGAGGAAAAAAGAAACTGCTTCTGAAATGAACTCGGGTGCCCATAATATGATCACTGCCCTTTGGTCAGATGGCCTTGAAGTTACACAGAGGGAAGAGATGCATACTATTCTGATGAGAATGGAAAAGCTGAGGTCAGACAGTAGGAGAGAAGGGCCTACCCTTTCTCAGGTCTAGGAGAGCAGAGTAGGGCAGAAGAGGAAAGACAGTGGGAACAGGAAGAGAAGCGTGTAGGGATTACATTCAAGATGTACTATGGATAATTACAATATATAAAATAATTTTAAAGATCATTCTTTGTGAGGTAAACTAGAGCCAGGAGGAAACCCATGACATGTACATACTTATAAGCAGTTATTAGAAATATAGCAAAGAACTAAAATCCACAGACCCAATGAAGCTAAGCAGAGTCCAAAGGAAGATGCTTGAAACTCACTCAGAATAGAAAAAGACAATCAACATCCACAGTAGATAGGGGCAATGAAGTGATTTGGAGATTTGGAGATGGGTTGGGAAGAATAAAGGGACTGAGGATAAGATTGGCAAAGAGCTGAGGAGGGTGTGTGAGTAGAAGAAAGAGGAGAGAAAACAGAAATCTGGGGAGAGAACATCTCTGGGTAGAGGAGGCAGACAGCAGTGTGGCATAACTGTCTTCTGAGAGGCTTCAACTATCAGCTGATGGGGACATACACAGTAACCCTGGCAACAGGCTGAGTTGAGGGACTGCTGTGGATGAGTAGGAGGAAGAATGAAGGGAGCCAGATGGGTGAGAGACCCCAAGAAATCCTTCAGAGTAATCTTACCTGGGTATTCAGACTGAGCCACCCGCCAAAACTTTTATGTGGACAGAAAGTAGATCTTCTATCCTTTGATAACAAATGTGCAGCTTTGGGCACAATGATGGTCCCCTATGGTAATGAGTAGGGGCTGTCTCTGACTCTGGTATCTACTGCTGGGTAATTCTTACTAGCTGAGTTTCCTCATCACTCTCAGGTGGGAAAGGATGTGCTTTGACCTGCAGTGACTTGAGATAATTGTCTGAATTTGTTATACTTGGGGGCCTCCCCTTAACTTGGAGGAAGGAGATGGAGGAATCAGAGCATAGCATGGGGAATGGACTGAGGGGAGTGTAGGGAGGCACGGGAAATTTGGGTACAAAGTGGTTAGTAAATAAATTAATGAGTGCAGAATAGAAGAAGTCAATAGAGATGCAAACCTAACCATGCACACAACTCCACCAACCTTGTACAACCTGGAACTAATCAAAGGAACTCCAAGCAATGTAGGGACACCTGAAATCAAGCATTCAGGGAAATGTGCCCTTGGCTGGTTAGGGAGTGGCTATCTGACTAGTAGAGAGAAGGATAGACAAGATGGGACATACCTTGATCTGGTGCTCTGTCACGTGGAAACTCTGAGCCAGTTCCTTGCATTGATCTTTAGTCAGGTACTTGTGTTTATCAAATTTTCTTTGGAGTATCTGGTTTTGCTCCATGGTGAACACAGTGCGTTTTTTCTTCTGTCTTGGATCATGGAGAGAAACCCATGATTCTGGATGGACTTGAGAAGACATGAGACCTTGGGAACTTGATAGACCTGAGGTGCCTGGGGAACCTTGGAAGTCCACATTCACTGGAGAACAAGAGGATGTTTCGCCTGGAAGGAGAGAAGATCATATGATCATTTGCACATTTTTTTTTGACAACGAAAAGCCTTGGGAAACTAGACATCCTCAGACATCACTGAAATTTACTCCCATTTGGAGACCATGCAGTAAAAAATCAACCTTAGACATGGGAGGCCGCACATTCTTCATCTCTTACACTCAAACCTCCTGAAGAATTCCTCTACCTTGTCAATACAACACAGGTCTCAGTCTTGTTCCTTCTCTGGTGAACTGTGCACAAAATCTCCTAAGAATGGCCTGCACTATGGAGTCTCACCAGTACTTGTCCTCTGTCTTTCCTGAACTCTGCAGTCTTCTGGTTCCCGCTGTTCTCGTATAGAAAAAATTGCAAACACCTTCCATATTTTCTTAGGACCATCTACCCATCAAATAGCAGTTTTTCCTCAAACAAAACTTCCAACACAGACATAAGCTCCAGAATGATTCCAAAGAATTTTCTTCTATGAGATGCCTTTCTCCCTGAAGATGGTAACTCTCCCACCATAGTCATTATATACAGACATTATTAAGGACACCAACTCACCAGGAATCTAGGAAGTTGTATTTTTCTTTGATTCCTCCTTGTGTTTGATCGCTTCTACATTAACCAGAGCTAAAATATCTTCTCCAGGCAGTAAGTGCTAAGATGCACCCATTCTTTGGCTTCTCCCACAGTCCCTTAGCCAGACTCATCTGTTTGGTGACACTTATAACGTTTCCCACCTCAGAGTGTCCTATTCTTACTGATTGCACTTCAATTGCTTTTGATTGTTTTAGAATCAAGGTCTCATCATGTACACCAGCCTGCTAAAATGCACTATGTAGAGAAGCCTGGCCTCAAACTCACAGAGATTGGCTTTCCTCATCTTCTTGAATGCTACCATTATAGGTGTGCTATACCATGATGCTGAAAATTTTAACCATTGTTTATAGAACATGTGCTGAGTGGCAGGATTGTTTGAAATATGGAAACTAAGAGAACACTGACCCTACCCTTGAGGAGCTGAAGCCCAGAAAATTCAGAGCTCCATATACTGTTCAGTTTGTTGCCTTTTACCATTAACTATGAGGTGTTTGAAATAATAGAGATGTTTGGCTCAGATGTCTCTACGTGTTCGGGTGTTTTAGCAGGTCTGTTTTTATTATGTGGAAAAAAGGAGAACAGTTGAAGGATAGATTTGACTCTACAGCAGGTCCTAAGGCTGCATAGGCTACAGAAGACCCACTTCAAAAGACAAAAACCCAGCGAGAAATGACTCACTAAGTCTCTCCATGAGTCTGTATGACTTACAAGGACAGGAAAAATCATGCACCATTAGTGTTCTCAAAAGGTTCACAAGAAACACACAAGATGCACAGATCTGTGATCCCAGCTACTTGGGAAGCTGCAGGAGTAGAAGAGCAAGTTGAGTACAAAAACAGTGGGTAGAGACAGGAAATGTATCTGAGTGAGACACTATTTTTGTCTTTATTCTGAACTGACTGTATACCCAAGGAAGGAAAAGGAACAGAGAAAAGAGGAAATGATCAAATTTTGGGATGAAGCCTGGGGAAGAGGCAGATGGAAAAAATTTGTGTGGCATGTGTGCCATTGGACCTTCAAGCCACAGCCTTGATCTTATGCAGCTCTCCAAGCCTCAGAGACTCACCCATCCAAGAAGACTCATGTTACCGTATTGTATTACATTTTATGTAGTGTGTGGGATGTGGAGTCACTTTGTGGATATCACTGGACATACTTCAGGCATCTATTTTGTTTTGCATCAGACTTTACCTCTTAAACTATGCTTTTTAGAGCACGGCTTAAATTCCAGTTAGCTCAAAGCCAGCCTAGTACACAAAACCTGTCCATGACAATCATGCCTGTGTGTGTTGTGAAAACAACCTATCAACCAACCAAATGAACAAACGAACAAGAATCCTAGAGTAATTTACCTCTCGAGCCAGCTTGTTGGTGTCAGAAAAATAATTGGTGGCAATTTTGGAATGAAAAAAATCATGCAATGTATCTCATTGGCCTGGAAGTGCATCTATCATTCATCAAAGGACTGCTGATTAACAGGCAGGTGAAACTCTGTGAGTTCTGGGATAGCTTGCTCTATATAACACGGAGGCTAAATATCCAATATATCTAAAGGACACCACAAATTACACAAAAGCACACCAAATAACACATTTACAATTGGGGAACATGTATAGCTGGACCTCAATACCCAACTATCCCACCCCTAGTCAGAGCTGCCAATATCTAGAAAAGCAGTGACAGCTAATGCTGGCAAAGATGTTGACAAGGAAATATACTCGTTCATTGCTGTGAGGTTCATTGGAGGTCAGACAATGTTTTAGGAGCTTCTGGGATTATAGCTACTGACAGTTGTGAGGCAGAATACATGTGCTTGCAACTTAACTCAAGTCCTGTGCAGAAAGAACTTAGCTTGATGATTCCAAAGATGACTAATTGCTTTATATCTTCAGTGGAAATATCTAAATAAAAAAGGCTGTGGTGTTCTTCATCCTTTGCAAAACATGTTACCATTTTAAAATTTGTCTTTCATGTTCCAGTAGAAAAAAGCAATATAATGGCTCACTATCAGCTTCAATTCTATTTCTAGTGGCTACAATGTCCTATTCTTGCCATCGAGGACAGGGTGTACACCTTCTATATTTATATGAACGTAAAATGTTCATATACATAAAAGAAAAGTAATATATGTACTAACTAAATGGTCTAAAGCTGGCCTTTTATACACTACAACAGTTTTATTTTGTAAAAGTTTAGTGTGTCCATGAAACTCATAGCTCGCTGGTGTGTAGAAGTTATAGTTCCACATACAAGAATATTTTTTCATTTTACACCCTGTGATTGTAACATGGGTAACAGTGTCATGTCACATGTCACTGTACTCAGATAAATATGCTTTGATGACTTGGGGCCTAAATCTGCATTGTGAAATCCATCCATAAATTTTTATTTACCTTTTTTTATTATCTCAAGCAAGTTTGTTATAATTTATTCACAGTATATACAGATTATAATCTGCTTGATCTTCTTTTTTTGTTCTGAACCTCTCTCCCTCTTTAACTCTATTTTTGTCTCATAGATCTCTTAACAGCTGAGGTCGTCCTGTTGACTACAATCAATTAGGTCTAATCTGGATAGCCTGCTTCCTCTTCCTCTCAGTTCCCCTAGTGCCCCTCCGTACATTGGAAGTGATCAAATGGCAGGAAGTAGATGTCATGTCAGGAGCAGTCAACCCTGCTTCCCTTCATGGAGAATAAGTTGTCCCTCTGCTACATCTGTTTTGTTTGTTTGTTTGTTTGTTTGTTTGTTTTGAGACAGGGATATGCTGTTATCCCTGGGTTTCTTGGCCTCGCTTTGTAGACCAGGCTAGCCTTGAACTCACAGTGACCCTCCTGCTTCTGCCTCTGGAGTGCTGGGATTAAAGGCGTGTGTCACCACAACTGGTCTCATCTGGTGCATCTGAACAGGAGGTTAAGGTTCTCTGCTTGCAAACTCCATGGTTGGTGAAACAGTTTGCACAGGTTTTCCAGCCCTGATAGTCTCCTGGGGGAAGTCTTGACATCACTATCCTCAACATTCATTTCTCAACACAGGTCTTCACTCAGAGTATGACTGTGAGTCCCAGGATATGTCCTGCTTCCCCTCTGGTTAGAGTCTCTCAGAGGACATATGTGTTGGGCTACTATCTACTTGTATTTGAGTATATAGCATATGTGTCTTTCTGGGTCTAGGTTACCTCATTCAGGATGATCTTTTCCAGTTCCATCCATTTAGCAGCCAATTTCAAGATTTCCTTGTTTTGGGTAGCTGAATAATATTCCTTTCTATAAATGTCCCACAATTTCTTTATCCATTCTTTGAGGAAGGGACATATACTTAGTGTGTCAATTCTGAGTATTACAAATAAAGCTGATAGAAACATAGTTGAGGCATGCCCATGAACATGCATGGGGCTTGGGAGGCCAAATGAGAGTAGCATTCAACAGGATTGGGATTATAGTTGTTTTGAAGGTGACTTTTGATTGCCTTCAAGTGAACGCAGGTCCCTTACACAGGTTCCTTGAGTATTCCAATAGAGTTGTAATACTATTAAATCACCTGTGTGAATCATTCACACTCCTCCATAATGCACGGAGACCATAGAAAAAAGTTTTACCTTCTTTCGTTAACATTTGATGTGCATTCAAGCCACCCGGAGACTCATTTACCAACTGCAACTCTGTTTATACATGTTCCTACGACCACCCTACTGTCTTGGCTTACACTGTGTATCTTTGGTGTACTTTTGTGCAGTATGCTTATTTCACTTAATCTCCTATATATAGCAAAGTATTTGTCAGCACACTTAGACTCTTTTTTATATATCTCAGCATGTCTGTGTATCTATCTATCAACTTCCAATCAATACACACACACACACACACACACACACACACACACACACATATATATATATATATATATATTGTGAAACATGTTCTTTCCATGTAGCTTTTTTCTCTCATGGACCTTAGTGATATATCTGCTTCTGGGATGAGTGCAGTGCTTGAAGGAATACTACAGCAGGGAACTTCTGGCAATCTGTCCCTGGGTGACTTCAACGTTACTTCATTGACAGTCAGCCCTAGAACTAGCAGTTCCTGTACTTCAGCTCTCCATGTTGCTTTGCTTACATGTATGTGCACTGATCTTTGGCCTTCATGTAATGGTAGATAACCTTAGGAGTGTACTATTATTCCTTTCAATGGAATGCTTACATAAAGTGTCACAGAAATTTTCCCTGTTGTTTAATGTGTTACTGCCTTTTCACCACATTTTCACTGGTGCCCAGTTTGTCTTTGCAGCTGCTGTGCAGTCAACACTTGCCTATAATGCTTCAAAACAACCTGTAAATCCACTGTACAGACCACTAAAATGGGCCAGCATATGGTACTGTTTATACGTGGTACATGCAAATAATAACGTATATTAAGTTTGCATTCTGTGAGGTTCCACATTAATAAATAAAATATAACCAAATCAGCCAATAAATTATCTTACAAAGTAAAAATCTAGACATGATGGCTTATATTTTAACCCGGATTTTAGAAGAATCCCCAACACCTCTGCAAGTCACAGGACAGTGTGAGCTATACATTGATACTTTGCCTCAGCAAACAACAAACCCCAGAGGGAAAGTGTTAACGTGTCTTATTGCTCTGAGGTTATTTTATTCCATCTGCTAACTTACCTTAGTCCTGGAGGCTTCTAGTCTCCATACAGTATAACCTAGGCCTAGAATGCTTTCAGCCTCTGAGACTTATTGCTTACTATGATCACACTATCTCTTTTTTTCTAAACTCTGGCTGGATGCTTTCAATCAGCTGTTCTTGCGGAAACTCCTCTCATAGTCTCTCAGTCTGAAATTTCTCTCATCCTTTTTCTAAATTGCACTTCTTTGCCTCATAGTAACTTTGGAAATGTGTTGTGAATTATGGATCCTTCTCAATCTCTGTTTTGTTTTGTGTTCAGCTATGTATAGCTTCCTCTCTGTGTATTCGGTCTCTACAAAACTCTCCTAGTTAAACTGCCTGTGAATTCCACAAACTGACCTGTGATGAACTGCCTCTCAACTAGCTGAGTCACCTGAACTGACTGAAAAGAACTGAGTTGAACTCAGTCCTCCATGATGCCTGAGAGCTGGGATTAATGGAATGTTTCACCATAGGCTGGAGCTAAGCTTTCCTTTACCTGAAGTTTGCTTTATTCTAGCTTGGCCTTGAACTCAGACATCTATTTGTCTGTCTCTTGGGATTAATGTAATTTCTGAATTCCAGCTGGCTTAAAAAGAGTTAGAAGAATTTTGGATGTGATCTCTTTCCAGTGTAGCCATGTTCTGAATTGAAATTTCTGTGTACAGATGGGGTCACTATCAAAGTGCAGGGTGGGCTCTGTTTTCAGTACTAAATCTACTATGCAGTGGGCCACTCTTATTAATCTCTGTTCACAACTACTATATGTCATCATAAGCTACACAGAGGTTTGAAGTCCATATTAGCTGTTAGTGAGCCTCACCAAGGCATTTTTGATAAATTTTGTACTCATTTGATAATGTAGTTAACTTTAATCCTTTTGTAGGTATCAAGAAGTCTGGCCATGATTTAGCAAAGTAAACTTAGGCCTTCCATGACACAGGTTTCCTGCACAAGTAAGAAGAGGGGTGAAGTTTCCATATTCACTCAGGTGGAAGTAATTAAACTTACAGGAAACATACTTCATGGACCCTGGGTTGGGTAAAAGTAGTGCATCCATTAAAAAAAAACAACAAAACAAAAGAAATCCAACAGCGGTTCTCTGTTGCCTCTTATTCATTATATGGGAATCCTGTGCCCGAACAACCCATAATTAGGTTTGTGCTTATAGAAGAGCTTCGGAGCAACTGTGGGACTGTAAGGCATCTCATTTTACGGGGAACAAGACTTAGTGTCTAGATCCTCCATGTAGAAATAGGATGATAGTGGTGATATCATGGTTGAAGAATAGTTGCCAAAATTATCTAAGGCTGAAGAGACAAATCCCCATCAAGAAGTGAGGAACAACATGAGTGTTGTGGACTATCCATTATCCCAGTCTACAGGAGGCAGAAGCAGATGGATCTCTGGGAAGTGATAGCCAGACTGCTCTAGGTAGGGAGACTCTGTCTCAGTTTCATAAAGAGAGAGAAAAAAATGAGTATCAGCAATGTCAATATAGAACAGTAAAGGTGGGCAGTGTGCTGCATGAAGGCTCATTTCTTGAGGTGATCATCAACCAGTATAGTCCACATTTCTTCTGAGTTGAACCCTTCACAGTGCATGAGAACCAAGAGAATTTGCCTAAGAAAGAGTTAACCCTTGTGGTTCCAAGCAAACCAGGCAGCCCCATAAGGTGGGCTGCACACAGATTGAGGATCAGGGTGGTAGGTCATGTAGGCAAGAGGGGATTAAGTGTGTGTTGGTGGAAGGGTTCTGGATGAAGAATCTATTTAAGGCCTGATTCCTAGAGTAGAGCTTAGAATTTGACGTTGGATAGTCGAAGTCTGGAGAGACTCCTAATATCCAAGGTGAGTTTGCTTGTAAGAATTCTGTGTAGATGAGAATGTGACTGCCTGGAGGATATATTCTTTTCAACATCTAGCTGAATAAGAGTAATTCTTTCTCCACATGGTCTTCATCACAAGCTCTTGTTTGTTTTAATTAGCTTGGCCTTCTTGATGATGTAAAATAATATTTTAAAGTGTTAAATTCATCCTTGTGATGGCTACCCATGTTGGGTATTTGTTTGTTTGCTTTCTTACTTTTTACTAATTTGGTATGTCTATATAATCCAGACTGTCTTTGATCTCTCTGTAGAATCCATAGTTGGAAGGACCTCAGAGATAAACTAATATTTCATCCTTCCAAGTGTGGTATTGAATGCCGAAAAACCACAGTGAAAGGGTGTTAAAACCAAATGATTATTATCAATCATCATCTCCACCTCCCCCACCCCCCACAACCACTGCCTTCATTAGAAGCAACATTCTTATTATTTTAAGAAGCATGAATTCTCTGAGAAGACCTGGAAAGTCTGAAATTTTCTCTGTAGACCCATCAGGCCTAAAATTCAGATATCCACATTCCTCTGTCCCCTTACTGGTGGGATTAAAGTTCTAATTCAGCATATCTTCCTCCAACTGCTTGTTCTTAAAGTTCAATATTAAAATTTTGAGTATTTTGTAAATATTCATCATTTGATTTTGTTGTTTGAGAAAATTTTCTTTGAGGATGACACACACAAAGTCTAAGCTCCATAAAAATGGAACCAATGGCAGAACAAAGGTGAGATGCCAACAAAGTGTAATGTAAGAAAACATAATTTTGAATGTTACTTTTATGTTGAAAAACACTGGGTAGGTTGGGCATGGTGGTGAATGACTTTAATCCCAGCACTAGGGAGGCAGAACCAGGCAGTTTGCTGTGAGTTTGATGATAGCCTGGTCTGCAGAGTGAGTCTAGGTCCGCCAAAGAAACAGAGAAACCCAGTATCCAAAAATCAAACAAAGATGAAGAAAGAAAGAAAAACACTGGGTATCTGAAAGATACTTTAGTTTAGGGACAATGATCAGTTGAGAAGTTGCTGGATTTCATTACCTCTCTCTCTTTCTGTTTCTCTCTCTCTCTCTCTCTCTCTCTCTCTCTCTCTCTCTCTCTCTCTCTCTCTTGTGTTTACTATTTTACTAATTTTTGATAAAAATGAAGGATGCAGGTGGTCCCAGGCTATAGATGTAAAAAAAATCAGTAGCGGGTTTTTTTTAAGACAAGGATTCTTTGTGTAGCCTTGCGTGAATGGGCCTTAGTTTGTAGAGTAGGCTGTAGTGGAACTTCCATCTGCCTCCAGAGTGCTCTGATTAATGGTGTGTGCAATTGTGCTCAGCTAAAACAAATCTTTTCAAACTGTGTGTGTACCTGAGACTTTGGGTGATGTCATAGGTGTAGGGATGAAGTCTGAAGACACAGATGAACAGACGATTGCTCTCATTTGCTTCTAGCCATGCTTTCCTCACAAAATTTTATCATTTCTTTTTTTCTGTTCTCTCTTTGCTTTGGTCTTTAGGGATGGAGATTGAATTAGGGTCATTTTCATGGTAGACGTGGGAAGTGATGAATTAAAAACATAAATTTGTTACCTCCATCCCCTGTTTTTCCCCCTCAAACACAATGAGATCCAAGTGCCTCTGGAGTATTGGGATTAAAGGCATTTGCCACCACATTAGCTCCTGTTTTTGTCCAATGAAAACATTTAAGTCCTTTGCATTACTTATCTCAAAATCAGTCTATCACAGATTGCTTTTTATTTAGTCTCAGTCCAGATTAGTAGATAAGTGTCCACCTTTGTGCTGGGGTGAGAGGACTAGCTACTTCCACAAACACTGGTGTCCAGAAGGAGAAGTACCTGACCATACCTAGAAACTGATAGACCTGTGTCTTAGTCTTTGGAGTTGGGATTTAACGGGTGACAGTAATATACTCTGAGGCAGATACCTTTTGACCCCTTTTAGCTGGCATCCAAGATAGGTATCCTACAACATTGGGCTTCCTTATCCAACACTCAATAGCCTTGGAACTCTTGCAGATGTCCCCCCAAAGCCTGTTTATAATCTGTTATTCCAAGAAACCTCTAATGGTAAGGCACAAATTCTGCATTTGCTGTCTTTAAAACTTGGAGGAAAACGGACCGCTAATATTGTCTGCTGTAACCTTCCACTGGGTATGTACATTAAAAGCAAAGATGAGTTCACTCAGCTTTGCCAATTGGATGCTACAGAACACATCTTTCAGATTCAAGAAAATATATACTTGTTTCACTGGAAGCATCAGATTCAGGAGAATCAGAGTTTGCACGTTTCTTAATAGGCTGGAGAGCGATTTTCCAGGGTGACTGGCTGGGAATCAGGGTATATGTGTGTGTGTTTGTGTGTGTGTTTGTGTGTGTAGGAAATAGTGCAGGAAGGAGCTGTGGTGACCTTTTTATGATTAACATCACACGTTCTATTACTTTCTAAAATCTGGCCAGCTGCTTTAAATCAGCTGTTCTGGCTGAAACTCCTCTCCTAGTCTCTCAGTCTGAATTTTCTCTCATCCTCTTTGTCAATTGTTCTTCATTGCCTCATAGTATCTTTGGAAATAGGTTATGAACTTATGGATCCTTCTCATTCTCTGTTTTGTGTTCAGCTATGTATAGCTTCCTCTCTCTGAATCTGGTCTCTACAAAACTCTCCTAGTTAAACTGCCTGTGAATTCCAGAAACTGAACTGCCAGGAACTGAATTACACTTCACTTCCTCTCACCTAGCTGAGTCACCTGAACTGACTGAAAAGAACTAACTAGAATTCAGACCTCCATGATCTTGGATTAATGGCATGTGTCACCCCACCCTGGACATGAGATGTACTTTATCTAAAACTTGCTTTATTCTAGGATGGCCTTTAATCAGAGATCTATTTGTTTGTCTCTTGGGATTAAAGTTATTTCTGCATTCCAACTGGATTAAGAAGAGCTAGAAGATTTTGGATCTGATCTCTTGCCCATTCAGCCATGTTGTAAATTGAAATTTCTCTGTACAGATGGGGTCAATATCAGAGTGCAGGGTGGGCTCTGTTTTCAGTACTAAATCTCCTGTGCAGTGGGCCACTCTTATTATTCTCTAATGAAAACTCTGTATGTCACCATAAACTACACAGAGGCTTAAAGTCCAGATTAGCTCTGTCACTGAGCCTCACCAAGACATTTGTGATAAAAATTTGTACTAATTTGATAATGTAGTTAACTTTAATCCTTTTCTAGGTATCAAGAAATCTTGCCATGACTTAGTAATGTAAGGTTGGTCTTCCATGACACAGGTTTCCTGAACAAGTAAGAAGATAGATGAAGGTTCCATATTCACCCAGGTGGAAGTAATTAAACTTCCAGTAAACACACTTCAGGGAGGCTGGGTTGGAGTAAAACAGTGCATCCTCTCAAAAAAAATACAACAGCAGCTCTCTGTGGCCACCTATTCATTATAGGGCCAATCTGTGACCAAATAATCCATGATCAGGCCTAAGCTTATAGAAAATCTTAGGGACAACTGTGGGACTGTAAAGGATCTAATTATCCAGGGAACAAGATTCAGGATCTTGATGCTCCATGTAGAAATAGCATGATACTGGTGGTATCATGGCTGAAGAGTAGTTGCCATAATTATCTATGGCATATGAGACAAATCCCCATCAAGGAGTCAGGAACAAAGTGAGTTTCTTGTCCTTTATCTCGGTCTAAAGGAGGCAGAAGCAGGTGGATCTCTGTGAGGTGATGGCCAGATTGGTCTAGGTAGTGAGACTCTGTCTCAATTTCATAAAGAGATAAAAAAGGAGGAGTATCAGTCATGTCAATATAGAGCAGTGAATCTGGGCAGTGTGCTGCATGAAGGCTCATTTCTTGAGGTGGTCATCAACCAGTGGAGTCCACATTTCTTCTGAGTTGACCCTTAAGGGTGCAGGAGAATTAAGAGATTTTGGCCAAGAAAGAGATAATTTTTGTGGTTCCAAGCAAAGCAGCCAGCCCTATAAGGTGGGGCTGCACACTGAGTGAGGCCTCAGGGTGGGGTGTCAGATAGGCAAGAGGGGATTAAGGGTGTGTTGGTGGGAGGGTCCTGGATGAAGAACCTATTTAAGGCCTCATTCCTGGAGTAGAGCTTCGAGCTTCAGGAGGGATCTGGGAATATGGCAGAGCCTACAGAAATCTAGGGTGAGTTTTCTGTGTAGATGAGAATGTGACTGCCTGGAGGCTGTACTGTTTTCAACTTCTAGCTGCAATGAAGAGGAGTCTCTATTTCTCCACAGGGTCTTCATCACATGTTTTTTAAAATTAACTTGGCGTTCCTGATTATATAAAATAATATTTTAAAATGTTAGTTTGTATCCATGTGATGGTTACCTATGTTTAATATTTGTTTGTTTGTTTGTTTCATTTGTATTAATCGGGGAAGTCTAAAAATTCCAGACTGTCTTTGATCTCTCTGTGGAATCCATAGTTGGAACGACCTGACAGATATCTTACTACCTCATGCTTCTAAGTGTGGTATTAAATGACTGAAAGCAGCAGTGAAGGGGTGTTAAAAGCACGTGTTGAATATTTATCATCTTCCCCACCACCACTGCTAGCAGCAGCAGCAGTAGCAGCAGCAACAGCAGCAGTGTAGGTTCCCTGAGAAGACCTGGATATTCTGAAACATTCTCTGTAGACCCATCTGGCCTCAAATTCAGATATCTACATTCCTCTGCCTCTATAGTGGTGGATGAAAGTTGTAATTACCATGTCCTCTGGCAACTGCTTGTTCTTGAAATTCAATGTTAAAATTTTAGTATGTTGTAAATACTAATCATCTATCTGATTTTGTTGTTTGAGAAAACATTTTTTTGAAGATGACACACAGATGTCTAAGCTCTACAAACATGGAACCAATTTCAGAACAATGTAGAGATACCACCAAAGTACAATGTAAAAAACCATAATTTTGGACATGTTACTTATATGTTGAAAAACACCTGGTTGGCCTGGCATGGTGGTGCACTTCTTTAATCCCAGAACTCAGGAGGCAGAGGCAGGCAGATTGCTGCATGTTCGAGGCCAGCCTGGTCTACAAAGTGAGTTTAGGACAGCCGAGGATACACAGGAAAACCCAGTCTTGAAAAAAAGTCTCACTGTGTATAAGAAGGATACTTTAATTTAGGCACAATGATTATGGGAGGAATAGTTGGGTTTCATTACCTCTCTCTCTCTCTCTTTCTTCTCTCTCTCTCTCTCTCTCTCTCTCTCTCTCTCTCTCTCTCTCTCTCTTGCCATTGTACTTACTAATTTGCTATTTTTTTATAAAAATGAAGGGAGTAGATGTTCACAGGGTACAGATTAAGGAAGAATTTGGAGAGGGGAAGAATGTTTGGTGTGTTTGAGGAAAAGTGTTTCTGTGTTATCCAGCTGTACAGGAAAGTGATAGCCTGGAACTCTCAGTGGTCATCTTGTTTTAGCAACTTGTCTCCTAGGATTAAAGGAAGGCTCTATGCCATGTGATTAAAATATTTTGTACAACATTCTTTTAATAATGGGTCAACTCCCATTGTGGTGTGACTTACATATGTTGTTTTATTATTCTCCATTAAAAATGACTATCTTCCCAACATTACATAATATAAGGGACAATATAAATGTATATATAACACAAGCAATATGTAAATATTAACTTACATGGCATGCTTAATATCTTGTTTCATTCGTATAGAGTATACTGTATGAATTCATATACGCATATATTGGTTTGAAGTGTTACTTTTAAAGATTTATTTACTTAATATGTTTAAAATGTTCTGCCTGCATGTGTGCTATTCTAGCAGAAGAAGGCACCAGATCTCATTATAGATGGTTGTGATCCACCATATGTTTGTTGTGAATTGAATTCAGGACCTGTGGAAAAGCACCCAATGCTCTTAAACTCTTAGCATTCTCCCCAGCCCCGGTTGTAATCATTAACTGTAATGAATTTTTTTTTGGTGTGCTTCATATGTATTTGATTTTTACATTTTTCTTATTTAATCAATTTACAGCCTGATCACAGCCCCTTCCATTTTTCCTTCTCAGCCCAGTTCTCATGAGCCCTCCCCTCATTCTCCTATCCCCATCTCCTTAGAGAAGTAGAATCCCCTGTGGTTAATAACACAGGTGGGCATATCAAATTGCAGAAGGACTGAGGGCATCTTCTGCCAATGGGCCCAGAATAGGCAGTCCAGCTATGGGTAAGAGACCTAAAGGCAAGCAAAAGTGTAGAAACAATCTTGACTCCACTTGATATTGGACACACATCTAGAACAAGCAGCATATCTGCCTCATATGGGAAGTAAGCAGCCTTAGTAGAGCTCATTTGTTCTTTGTAGCTGGTGTCGTGGTCCATGTGAGCCACTATGGATCCAGTTAATTTGCTACTGTATGTGTTCTTCCAGTTCTCTGACTTTTCTGTCTGCCTCATTCCTTTCTCCCCCTCTTCACAGGACTCCCAGAGCCCCACTTGTCTTTAGGCTGTGTGTCTCTGAATCTATTTCCCTCATCGGATGGAGGAAGCCTTTCATAAGACAGTCATGCTAGGCTCTTCTCTGTAAGTTTAGCAGAGTATTATTAGAAGTGTTAGAGGTAGGCTGTCTGTCATGGGGTGGATCTCCAGTTGGGCCAGTCCTTGTTTTTCAGTCCCACAATCTCTGTTCGATCTTGATCCTACAATTCTTTAGGTTGAAGCCATTGTGGGTTGAAGGATTGTGGGGATTTTTCTGAAAATGATAGAAGTGTATGTGGGGTGGCTGTAGAGAATAGGAAGAGCTGGGGATGGAGAAATAATGATGTTATATACATATTCACATTAACAACTGTTTTTATTTTGAGGAAGGGTTTTCTCTTATTTCCAGCTGTATTGCAAAGTCTTATGTAGAACAGCGTATCCTGTAACTCAGAGAGGTCCTCCTGCCTTTGCAAGGTGATGGTTAGGATTATATGTCGTCCATATATAATGTGATTAAAATAGTTTTACAAACTGTTTTTCCAAAAAACCAGTAATTGTTTTTCTGGGTTCCCAAAGTTGGCTCACCAGATAAAGGCACTTGAAGAGAAGATATTTGTAAGATGTCCACTGTCATAAACATGTGGCTTCTCAACCCCAATATGATATAAAAGCAAAGTTAAAACATTGAAAGCCATCTCCATGAACCTTCTATGTAACTAAGGCTGAAGGTGCTGGTATGGAAACAAGGATGAGGCCTGAATGTCCTTCTTTACAAAGTAGACATTGGCTGTGACTTGCCTCTAACCATGCCTTCCTCACAAAACTCAATCATTTTCTGATTTCTCCTTTTTTATTTAATCCCCAACACTAGTGGGAGAAATAGATCTTATTCATAGTAAAATTGGAAAGAGATGTCTTAATAATATGAATTTATAGTCTACCTCCTTTGGTTTTATTTCCAAAGAAAAGCTCTTGTCTCAGTCCTGGGTGTACTTGATGTCACTCTGTAGTCTAGGCTGATCTTAAGCTTAGAATTCTCCTCCTGCATTTATGAAGGAGTTGGGATTACAGGCTGTCATTCCTCTTCTGACCCTTATGTAGTTTTTGATAACACTAAGAGCCTATGATTGTTTTTGTCATTTGAAAACCTAGAGACTCACATAGAGAATTTACCTGTTGTTTGAACATTTTATCTGTAGAGCTGATGTGATGATTTTCTCTCCTCACAGGTTCCCCAGTTCAAGGATGTATTCCAGTAGGACCACATTGCAGTAGGCTTCCATATCCACCAGTATCTCCAGTTCTGCCATTTAATTCATCCTACCCAAGAAACTTAGGACCCAAGAGGTTCCAAGGCTTTCATCTAAATTTCCAAATGTCTTCATATGCACTCATGGACACAGGTTTTCAAATGCCACAAGAGCATGCAAGAAATGTATGTCTCCAAAGGACTCAATATCCTCTAGTGCCCACAGGAGTTCCTACACAATCAAGCCTCCAAAGACATCAAGTTTTGACAAGCAACTTAGATCACCAAATGTCTCAAAGTTTTCTACTTCCTGGAGGATCCCGGAATCAGACACATCACGAAAGGCATCTAGGATTTCAAGGCAATCAAAATCTCTACGTGTCCCAAAGGGCCCTAGAGGCTCAAACAACAACCGAACCATCAAGTCTCCAATGGGACTCAGAATATCAAAGGTACCAAGTTCCCCAAGTATCCTTTGGATCTGGAAGGAAACCAAGTTTTCCTATGAACCTAGATCTCGGAGGGAACTCAAGTCGGCCAACATCAGGAACTAACCCAGTTCACTCAATACCCCAGATGCCCTCATCTTCCTCAGAAAAGTCTGATAATTACAGTGAAGCACACCTCAACACTCTAAAGCAGGAAAAAAGGCATCGCATTAAGTACTCCAAAGAACAAAATCACCAGCTGTAAGAATATTTTGATGAGTGCATGCACCCAAGGAAAAAGCAATGCATGGAGCTGGCCACAAATCTTGGAGTGACAGAGTACCAGATCCAGGTATGACTTTTTCTTGACTCTCTCCCCCTGCAACCAGAATATTTCTCCAGCCCTCACCTTCACTGTTTTGGAAATCCCTGTCAGTTTGTGCTTGTACAATCCTGGGAGATCATGCCATAGATGTTGACTGTAGATGTTTGTTCATCCAAGGCTGGCCATGGCATTCAGCTTTTGCATGGGTACTGCCCTGGAGAGACATTATTACCGTGTAGAGTCTCAGAACCTAGACATTTATGTTTCTGGTAAAGACATAGAAAATCTAGGTGGTTAACCTAGTTTTTGAGTGTTAGGTGGTATCTATCCTGACATCCTACTTCTTTTTAGGCATCTCCTGCAACTTCATATTCTGAGCCAGGCTGACACACACAGGTCTTCCTATAACTTCTCTTTTTGTGTTTCCAGATCTGGTTCAAGAACCGCTGAGCTAAGTACAAACAGAAAAACCTCCAGAATGTTTCAGAACACCAGAGAAAATGGGAAGTTCTACAGATGTGGGTGGATCAACCAGTTCACATGGTTGCTTATCTGTTCTTGACTCTGCTACTGAAGAGTTCATGTCTTCAGGGACATCTTGTGTGGACTCCCTTCCCCAACTTTACCCCAGTCTGGAGGAATCTCTCCACAATGAAGAACCTCAGAGGCTGCCAGGTGTGGATTCCAAGAAGACCATTGTGATGGCCAAGCTCCTGCTGCAGCTGCAGGCTCTGATCATTTCCTAGTAACCACAGCTCAGAATGACCCAGCAGTAGCTGAATGTGCCTCAGCTGAAGCTCCACTTCCTATTGAAGCTGCATTCCATGAAGAAGATTATGCTGAAGCCTCAAATCCAGTTACCCAGGAGCTCTGGGATCAAATTCTTAATGATCTTGGTGTATCAGAGGACTAGATGAATTTGGATACATCACTCCTCTAATGAACCCTTTGACCCTGGAGTGGTTGAGGCCCAGAAATCTGTCATACAAAGAAGAGCTGTGGTAGTGAAAGCCGTCAGTCTCAAGACTGAGGGGACAACTGCCAGCTGTATTAGTTTCATTCCTGTGCTATCCACAGAGTGATAGTGCTTCAAAGGCTACTGAGAGTACTCATCTCTTATTGTTGGATTTTACATTAAATAAAAGTAGAAAACATCTTTTTATGATCTGTTCTTTCCAGAATGTATGTGTGTGTTTGTGTTTGTATGTGTGCTTGTACTTTTGTGTGTGTGTGTGTGTGTGTGTGTGTGTGTGTGTGTGTGTTGTGTGATGTGTGCCTGTATCCATAGAAACTTACATCTGGTGCCTGGGAGGTCAGAAAATGTTTTAGGAGTGTGTGGGATTATAACTACTGACAGTTGTGAGGCACAATACGTGTGCTTGCAACTTAACTCAAGTCCTGTGCACGGCGCTTATTGTTTCCAAAGAGTATTCATGGCTTTACATTTTCAGGAAGAATATGTAACAATGGCTGTGGTGTTCTTACTCCTTTGTAAAAAGTGTTACCATTTTCAAATTTGTCTTTCATGTACCAGTAGGTAAAAGCAATAAAATGGCTCCCTATAGCTTCAATTTTATTTATAGTGGCTACTACATTCTATTCATCCCATTGGGTACAGGGTGTACACTTCCTATATTTATATGAACATAGGATGCTCATATACATAAAATAAAGGCAATAAAGGCCTCTCTGAAGGAGGCCATTAATGAACTACAATAGATTTATTTTGTGAAAGTGTAGTGTGTCCCTGAGAACTCCCAGCTGACAGGTGTGTAGATGTCATAGTTCAACACATATTCAGCAGGAATCTTTTCTCTTTTTACACCCCGTGAGTCTTAGGCATAAAATACAAGGCTTGGTCATAAACTCCATTAGGAAAAGACTTACCCGTTGGCCCTCTACCCCTGTAATTATTTATTTTAACACATGGTCTCATTAACCTGCACAATCAGCCCTGCTTTGCATCCGGGCTTCTTCAGATTTGAGTGACTGGTACTCTGGAACGGTATCCAAGCCTTTTATTTCTTTGTCAGCTTTTGAGGATTATACATACAATTTCTACAGTAACTGTTATAGGTTTGCAGCCACACCAGCAATAAGTAAGTATTTGTCTTTCCCCACATGAACAATAAACAAGTCCTTCACTTGCTTGGTTAGAGTTACTCCTAGATATTTTATATTGCTTGTGGCAATCAGGAAGGGTGTAGTTTTCCTAATATCTTCCCCTGCATGATTGTCATTTGTATCTAGGAAGGCTACTAACTTTTTTTTGAGTTAATTTTGTATCCGGCCAATTTGCTGAAGGTGTTTCTCAGCTGTAGGAGTTCTCTAGTGGAATTTAGGGGGTCACTTATACACACTATCATATCATCTGCAAATAGGGATAATTTGACCTCCTCCCTTCCCATTGGATCCCCTTGATCTCCTTTTGTTGTTTTATTTCTCTGGCTAGAACTTCAAGAACTAGATTGAAGAGATATGGAGAAAGTGGGCAGCCTTCCTTGGTCCCCGATTTTAGAGGAATTTCCTTGAGTATCTCTCCATTTAATTTGATGTTGGCTATTGGCTTGCTGTATGTAGCCTTTATTATGTTAGGTATATGTCTTTACTCCCTGATCTCTCCAAAACTTTAAACATGAATGGGTGTTCGATTTAGTCAAGTGATATTTCTGCATCTAAGTAGATGATCATGTAGCTTTTTCTTAAAGTTTTTTTACATGGTGGATTACATTGATAGCTTTCCATATATTAAACCATCCCTGCCTTCCTGGAATGAAGCCTACGTGGTCAACGTGAATGATAACTTTGATGCATTCTTACATTCATTTTGCTAGTATTTTATTCAGTATTTTTGCATCAATGTGCATAAGATGGTTTATGGACATTTTCAGTATCTCTGTGAGGCAGGACATTGTGGATACCATCAGTTATCTTTTCAGCCGCCCAGTGACTGCCTGGGCCAAGCACTGTGACAGTGGTATGGTAAAATATGAGCACATAAGACCTCGTGGCTCTCAGTCTCCCTTATCACAGTCTTGTGGTACAGCAGGATTCCCAGCACAAAGGGTTAATGTCTAAGTCTTCTTCTGTCTGCATTGTGCGTTAGACTTTTACCGCAGAGAGATCAAGTGGGATTTTATTTTGGCAGGTGTATAATATCTAACATTCAGTGTGAATATAATCCTGTGTAATTTTTCAAGTGCATGTGTAACACAGTTGTTTGGTCCACAAGAGAGGGAGGGAGCATGTCTAACATGGCAAGGAGTCCTCATCCAAACAGCTGCTGATGCCTGCGGACACAAACAGCCCAGAGACTGGCACTGTCTAAGGTCTTTTCTCCTTCTCCATATGATCTGCACATATAAATAAGAATCTCAGCAAGAAATGTGCAGTTAGCATCAGTTCTCGAGCAAAGGCCTTAAGGGTGAAGTTTAAGGCCACGGGCTCCTCAGGGGCCATGTTGGTTAAATATGGGAGATCTGGCAACCATAGAAGTAAATGTGTGAAAATGGAGGCCTCATTTCACAAGAGAGCCTGTGCAGTCACTCCCCAGGACACCATCGATGGTGGAGATCATAACTGTTTTTGGGATTGCCATTCGCATTTAGTTAGAGCTAATTTGGAGAAGATGGATCTGGTGAGGATGAGGAATGGAAACTGTGCTCAGAACCCTGGCTGTGACAGGAGGTAGAGCTAGAGAAGTTGGGATAGGCAATTACACCTCTTGCATTCTGTCCATGGTGCTTGGTGTGGTGCTGACTAAGGTGAGGTGTCCAGATGGTTTGGAAGCCAGCTTCTCCCTTTAAACTCGAGACACCATTATGGGGAACAGGTGGTGCTCATGCCTAGCACAAAAAGACAGAAGACTGTGCAGATGACAAGGTACAGGCCAACCAGCATTAGGTCCCCAAACACAAAGTCTATAAAGGAAAAACTGCCCATTCCATGTGGAGAAAGGGGCAGGGTGAAAATAGCCACAACAAATATAAAAAACCAGTTACCCATACATCTCCTTTATACTACAAGGTTTTCTTTCTGTGTTTTTAAATTTGCTATCACCTGCTGTTTAGGATACACAAATAAGGCAAGTTAATATTAGTTGATCAGCTCATGGTTAAATTTCTAGTCTAACTTATCATGGGAATATATGTCCTCGGAGTAACAGAGATAGATAGATAATGCAAAATTTGATAAATTGGTGATCTTCAAGACCCCATTCAACTATAGAAAATGGCCATGACATAAATACATTTGTGATAATGGGGATGACCATGGTAAAAGCTTTTCTAAGTATTTTTCCCTATGGAGTCTGACTGAGGGAGAGTCTGTAATGACATACAAACACATCCATAGCTTTGGAAAAAGAGCTGAAAATCAAAGTTGTTACTTTTCCATGATGCAGGTTCCTAGAATGCTCCCCTACCTCCTTTCTCCATGCTGAGTTTCCAAACGGCCACCCTCTATGAAACTAAGCCTCACCCAGTTAAATGCTTTCTTTGCTCAGAATTGCATTGGTTATGGTGTCTCTTCACAGCAATAGAGACTCACCAAGACACTTGGATTAATGACATGTGCCATCCTCCTCTGTTAAAACAAATCTCCTTGAACTGCATTTTAAAAATTATTTATTTATTTATTTTTAATTTTATTAATTTACTCAGATTACAACAGATTGTTCTCCCATCGCTTTTATCCTCCCATTCTTCCCTCCTTCCCTCTTTCTCCCCTTGGTCTATGACCCAGGGGAACCTCCTCCCCCACTATATGGTCATAGGCTATCAAGTCTCATCTTGGTATGCTGCTTATTCTTTCTTTGAGTGCCACCAGGCCTCCCCAAGAAAAGGAGGTGGCTAAATATAAACCACCAGACTTCTTGTCAAAGTCAGCCCCCACTCTCCACATAACTGTGGAGAATGTCCTGTCCGTACAGTAGATCGAGGGAGGGGTTCGATGTTTACTATTGTATTGCACTGTGTTTGTGACAGCAACATTGGATGCTGGCCTGGGGTAGGCATGAAGACTGAGGATCCACACATAGCAGACATTTGCGCTTATTTTTATCTGGCCATGCCTTCCTCACAAAATTGAATCATTTCTTGTTCTGTCTCCTCTGTTTTCTTTGGTCCTTAATAATGTAGATGGAATTAGGGTCATTTTCATGGTAAACATGGAAAGAGATGCATTAAGAATATAAATTTATATTCTCCACCACAAAGTTGTTGTTGTTGTGTGTGTGTGTGTGTGTGTGTGTGTGTTTGTGTTTGTGTTGTATGTTTGTATCCATAGAAATCTATATCTGGGGCCTGGGAGGGCAGAAAACGGCTTAGGAACTTCTGGGATTCTAACCAATGACATTGTTGAGGCAGCATGTGTGTGCTTGCCACTTAAAGCAAGTCCTCTGCAGTAAGAACTGAGCTCTCTGATTCCAAGGATTACTAATGGCTTTACATGAATTGTAGGAATAGCTAACAACGTCCAAGATGTTTGTTGTCCTTTATAAAAGGAGCAAAGATAACAGCAATATAATGGCTCACTATCAGCTTCAATCCTATGACCTATTCTTGCCATTGAGGTCAGGGTGTATACTTGCTATGTTTATGTGTGATTCCAATTCTCATATACATAAAATAAAATATATGTACTAAATAAATGCTCTGAAGGAGACCACAGAGAAACTAAAACAGATTTCTTCTGTCAAATTGTTTAGTGTGTCCATGAAAACTCATAGCTCTCAGGTATGCATATGTCATAGGACAAAATACAAGAATATGTTTTCCTTTTGCAGCCTGTGAATCCCATACAAGGAACACTAGGAACCAGGCTAGGTAATAACGCCATGATAAAAGACTCACCGGTAGGCTGCCTGCCCTTGTAAGTATTTATCTTGACACATGGCCTCATTAACCTGCCCAATCAGCCCTGCTTTATATCCTGGCTACTTCAGATTTGAGTGACTGATATTCTAGACTTGTATCCAAGACCTACCTTTGTCACCTTTTTGGGTACGTACAAATTGTTTCTAAAGTACCTGTATAGATTCCAGCTACTCCAGCAGTAAGGAATTATTTGTCTTTGCCCACATTTTTTCCAGCATGAAATGTCCTTAGTTTAATTGATCTTGACAATTCTGACTAAACAAGATCAACAGTGTTATAATTGAAAATCCCAGATCATTCTATTTTTTCAAAATAATTTTTTAATAATTTATTCTTGTTACCTCTCAATGGTTATCCCATCCCTTGTATCCTCCCATTCTTCCCTCCCTCCCATTTTCCCCTTACACCCCTCCCCTATGACTGTGACTGAGTGAACCTCCTCCTTCTTTGTATGTTCATAGGGTATCAAGTCTCTTCTTGGTAGCCTGCTCTCTTCCTCTGAGTGCCACCAGGTCTCCCCATCCAGGGGACATGGTCAAATATGAGGCACCAAAGTACGTGTGAAAGTCATACCTTACTCTACACTCAACTGTGAAGAATGTCCTCTCTATTGGCTAGATCTGTGTAGGGGTTTGAAGTTTCTGGCCTGTATTGTCCTTGGCTGGTGCCATAGTTTGAGCGGGACTCCTGGGCCCTAATCTGCCTATCATAATGTTCTTCTTGTAGGTTTCTATGACCCTCTGGATCCTTCTACTTCGCTATTCTCCCATGCTTCTTTCATCTAGAGTCCCAATAGGATGTCCTCCCCTCTGTACCATTTTCCTGGTAAGTGAAGACTTTCATGGGACATGCCCCTTGGGCTAGTATGCAGATACAAGTGAGTATAAACCATTTGACTCTTTCTGCTTCTGAGTTAACTCACTCATTATGATAATTTCTAGCTCAATCCATTGGTCCACAAATTTCGGGAATTTCTTGTTTTTAATAGCTGAGTAGTATTCCATAGTGTATATGTACCACAGTTTCTTTATCCATTCTTGTACTGAGGGACACTTAGGCTATTTCCATGTTCTGGCTATTATGAATAAGACTGCTATGAACACGGTTCAGCAAATTTTCTTGTTGTGTGCTGGAGCATCTTCTGAGTATATTCCAAGGAGTGGAATAGCTGGGTCTTGAGGAAGCCCTATTCCCAGTTTTCTGAGATGGCACCAGAGAGATTTCCAAAGTGGCTGTACTAGTTTGCATTCCCACCAGCAATGAAGGAGTGTTCCTTTCTCCCCACATCCTCACCAACATGTGGTGTCCTTGAATTTTTGCAGATCATTCTATTTTACCAGTAAAGACTTAGGAGCCCAATGCTGTGGTGAAAACCTTTCAGTTCAGAGAGGCAGAGAAGTCACCCAGCTGTATTGCTTGAGCAACGCCAGCATCTAGCTGTTGTTTTACAAAGATAGTGAGGTGTCTAAAAGCCCAGGGGCCAAAAGAGATAAGGAGGAGAAATCCTACCAGGGGGCCAAGAATGGAGGGTAACAAGGTAGTAAGTCAAGGGGAGGTGGAGAACCAGTTATGGAACAAATTCTGTTCCTGTTCTCTTTGTCTCTTTCTTTTTTGTAAGCCTTCTCTAACCTTGGCCACACTATCTTCGACTACCCCAGAGTGGTCCATATAAAAGCAACATTCTTCTTTGAGGGAAGCACAAAGTCCCCCTGGCTGAAGCTTAGACCTCTCCTATTTTGTGGAATGACCTCAATGAGGGAGGACAAGGATTTTTCAAGGTGGGATATGGCAGCTTTCATCTGCTTCAAGTCTTTATCAATTGACAGGCGAAGATCTGAATAATGTTTGTTGGAGAGAACAAGAAATGTTATGTCCATCCCAGTGCCTGTAGTGCCCAGTCCGAGGAGGACAGCCAGGGTAATTGCAGTTACAGGCTCACGTTTGGATCTAAGTAGGGCTTGTTCAGTAACAGGATCCCAGTAGTGGGAAAATTGTTCTTCAGTGTAATATATTAAGTGGCGGACTAATTGAATAAGGATACAAAAGCTGGTCTTACTGTTTTTTAAATGGGGGGAATATATGCAGGGAGTCAGGCTATTATTACAGGCCCACTAAGTGTAATTACTGGGAAGGATATAATCAGAAAGGGAAGATATCTCTGTGATGGTTATATTACAGAGATGTTGATAGGAGGAGGGAATAACTTTACCTATACATAACCCGGAGCCTGATAGGGAACTCAAGGGTAGCTTGGCGTTATCTAGTTGGGCCCATCGGCATTTAGAATGGTCAGAGGAATTGGAGATGTCCTCAATTACTGCAATTCCTTTTTTTTTTTTAAAAAGAGGGTTTGCGTCCTAGCATAACCAATATGAATCAGTTAGCTCAGGGCGAGAATGATTTAAAGTCAAGCAAGTGAAGTTAATGATATTCAGTAGCAAATCATGAGTGTTTATCAATCCTAACATCTGTAGTGGAGTTTCCATGTATTAGATTTTGCAGGACGGAGCTGCGGTGACCTTTTTCTGATTAGAGTCACACTTTCTATTTCTTTCTAATCTCTGGCTGGCTGCTTTAAATCAGCTGTTCTGGCTGAAACTCCTCTCCTAGTCTCTCAGTCTGAATTTTCTCTCATCCCCTTTCTCAATTGTTCTTCTTTGCCTCATAGTATCTTTGGAAATAGGTTATGAACTTATGGATCCTTCTCATTCTCTGTTTTATGTTCAGCTATGTATAGCTTCCTCTCTCTGAATCTGGTCTCTACAAAACTCTCCTAGTTAAACTGCCTGTTAATTCCATAATTTGAACTGCCAGGAACTGAGCTACACTTCACTGCCTCTCACCTAGCTGAGTCACCTCAACTGACTGAAAAGAACTAACCAGAATTCAGACTCCATGATTGCCTGAGATCTTGGATTAATGGCTTGTGTCACCACACCATGGACATGAGATTACTTTATCTAAAACTTGCTTTTTTCTGGGCTGGCCTTTAATCTATTTGTTTGTCTCTTGGTATTAAAGTTATTTCTGCATTTCAACTGGATCAAGAAGAGCTAGAAGATTTTTGGTTGTGATCTCTTGCCTGTTCAGCCATATTGTGAATTGAAATTTCTCTGTACAGATGAGGTCAATATCAGAGTGTAGAGTGGGCTCTGTTTTCAGTACTAAATCTACTGTGCAGTGGGGCATTCTTATTATTCTCTATTGAAAACTGCTGTATGTCATCATAAACTACACAGAAGCTGAAAGTCCAGATTAGCTCTGCACTGAGCCTCACCAAGACATTTGTGATAAATTTTGTACTAATTTGATAATGTAGTTAACGTTAATCCTCTTCTAGGTATCAAGAAATCTTCACATGACTTAGTAAGGTAAGGGTGGTCTTCCATGACACAGGTTTCCTGAACAAGTAAGAAGATAGATGAAGGTTCCCTATTCACCCAGGTGGAAGTAATTAAACTTCCAGGAAACACACTTCAGGGAGGCTGGGTTGGAGTAAAACAGTGCATCCTCTCAAAAAATACAACAGCAGCTCTCTGTGGCCACCTATTCATTTTAGGGCCAATCTGTGACCAAACAATCCATGATCAGGCCTATCCATATTGAAGATCTTAGGGGCAACTGTGGGACTGTAAGGGATCTAATTATCCAGGAAACGGGATTTAGGATCTAGATGCTCCATGTAGAAATAGCATGATACTGGTGGTATCATGGCTGAAGAGTAGTTGCCAAAATTATCTAAGGCTGAGGAGACAAATCCCCATCAAGAAGTGAGGAACAAAGTGAGTTTCGTGTCCTTTATCTCAGTCTAAAGGAGGCAGAAGCAGGTGGATCTCTGTGAGGTGATGGCCAGACTGGTCTAGGTAGTGAGACTCTGTCTCAATTTCATAAAGAGATAAAAAAGGAGGAGTATCAGCCATGTCAATATAGAGCAGTGAATCTGGGCAGTGTGCTGCATGAAGGCTCATTTCTTGAGGTGGTCATCAACCGGTGGAGTCCACATTTCTTCTGAGTTGACCCTTAAGGGTACAGGAGAATGAAGAGGTTTTGGCCAAGAAAGAGTTAATTTTTGTGGTTCCAAGCAAACCAGCCAGCCCTATAAGGTGGGGCTGCACACTGAGTGAGGCCTCAGGGTTGGGTGTCAGATGGGCAAGAGGGGATTAAGGGTGTGTTGGTGGGAGGGTCCTGGATGAAGAACCTATTTAAGGCCACATTCCTGGAGTAGAGCTTCCAGCTTCGAGCTTCAGGAGGGATCTGGGAAGATGGCAGAGCCTACAGAAATCCAGGGTGAGTTTTCTGTGAAGATGAGAATGTGACTGCCTGGAGGCTGTACTCTTTTCAACTTCTACCTGCAGTGAATAGGAGTCTCTCTTTCTCCACAGGGTCTTCATCACATGTTTTTTTAAAATTATCTTGGCTTTCTTGATTATATAAAATAATATTTTAAAATGTTAGTTTGTATCCATGTGATGGCTACCTATGTTTAATATTTGTTTGTTTGTTTGTTTTCTTTGTACTAATCCGGGAAGTCTATATATTCCAGACTGTCTTTGATCTCTGTGGAATCCATAGTTGGAAGGACCTCACAGATATCCTACCACCTCATGCTTCTACGTGTGGTATTAAATGCCTGAAAACAGCAGTGAAGGGGTATTAAAAGCACATGTTTAATATTTATCATCTTCCCCACCACCACTGCTAGCAGCAGCAGCAGCAGCAGCAGCAGCAGCAGCAGCAGCAGCAGCAAGAGCAGCAGTGTAGGTTCCCTGAGAAGACCTGGATATTCTGACAATTTCTCTGTTGATCCATCTGGCTTCAAATTCAGATATCCACATTCCTCTGCTTCATTAGTAGTGGATGAAAGTTGTAATTCACCATGTCCTCTGGCAACTGCTTGTTCTTGAAAATCAATGTTAAAATTTTAGTATGTTGTAAATACTAATCATCTATCTGATTTTGTTGTTTGAGAAAACATTTTTTTGAAGATGACACACAGATGTCTAAGCTCTACAAACATGGAACCAATTTCAGAACAATGTAGAGATACCACCAAAGTACAATGTAAAAAACCATAATTTTGGACATGTTACTTATATGTTGAAAAACACTGGATTGGCCTGGCATGGTGGTGCACGTCTTTAATCCAAGAACTCAGGAGGCAGAGGCAGGCAGATTGCTGCAAGCTTGAGGCCAGCCTGGTCTACAAAGTGAGTTTAGGACAGCCGAGGATACACAGAGAAACCCAGTCTTGAAAAAAAGTCTCACTGTTGATAAGAAAGATACTTTAATTTAGGCACAATGATCATGTGAGGAATAGTTGGGTTTCATTACCTCTCTCTCTCTCTCTCTCTCTCTCTCTCTCTCTCTCTCTCTCTTGCTATTGTATTTACTAATTTGCTATTTATTTTTTTATAAAAATGAAGGCAGTAGATATTCACAGGCTACAGATTAAGGAAGAATTTGGAGTGGGGAAGAATGTTTGGTGTGTTTGAGGAAAAGTCTTTCTGTGTTATCCAGCTGTACTGTAAAATGACAGCCTGGAACTCTCAGTGCTCATCCTGTTTTATCAACTTGTCTCCTAGGATTAAAGGAAGGCTCTATGCCATGTGATTAAAATATTTTGTACAACATTCTTTTAATAATGGGTCAACTCCCATTGTGGTGTGACTTACATATGTTGTCTTAGTATTCTCCATTAAAAATGACTATCTTCCCAACATTACATCATATAAGGGGCAATATAAGTGTGTGTATATATATATCACAATCAATATATAAATATTAACTTACATCGCATGCTTAATATCTTGTTTCATTCGTATAGAGTATACTGTATGAATTCATATATGCATATTGTGGTTTGAAGTGTTACTTTTAAAGATTTATTTAAATAATATGTTTAAAATGTTCTGCCTGCATGTGTGTTATCCTAGCAGAAGAGGGCACCAGATCTCATTATAGATGGTTATGATCCACCATATGTTTGTTGTGTATTGAATTCAGGACCTGTGGAAAAGCACCCAGTGCTCTTAAGCTCTTAGCATTCTCTCCAGCCCCGGCTGTAATCATTAACTGTAATGAAATTTTTCTTGGGTGTGCTTCATATGTATTTGATTTTTACATTTTTCTTATTTAATCAATTTATAGCCTGATCACTGCCCTTTCCATTTTTCCTTCTCAGCTCAGTTCTCATGAGCCCTCCCCTCATTCTCCTATCCCCATCTCCTTAGAGAAGTAGAGTCCCCCATGGTTACCAACACAGGTGGGTTACCAAATTGCGGAAGGACTGAGGGCATCTTCTGCCAATGGGCCCAGACCAGGCACTCCAGCTATGGGTCAGGGATCAAAAAGCAAACAACAGATTAAGAGACAATCTTTACTCCACTTGATAGTGGACACACATATAGAAAGAGCAGCATATCTGCCTCAAATGGGAAGTAAGCAGCCTTAGTAGAGCCCATTTGTTCTTTGTAGTTGGTGTTGTGGTCCATGTGAGCCACCATGAACCCAGTTAATTTGCTGCTGTAGGCTTCTTCTAGTGCCCTGACTTTTCTGTCTGCCTAAATCCTTTCTCCCCCTCTTCACAGAACTCCCAGAGCCCCACTTGTTTTTAGGCTGTGGGTCTCTGAATCTGTTTCCCTCATCTGATGGAGGAAGCCTTTCATAAGACAATCATGCTAGGCTCTTCTCTGTAAGCTTAGCAGAGTATTATTAGAAGTATTAGAGGTAGGCTGTCTGTCTTTGGGTGGATCTCCAGTTGGGCCAGTCCTTGTTTTTCAGTCCCACAATCTCTGTTCGATCTTGATCCTACAATTCTTTAGTTTGAAGCCATTGTGGGTTGAAGGATTGTGGGAATTTTTCTGATGATGATAGAAGCTTCTATGGGGTGGCTGTAGAGATTAGGAAGAGCTGGGGATGGGGAAAATGAAGTTAAATACATATTCACATAAATAACTGACTGGTTTTACTTTGAGGAAGGGTTTTCTCTTATGTCCAGCTGTATTACAAAGTCTTATGTAGAACAGCATATCCTGTAACTCAGAGAGGTCCTCCTGCCTTTGCAAGGTGACTCCTAGGATTATATATCGTCCATATATTATGTGATTAAAATAATTTCACAAACTGTTTTCAAAAAAATAGTAATTGTTTTTTGAGGTTCCCAAAATTGACTCACCAGATAAAGGCACTTGAAGAGAAGAGATTTGTATATCAACCCCACTATGATATAAAAGCGAAGTTAAAACATTTAAAGACATCTCCATGAACATTCTGTGTAACTAATGCTTAAGGTGCTGGTACGGAAACAAGGATGAGGCCTGATTGTCCTTTTCCACAAAGTAGACATTGGCTCTGACTTGCTTCTAGCCATGCCTTCTTCACAAAACTCAATCATTTTTTGATTTCTCCTTTTTTATTCAATCCCCACCACTAGTGAGAGAAATAGATCTTATTCATAGTAAAAATGGAAAAAGATGTCTTAATAATATGAATTTATAGTCTCTATCTTCTGGTTTTTGTTTTAAAGAAAGGCTCCTGTCTCATTCCTGGGTGTACTTGATGTCACTCTGTTGTCTAGGCTGACCTTAAGCTGAGAATTCTCCTCCTGCATTTATGAAGGAGTTGGGATTACAGGCTATCATTCCTCTTCTGACCCTTATGTAGTTTTTGATAACACTAAGAGCCTAAGATTGTTTTTCTCATTTGAAAACCTAAAGACTCACCTACAAAATTTATCTGTTGTTTGAATATTTTATCTGTAGAGCTGATGTAATGATTTTCTCTCCTCACAGGTTCCCCAGTTCAAGAATGTATTCCAGTAGGACCACATTGTAGTAGGCTTCCGTATCCACCAGTATCTCCAGTTCTGCCATTTAATTCATCCTTCCCAAGCAACTTAGGACCCAAGAGGTTCCAAGGCTTTCATCCGAATTTCCAAATGTCTTCATATGCAGTCATGGACACAGGGTTTCAAATGCCACAAGAGCATGCAAGAAATGTATGTCTCCAGAGGACTCAATATCCTCTAGTGCCCACAGGATTTCCTACACAATCATGCCTCCAAAGATATCCAGTTTTGACAAGCAACTTAGATCACCAAATGTCTCAAAGTTTTCTACTTCCTGGAGGATCCCGGAATCAGACGCATCTCAAAAGGCATCTAGGATTTCAAGGCAATCAAAATCTCTACGTGTCCCAAAGG
Source organism: Acomys minous (assembly GCF_964271855.1). Classification (NCBI taxonomy): domain Eukaryota; kingdom Metazoa; phylum Chordata; class Mammalia; order Rodentia; family Muridae; genus Acomys; species Acomys minous. Next base: position 894,513 of record NC_140502.1, on the reverse strand, counting down.
GCCCTAGAGGCTCAACCAACCACTGAACCATCAAGTTCCCAATGGGACTCAGAATATCAAAGGTACCAAGTTCCCCAAGTACCCTTTGGATCGTCAAGCAAACTATGTATCCGTATGGACCCAGATCTTGGAGAGAACTCAAGTCTGCCAACATCAGGAACTAATCCAGTTCACTCAATACCCCAGATGCCCTCATCTTCCTCAGAAAGGTCTGAGATTTACAGTGACATTAACCTCAATACTCCAAAGCAGAAAAAAAGGCGTCGCATTAAGTACTCCGAAGAACAGAAACACCAGCTGCAAGAATATTTTGATGAGTGCATGCACCCAAGGAAACAGCAACGCATGGAGCTGGCTGAAAATCTTGGAGTGACAGAGTACCAGATCCAGGTATGACTTTTTCTTGTCTCTCTCCCCCTGCCACCAGAATATTTCTCCAGTCTTCACCTTCACTGTTTTGGAAATCCCTGTCAGTTTGGGCTTGTACAATCCTGGGAGATCATGCCATAGATGTTGACTGTATGTTTGTTCATCCAGGGCTGGACTTGGCATTCAGCTTGTGCATGGGTACTGCCCTGGAGACACATTATTACCGTGTAGAGTCTCAGGACCCAGACACTTATATTTCTAGTAAAGACAAAGAAAATCGAGGTGGTTACCCTAATTTTGAGTGTTAGGTGGTATCTATCCTGACACCATACCTCTTTTTAGGCATCTCCTGCAACTTCCTATTCTGAGCCAGGCTGACACACACAGGTCTTCCTATAACTTCTTTTTTTGTGTTTCCAGATCTGGTTCAAGAACCGCCGAGCTAAGTACAAACAGACAAACCTCCAGAATATTTCAGAACCACTAGAGAAAATGGGAAGCTCTAAGGATGTGGGTAGATCAACCAGTTCCCATGGTTGCTTATCTGTTCTTGACTCTGCTACTGAAGAGTCCATGTCTTCAGGGGCATCTTGTGTGGACTCCATTCCCCAACTTTACCCCAGTCTAGAAGAATCCCTCTACAATAAAGAAGCCTCAGAGGCTGCCAGGTGTGGACTCCAAGAAGACCATTGTGATGGCCAAGCTCCTGCTGCAGCTGCAGGCTCTGATCATTTCCTAGTAACCACAGCTCAGAATGACCCAGCAGTAGCTGAATGTGCCTCAGCTGAAGCTCCACTTCCTATTGAAGCTGCATTCCATGAAGAAGATTATGCTGAAGCCTCAAATCCAGTTACCCAGGAGCTCTGGGATCAAATTCTTAATGATCTTGGTGTATCAGAGGACTAGATGAATTTGGATACATCACTCCTCTAATGAACACTTTGACCCTGGAGTGGTTGAGGCCCAGAAATCTGTCATACAAAGAAGAGCTGTGGTAGTGAAAGCCGTCAGTCTCAAGACTGAGGGGACAACTGCCAGCTGTATTAGTTTCATTCCTGTGCTATCCACAGAGTGATAGTGCTTCAAAGGCTACTGAGAGTACTCATCTCTTATTGTTGGATTTTACATTAAATAAAAGTAGAAAACATCTTTTTATGATCTGTTCTTTCCAGAATGTATGTGTGTGTTTGTGTTTGTATGTGTGCTTGTACTTTTGTGTGTGTGTGTGTGTGTGTGTGTGTGTGTGTGTTGTGTGATGTGTGCCTGTATCCATAGAAACTTCCATCTGGTGCCTGGGAGGTCAGAAAATGTTTTAGGAGTGTGTGGGATTATAACTACTGACAGTTGTGAGGCACAATACGTGTGCTTGCAACTTAACTCAAGTCCTGTGCACGGCGCTTATTGTTTCCAAAGATTATTAATGGCTTTACATTTTCAGTAAGAATACGCAACAATGGCTGTGGTGTTCTTACTCCTTTGTAAAAAGTGTTACCATTTTCAAATTTGTCTTTCATGTGCCAGTAGGTAAAAGCAATAAAATGGCTCCCTAGGGCTTCAATTTTATTTATAGTGGCTACTACGTTCTATTCATCCCATTGGGTACAGGGTGTACACTTCCTATATTTATATGAACATAGGATGCTCATATACATAAAATAAAGGCAATAAAGGCCTCTCTGAAGGAGGCCATTAATGAACTACAACAGATTTATTTTGTGAAAGTGTAGTGTGTCCCTGAGAACTCCCAGCTGACAGGTGTGTAGATGTCATAGTTCAACACATATTCAGCAGGAATCTTTTCTCTTTTTACACCCCGTGAGTCCTAGGCATAAAATACAAGGCTTGGTTATAAACTCCATTAGGAAAAGACTCACCTGTAGGCCCACTACCCCTGTAATTATTTATTTTAACACATGGTCTCATTAACCTGCACAATCAGCCCTGCTTTGCATCCGGGCTTCTTCAGATTTGAGTGACTGGTACTCCAGAACGGTATCCAAGCCTTTTATTTCTTTGTCAGCTTTTGAGGATTATACATACAATTTCTACAGTAACTGTTATAGGTTTGCAGCCACAGCAGCAATAAGTAAGTATTTGTCTTTGCCCACATGAACAATAAACGAGTCCTTCACTTGCTTGGTTAGAGTTACTCCTAGATATTTTATATTGCTTGTGGCAATCGGGAAGGGTGCAGTTTTCCTAATATATTCCCCTGCATGATTGTCATTTATATCTAGGAAGGCTACTAACTTTTTTTTTTGAGTTAATTTTGTATCCGGCCAATTTGCTGAAGGTTTTTCTCAGCTGTAGGAGTTCTCTAGTGGAATTTTGGGGGTCACTTATACACACTATCATATCATCTGCAAATAGGGATAATTTGACCTCCTCCCTTCCCATTGGATCCCCTTGATCTCCTTTTGTTGTTTTATTTCTCTGGCTAGAACTTCAAGAACTAGATTGAAGAGATATGGAGAAAGTGGGCAGCCTTCCTCGGTCCCCGATTTTAGAGGAATTTCCTTGAGTATCTCTCCATTTAATTTGATGTTGGCTATTGGCTTGCTGTATGTAGCCTTTATTATGTTTAGATATATGCCTTGACTCCCTGATCTCTCCAAAACTTTAAACATGAATGGGTGTTCGATTTAGTCAAGTGATACTTCTGCATCTAAGGAGATGATCATGTAGCTTTTTCTTATAGTTTTTTTACATGGTGGATTACATTGATAGCTTTCCATATATTAAACCATCCCTGCCTTCCTGGAATGAAGCCTACGTGGTCAACGTGAATGATAACTTTGATGCATTCTTACATTCATTTTGCTAGTATTTTATTCAGTGTTTTTGCATCAATGTGCATAAGATGGTTTATGGACATTTTCAGTATCTCTGTGAGGCAGGACATTGTGGATACCATCAGTTATCTTTTCATCCGCCCAGTGACTGCCTGGACCAAGCACTGTGACAGTGGTATGGTAAAATATGAGCACATAAGACCTCATGGCTCTCAGTCTCCCTTATCACAGTCTTGTGGTACAGCAGGATTCCCAGCACAAAGGGTTAATGTCTAAGTCTTCTTCTGTCTGCATTGTGCGTTAGACTTTTACCGCAGAGAGATCAAGTGGGATTTTATTTTGGCAGGTGTATAATATCTAACATTCAGTGTGAATATAATCCTGTGTAATTTTTCAAGTGCATGTGTAACACAGTTGTTTGGTCCACAAGAGAGGGAGGGAGCATGTCTAACATGGCAAGGAGTCCTCATCCAAACAGCTGCTGATGCCTGCGGACACAAACAGCCCAGAGACTGGCACTGTCTAAGGTCTTTTCTCCTTCTCCATATGATCTGCACATATGAATAAGAATCTCAGCAAGAAATGTGCAGTCAGCATCAGTTCTCGAGCAAAGGCCTTAAGGGTGAAGTTTAAGGCCATGGGCTCCTCAGGGGCCATGTTGGTTAAATATGGGAGATCTGGCAACCATAGAAGTAAATGTGTGAAAATGGAGGCCTCATTTCACAGGAGAGCCTGTGCAGTCACTCTCCAGGACACCATCGATGCTGGAGATCATCACTGTTTTTGGAATTGCCATTGGCGTCTGAGTTAGAGCTAATTTGGAGAAGATGGATCTGATGAGGATGAGGAATGGAAACTGTGCTCAGAACCCTGGCTGTGACCGGAGGTAGAGCGGGAGAAGTTGGGATAGGCAATTACACCTCCTGCATTCTGTCCATGGTGCTTGGTGTGGTGCTGACTAAGGTGAGGTGTCCGGATGCTTTGGAAGCCAGCTTCTCCCTTTAAACTCGAGATACCATTATGGAGAACAGGTGGTGCTCATGCCTAGCACAAAAAGACAGAAGACTGTGCAGATGACAAGGTACAGGCCAACCAGCATTAGGTCCCCAAACACAAAGTCTATAAAGGAAAAACTGCCCATTCCATGTGGAGAAAGGGGCAGGGTGAAAATAGCCACAACAAATATAAAAAACCAGTTACCCATACATCTCCTTTATACTACAAGGTTTTCTTTCTGTGTTTTTAAATTTGCTATCACCTGCTGTTTAGGATACACAAATAAGGCAAGTTAATATTAGTTGATCAGCTCATGGTTAAATTTCTAGTCTAACTTATCACGGGAATATATGTCCTCGGAGTAACAGAGATAGATAGATAATGCAAAATTTGATAAATTGGTGATCTTCAAGACCCCATTCAACTATAGAAAATGGCCATGACATAAATACATTTGTGATAATGGGGATGACCATGGTAAAAGCTTTTCTAAGTATTTTTCCCTATGGAGTCTGACTGAGGGAGATTCCCAGCTAGGTCATTTTGCCTGTTCACACAGCAGCCACACCTCCTAAGTTTCATGAGTTCTTTGGTACCTAAGTCTTAGGAAGGGCTTATGGGTTGATAAAATAAGTATTTTGAAATTAATGCATGCATATACTATGAAAATATACTAATAATCAGCCCAATATTCATCAATATTTATTAGAACACAGGTAAAAACAGAACAATTTAAAAAATTACTCTAAAAGAAAATAGAAAAACAAACTCTGAAGACCAAATTCTCTAACTGTCCTCCTGATGGGGCTTCAGGGAATTTGGTTAGTACAATTTTCTTCCCAAGCGTCTACCTGCCTCCCTGAAGAATCCATCTGAGTGTTCTATCAGCCATCCTAAAGAGAGCTCCTGAGCCACAGGATCATCCAGCCTCTGAAGCATGGTTTTACCTGCCTTGCCAAGGAAGGCAGCCATGCCTCCAGAGACACACAGTTCTAACCTCCAGCCCATGAAACTTTACACCTTACCAAGAGTAGGGATACAAGATTTCAGAAGCACTCAGGCTTTGACTCAGGACTCCACTCACCTTCTAGTACCCCAACAAGTAGCAGAAACATTCATCACCAAACAGGGACAACTGTATGGTTAAAGAGCAACAGACACAATCAACAATACCCATGCCCATACTACTCCACCAGAACCAAGGAATTCTGCTACAACAAGCCCTAGATATCCTTATAAATCAGAAACATGGGAAAATTATGGTAATTCTATTGTTCTGAAGATGAAAGAGACCTTTATAGAGGAAAAGAGTAAAAACCCTTAAAGAAATACAGGAAAATACAATCATACAAGTGAAAAAATGACCCAAATAGCTCAAATCCTGACAATGTAAATAGAAACAAAAAGGAAAACACAAACTGATAGAATCTAGGAGATGGAAATTTAGGAAAAAGAATACAAACTACACATGTGTGCATCATGAATGGAATACAACAGAAGGAGTAGAGAATTTCAAGTGTAAAAAATAGAATTGAAGAGACTGATACATCTGTCAAAGAAAATGTAAAATCTAAAAGGCCCCTGACACAAGGCATCCAAGAAATTAGGGATGCTATGAAAAGACAAAATTCAAGAATAATAGAAATAAAAGAAAGAGAACATTCCCAGCTGCATGGAACAGAAATTGTTTCAACAAAAGCATAGAAGAAAATGTCCCTAATCTAAAGAAAGAGAAGCCTATAAACATGCAAGAAGCCTACCAAACACCAAATTGATTAGACCAAAAAAGGAAGTCCTACTGCCACATTATAATAAAAATACTAAATGTACAGAACAAAGAAAGAATAATGAAGGCTGCTAAGGACAAAGGCCAAGTAACCTACAAAGGCAGACTGTCAATGGTGATAACAAGATATTCCCTGTCAAAACCAAAGTTAAGCAATACCTGTGCAAGCACCTAGCCATAAAAAAGATACTAGAAGAATAACTCCAAGACAAGAATGTTAGTTAAACAAAGAAAACACAGGATATAAATAAGTCCACTGCAGCAAAAGCAGAAGGAGGAAGCACAAGCATGCACACACACACACACACATACACACACACACACACACACACACACACACACAGAGAGAGAGAGAGAGAGAGAGAGAGAGAGAGAGAGAGAGAGAGAGAGAGAGAGAGAATCACTACTAAAATAAAAATAACAGGAACTAACAAACATTAGTCATTAGTATCCCCCAACCTTGATAGATGTAATACCCAATAAAACAACATGGGGTGTGCTTTACTTCAGATGAGGGCTCTACTTAATCATTACCATGTAGAATCCAGTGCTTGTCAGCGAACATGATCTGCTGGGACACAGAGACCAAGTGTTAACAAGCAAGCAGGCTCCACAAAAATGGTTGTTTCTAATGGGGGGTTAATGTTCAACATCCTATATGAATTCACTGTACAAATATGCATAGGAATGGTAAACCCAAAATGAGGTTTCTGTAGCTTTTTCTCAAGTCAAGTGGATTCTGCAGCCACAGGTTGTAATCACAGGGAGACCATGCCCTTTTTAGTGTTTTAATGCGTTATGCCAGACTTGTTTTTTTTATTGAATTTGTTTTTGTTCAGTGTGAGTTTCATAAGCTAGCTTGTTCAAAAGATTCTTCATGTATAGGTATGTATTTTGTTGTCGTATGAAACAACTTTTTGAAGAATAAAGACAAAGTTTGCAACTCTAGGAGTTAAAAAATGACAGAAGCCAAGAAAAGGGATTCTTAAACAGGATGATTCCTGTAAGAAAGACACCTCATCAACAAAGATAGACATGATCTAAGAATAAAGGTCTGGAAAAAGGTATTTCAAGCAAATTCGCCAAAAAATGAAGCAGATGCATCCATTTTATTATCTAATAAAATAGAATTTCAATAAAATAAATTTAAAAATTGTATAGGACAGTCCATACTCAACAACAACAACAACAACAAAACAAACAAACAAACCAAACAAACACACCAAAAAACAAAAAGAGGACTCATATTATCAAGATCAATGCCATAAATACAAGGGTACCAACATTTATAAAAGTAACATTTCTAAAGCTTCAATCTCACATTCTGGTTTCCCACACATTAATAGTGGGAGACATCAACACCCTATTCTCAACGAAAGACAGGAGATTGAGACAGACACTAAAGAGAAATAATTAAGCAAAAAGATATCATGTGTCAAATGGATATAACATATCTATAGAGTTTTTCATAAAAAAGAAAAGAATATTTCTTCTCAGTACCTCAGAGAACCTTCTACAGAATTGAACATGTAGTCAGTCACAAAGATAGCCTTATGAGAATTGAAATATCACCTTGTATTTTATCATATTACCATGCATTAAAGCTGGATTTAAACAACAGAAAGCCTACAACCTCATGAAAACAGAAGAAATCCCTTGCTGCTACTCCATACTAGCTCTGGGAAAAGCAAACAGAGAAGAGATGTGGATATGAGGTAGAGAGAATTGAGGAGGCAGTGAATGGTGGTTAAAAGAAACTAATCATTAAATGAACAACTGGCTAGAGGAACCAGTTGTTGAGGAGAGGTTGAGGAACAGAGAAAAAGGAAATGCTCAGACACTCAGGCATAGGTTCTTGGCCTAATACTGGTGTTAGGTATGAGTTTCATCTTGTGGAATAAGATGTAAATCTAATCATATAGGTGCTATTTACTCCCATAGTATTTGTCTTTGTTTCCTTTTTGTCAAACTTAAAAAAATGCATCATGTTGGGGAAAATGTTTATTTGCACTCTAATTTACAGTGCATCATTAAAACCAAAACGATACAAATAAACAAGACAAGACAAGAACTCATGGCAGGAACCTGGAGAGAGGAACAGAAGCAGTAAATGTTTATTGGCTCGCTTCTCAGTGCTTTCTCTGTTTGAGTAATTATACAATCCAGGACAAATCAGCTGTGTGTGGAACAGTAGCCAAGTGAACTGAATTGGGCCCTCCCACATTAATCTGTATTCAAAAGAATTCTCCATAAACTGGTCTATAGGTCAATATGATGGAAGAAATATCTCAATCGATTTCTTCTCTTCTCAAATATGTCTAGGTTTGTGTTCATTTGGTAAGAAAACAGCTAGCACAATTTTACTTTTATTTTTCAAGTTGACATAAAATATACCAATATTAAACAATGTCATTTTCTTTCTTGTATGCTACTAAAATTTCATGTCGATATTAATAATATGTAATTAGACAATTAACAAAAGTAAATCACACTCCTTAAAATTTAAAACAACCACAAAGTTCAGTCTTTTAAAAATATCTGAAGAATTTCTAACAATACAGAATCTTTTAACTTTAGAGTCTGTAATATTGCAGGATATTTGATATCAATGTGATCCATGAGATTTAGAACTATAAAAATCTGCCATTGATCCCATTGTGATCTCTGAGATTGAACTGTAAATTCCTATTTCTTGATGAGCCTTAACACACCCCCTTAATCAAAGAACTTTCTGTTTATTGCAAACAGATGATTGAGGTACAATTCAGCCAGCTTTATACACACCTTTAATCCACGAGCTATCTGTGCACAGAATTTAATAGAATTAACCCTACATCAAGAGGCAGAGTAAGAAATGAGCCTACAGGGATTAAAGAGTAGGAAGAACTTTGAGTTGAAGGATATTTAAGACAGCATGCGGAAGTAGAAGGGTGTCTTTTTTGCTTTTGGCTCTCGGGCTTTACTCTTGGTATTTTAGCTTTAACTTTTTAGCTCTTTGGCCCTTAGCTCTCTAGCTCTTGAGCTCCTCACCTCCTTGGCCTTTAGGTTTTTGGACATTGATCTAACAAGCCTTTGGCCTTGGGAGTTTTGGCTTTTTCTCTTGGGCTGTCAGCTGAGCTAGTGAGCTGCTGGGCCTTTTCCAACATGACATGAGCTCACTAGGAAATTCAGCTAGGTGCTTTCTCTGCCTCTCTGAGAGAGCATGTTTTTCACATCTGGCTCCTCAGTTTTTATTGGTCAAATAGAATTATCTGGGATTTTAAATAAAAGTAACACTGTAAAATGTAACAAGAGGAACATACTTCTTGTTGCAAGAAAGAATAACCAGGAAATCGCCAAAATCTAAACAAAGTACAACAGTATTCTGAATAGTATGTTACCCAGCAGCTCAGTGTTCTTCATCTGAGTTTCACTAATAATCTCCTGTGCCACAGTTGCCATGATCAGCAGCATCTCTTTGGCTTTGCCTCATGAAGCCCACGCAAGTTTTCTATGCTAAATCTTCCTAAAAGAAATTTGTAAATGTTCTTTTACTTTCTATTTTTCTGGAATAGATTCAGGAGAGTTGGTGATAGTTGTATTTGAACATTTTGTAGAATTGTGTACTTTAACCACCTGGTCCAAGAGTATTTGTAGCTTTTACATATAGAGAAAGCAGAAGATGTAGCTTAGGAATCCCTTGTTTTCTATAGCATATGCTCATAAAAATGCAAAACAAGTTTAGGCAGTGGTCCTCAGCTTCACTTGGAGTAGCATACAGGCTTAGAGTCTGCATTTCCTCCTAAGAACTAGGAAATAACATGCCATGGGCAAGTTAAAATAGTTTGACTAAACTCCTCAAACCATATTTCATATGAGTTTTGACACAGCCAAGTTTCAGCAAAGACACAGTTAATGCCACTTTGGCAATATTCAAACCTCACCTTTATGTTTATTTTAGATATTTACATTACACCTCTATATGTAGTTCCCTTTTCTTTATTTGTATTCATAGTTGAAAGCAATCTACATTTGTGTGTTTCAAGGCCCTGAATATGTGAGTAACAACAGCTATAGGAATTCTTGCCTGCCATTGGATACGGCAGACTGATGTGATATATTTTCTTTAGGTAGATGAAAGAAACTCAAGTTGATTTGATCAGTATTTTGTAGTAGTGCACAGAGGTAAGAGTGCCCAGAACTACCTCATAAAAACCACCATCAGCAATTAGTGTGCAAATAAGAGCACATTCATATTAAAGAGCAAGTATATATTGTTAACATTTGGAATCTAAAAATGATAACCTGTTTGAAATAAAAATTTCATTCAAAAATCACATTTAAAATGTCTGAGAGAGGCGAAGACGTTTAAAAAATAATCTGATACAATTCTGACTTTCCTGCCCCCAAATCTTCAAAGACAAACCCAAACAACACTTGTCATAAAGTCTCACACAAGGAAGTAATTTTCAATGGCATCCTTTCTTCCTACAGGAGTGCAATCAGTCTTTTATATTTCCCCAAACACTATGAAAATATTTCTTCAGAAGAGCTAACACTGAAAATATTCAAATTCTGAGGAGTCACAGACTTGACAGAGAAGATGGGGAAATTCCAGCTGTCTAATGTGGAAAGTAAAATGAATAAAACCCATGTAGATGCATTCTCTTTGACAGATAAAATAAGTAGATAAGAATACAAAATCCCGAAGGGTCCTAGAAACCTACATGAACATCATGATGGGTGGATCAGGGCCCAGGGAATCTGCTCAAACCATTGCACTAAGAAAAGACAATACAATTGTAAACATCAAACCCATACTATGATCTTCTCAATGGACAGGACATTCTCCACAGTTATGTGGAGGGCAGGGTCTGACTTTGACGTGAACTCTGGTGCTCCATATTTGACCACCTCCCTTAGGTGGGGAGTCCTGGTAGCACTCAAAGAAAGAATGAGCAGGCTACCAAGAGGAGACTTGATAGCCTATGGCTATTTAGTGGGAAAGGACATCCTCCTTGGTCATAAACCTAGGGGAGGGGAATAGGGTGAAAGCAGGAAGGAGGGAGGAATGGGAGGATACAAGTGATGGGATAACAATTGAGTTGTTTTCAGAGATGAATTTACAAACCTTGAAATTCTCTTAGTAGATTTTACCCCAAATGTGAACCAGAAAAAAATTCATGAGTAAGCCACTTACTTTGAGGAATCATTATCCACCACAGGATTCCATGGAAGTTGGAAAGGAAATGGTCTAGGCCTAGCAAGGAAAGTAAGAGCAGCAGGATACCATGCTACCACCAGTGACTACAGATGTTAGTTTTACTTGCTCGAGCTTACAGTAATCACAGAATAGTTCTTCTATACGTGCAGGTCAATAAAGCCAATATTGTTTCTGTGCCATACTCTGTACAGATTGCGACAGTTTTCTAGTGAAAGGTCTGGTCCTGAAAAATTTATCAATTTCAAACGAACTTCATTTCAATGCAGAAATAAAGACCTTGATATTGTCCTAAAATTTGACCTTCCTTAGTATTCTTTAAACAACTCCGAGTCACCAAGTAGATATATAGTTATGGTTTTTCTAAAATGAGAATTGGTTCCATTATTATTTATGCTTTTCTATGAATGATGTGTTACCAAGAAAAATACTAGTTACGATGCATATTTTTGTTTCTATCACCTAAAACACTAAAAAGTAATCAGAAGGGCTGTTTTCAACAGCACAGGAATGAGTTATATTTATGACTCTACTGCACATGACTCTGCTGTAGCCATGAGGTATGGTAGTAAAAATGTGCCCCAATAAAATCTATGTACAACAGACAATGTGTATCACTGTGTAAATCATAGTGTTCATTTAGTGGTGATGAATCAGTATTGGTTCATCAATTCTGCTTTCTGCTCTGATAGTAACATGTTACTACAAAGGAAATTTAAGGGGATGTTGATGTGGAGCACATGATAACTATTGATTGCTTCTCTATAAATATTTTGTAATCATGGTAGTTCCCTGAAAGTAAAATTTCCTTTAAAAGAAAACCGTTCAGTATCATCAATTATCCACTAATGCATATTTGAAATGTACACAGTCTAAAGGCAAAACTGGCTTCAAGCAGATATCACAAAAGGTTTTTGAGATATTTCATCTGAACATTAATGTATGCATGCCAGTATAAGTTTATAATTATTTCATAATTTAATTGAAAATGTTTATGTCTCATTTATTAAGTAACCAATAAACCAAAATGAGGATGTTGTTACTACTCCTAGTGAGCACTATATCATGCAGCAGTATAGATCATCTAGCACAAATGGATAGAGGGGTTTCTCTTCTGAAATATTTTGAAGAACATTATTGTATCCTTTGAAGTGTGCTTTCTTCCAGATTTTTATTAACAACATCTACTAATTCCTATTTGGAAATTCATTGCTTCTAGAAGCATTAAATCTAGAATATTTTCATTGTGATTGAGCATTGTATTATTCTGATTCTTTATTATATAGTACAGCCCACACCATGACTGAGATGAAGAGTAAGCTACAAGGCACAGAGCTTTCAAATATTGTGCACAGTACATTCCAAGAGACAAGCCATTCTCCATCTATTTGCGTGTTTAGTAGATTCAATGAAACCTTGACTTTTTATATCTAAATCTTTTAGAATTGTGAGGACTGTTTGTTGTATGTAAGAACAAACTAAGTGTTAATATTTTTGTCACAGTTATGCTGTAACAATTGTCTAAGAATATAAATAAGTGTGTTTATGTAATATGCATTTTGAGAATGATATGCCCTTGCATGATTTACAATGAGCCATCCAATATTTTTCTTTTTGTTCTGGCAGCCTTTTTTGGAGCATAAATTTTTTTGTATAATATTATATCTCAAACCTTCATAATGAGTTCTATGGTCAATTATATCATATGTATTCTAAAATCAGAGTTTGCTTATCTGTAGGAAATGACTGAGGGTGCTGGATTCAATACATCACATGAGTGTTTAACACATGTCTTCATAAGAACTGGGCTGCCATGTACAAGACTTACAGAAATTCAAAAGAGTAAGCAATTTCAACATGGAAATGTATCTATCTCCTCATGCCCATAAATAATTAAGTATGGATTTTGACGTTTTTTAATCTAAAATTTTATCAGAACATTTAAGCTTATGTAACAGCAAATGAAAGGTGAGAGCTAGCAAGATCAACATAAAAGTGAAACTTAATGGCCTAATTATGGTGACAGTTCTCAAGCAAGATATGACTAGGAGTAGAGTAGTGGTACAAATGTCCTGCTGCTAAGCATTCACTTTCTGGTTGGATTTATATCTTTCTCCACAGGCATTCCTATGGTATTTTTATTTTAACTATCTAATTAATTAATTTTATTATATTTTATATGGTTCCCATTTCAGATAATTTTATTTGGACATTGGTCTTATGGGGGAACCTTCTATTTCAATCAGGTAAGCCAAATACTCCTCTAAGTTAATTTCTCTATATCTCTAGATTAGTGAAGCTCTGCGATATCACCAGGAAAGTTTATTTGCACAGTGAACATTGATTCACTCAGAAACTCAATACTTCTCAAGTGTAGAGGTAAAATGTCAGCAGAATGTGCTTCCAACTATGAGAGATCCATACTACCCCACTGGAAAGATTCAGGGACCATCAGGGAGGAAAAGGTTGTAAGTGTTAGAAGAAAGGGGCCTGATCAAAACAGTGTCTTCTGGAAATAACTGGGTGGCTGTGTTCATAAACCCACACAAGCCTTGTTTTCGTATAAAAACCTGCACAAGTTTCAACCAATCAACATTCTAGAATGGGGGCATCCACCCATAAATGAAAAGCTGCTTAGTAAGTGTTGACAGCCTAGAATAGGAAGAATCACATTTCTTTAGTGGTGTGGTCCTGGTAGGGAACTGTGATGCAGTGGATGGCCCCACATCCGCAGGTTTATTTACAGTTCAAACTGGCCTCAGTAAATTATTACAAAATCAGAATAAAACATTGTGGGTCTATTAAGATCATATATATATAATTTTTGTATTTTTGTTTTTTATCTCAACGAAACCCTGTCTGTCAAAGTTTTCTTGAGAATTACGTTCAATCTATAAATTGCCTTTGATAAGAAGGACATTTTTACTATGTTAATTCTCCCAATCCACAAATATGGGAGCTGTTTTCATCTTCTGACATCTTCTTGTATTTCTTTCTTTAAAGACTTGAAGTTCTGCTCATATAAGTCTTTCATTTGTTTGGTTACAATTATAAGATACTGTATACTCTTTCTTTCTACCATGAAGGGTGTCATATCATTACATTTCTTTCTCAGCCCATTTGCTATTTGTATAGTTCAGGGCTACTGACTTTTTTGAGTTGACTTTTTATCCAACCACTTTTCTGAGGTTGTTTATCAGCTACAGAAGTTTTGGTGGAATTTTTAGAGGGGCTTATGTATTCTATCATGTCATCCAAAAATAGTGATAGTTTGATTTCTTCCTTTCCTAATTTTAGGCCCTTCTTTGCCTTTAGTTGTCTTATTGCTCTAGCTAGAATTTCAAGTATTATTTTGAAGAGATTGGAGAGAGTGGACAGCCTTGTGATGCCCCTGAACTGATTTAAGTTTCTCTCCACTCAGTTTGAGATTGACTATAGGCTTGCTGTATACTGCCTATATTATGCTGAGATATGTGCCTTTTATTCCTGCTATCTCCAAGACTTTAAACATAAATGGGTGTTGGATTATGCCAAATGATTTTTTGGCATCTAAGGAGATAATCACGTGGGTTTTTCTCAGTTTACTTATATGATGGATTACATTGATGGATTTCCATATGTTTAATTCCCCCAGCATGCCTGGTATAACACCTACTTGATCATGGTGAATAATATTTTTGATGTATTCTTGGATTCCATTAGAGAGTATTTTATTGAGTATTTTTGCATCAATCTCCATAAGAAAAATTGGTCTTAAATTCTCTACCTTGCACACTTTTTCTGTGGTTTAGTTATCAAGGTGACAGTGGCCTTATAGATGAGTTTGGTAACTTTCCTTCTGTTTCTATTTTGTGGGAAAATGTAAAGAGAATTGGTATTAGCTTATCTTTGATGGTCTTTCATAACTCTGCTCTGAATCCATCTGGCCCTGGGCTTTGTTTGCTTGGGATTTTTTAAATGATTTCCTCAATTTCCTTAGGATATATAGGAATATTTTATTTGGTTACCTGATCATGGTTCAAATTTGGTAGTTGTTATCTATCTAGAAGATTGTCCATTTCATTTAGGTTTTCAAATTTTTGTGGCATATAGGCTTTTGAAGTACAAACGAATGATGATTTGGATTTCCATACTGCATATTTTATTTCTCCCTTTTCATTTTTCATTTTATTGACTTGATTATTCTACCTTTGCCTTTTAGTTAGTTTGGCTAAGTGTTTGTCTGTATTGATGATTTTCTCAAAAACATGATCTTGGGTTTTTTTATTTTTTTATTCTTTTGAATCATTCTATTTGTTTCTATTCTACTGATTTCGACCCTAAGTTTGATGATTTCCAGGCCTCAACTCCTCTTAGGTGAATCTGCTTCTTTTTGTTCTTGACATTTCAGGAGTATTGTTAATTTGATAATATTGGATCTCTCTGATTTCTTAGTAAAGTCACTTACTGCTATGAATTTTCCTCTTAGCACTGCTTTCATTGTGTACACCTGTTTGGGTTTGTTGTGCTTTTGGATTCATTCAATTCTAGAAAAATTTTCATTTCTATTTATTTTTTGTTGTTTCATTCCTTATCAAGATATCATTAAGTAGAGTTTTTCATTTTTCCTGTGTCTATAGGCACTTTGTTGTTTTTGTTGTTGTTGAGACCCTGCTTTAATCTATGGTGGTCTGATAGGTTGCAAGGAATTATTTTTATCTTTTTGTATCTCTTGAGGTTGCTTTGTGACAAATTATATGGTCAGTTTTGGAGAAGATTTCATGAGGTGCTTAGAATGTGAATTCTTTCATATTAGATTGAAAAGTTATGTATATATCAGTTTGGTCCATTTGGCTCATGACTCGGTTCATGACCAAATTTGAGCCATGATCAGGTAACCAAACTAAATATTCCTATATATCCTAAGCAAATTGAGGAAATCATGGTTTCCTTGTTTCTCCATTTAGTTTCCACTACAATGATCTATCCGTTGGTGACAGTAAGCTGTTGAAATCTCCCACTACTAAAATGTGGGGTTCAATGTGTGATTCAAGCTTTACTAATGTTTCTTTTAAGAATTGGGTGCTCCTGTATTTGGGGCATAGATGATCAGAATTGTGACATCATCTTCATGTATTTTTCCTTTGATGAGTATGAACTGTCCTTCCCCATCTCTTTTGATTAGTTTTGGCTGATAGCCTATTTTAATAGATCCTAGAATGGCTGCTCCAGCATGTTTCTTTGGTCCATTTGCTTGGAATACCTTTTTCCAGGCCTTTATTCTAAGGTAAAGTTTATCTTTATTGCTGAAGTGTGTTTCTTGTATTAAGAGATTGATGGTACTGTTTCTGCATCCATTCTATTACACTGTATCTCTGGAGTAGAGAGTTGAGATTATTGGTGTTGACTGATATTAATGACCAGTGGCTAATGGTTCCTATTATTTTGTTGTTGGTAGTGGTCGAGTGCTTGTGTGAGAGAGAACTTCCTTTCTTTTGTTTTTGTAGTTATGGGGTTATTCATTTCCTTTGTTTCCCTAAATGCAATTACCCTAATTTGGTTGGAGTTTTCCTTCTAGTGTTTCTGCAGAACTAGTATTGTGTTTAGATATTGTGTGAACTTTGTTTTGTCATGGAATATCTCGTTTTCTATACATATGGTGATTGAGACCTTTGCTGGATATAATAGTCTAGGTTGGCATCTGTGGTCTCTTATTCTGAATGATTTCAGTCTAGGTCCTTCTGGCTTTCATAGTCTCTTTTGAGAAGTCACGTATAATTCTGATAGATTTGCCTTTTTTTTGTGACTTGGCCTTTTCCTCTTGCAACTTTTAATATTCTTTCTTTTTTCTGTATGTTTACTGTTTTGACTATTATGTGGTGGGAGGATTTTCTGTTCCAGTCCTTTCTTTTTGTAGTTCTGTATGCTTCTTATATATTTATGGACATTTCTTTCTTTAGGTTGGGGAAGTTTTCTTCTATAATTCTGTTGAAAATATTTTCTAGGCCTTGCAGTTGAGAGTCTTCTTTTTCTTCTATCCCTAGGATTAGTAGGTTTGGTCTTTTCATAGTGTCCCAGATTTGTTGGATATTGTGTGTCAAGAGCTTTTTAGGTTTAGCCTTTTTTTTTGACAGCTGTATCCATTTCTTCAGTCACATCTTCTATATCTCATATTCTTTGTTCCATCTCCTGAATTCTGTTGGTCATGCTTGTGTCTGTAGATCCTATCCTCTTCTCTTGGGTTTCCATATCCTGGATTATCTCATATTGTATTTTCCTCATAGCCTAGACTTCCTGTTTTAGGTCATAAAACCCTCTATTCATTTCTTTCTCCTATTTGATTGTACTTTCTTCAAGTGATGTCTACAGTTCTTTCTTTATGTATTCCAGTTCTAATTTGAGAGATTTATTTTCCTCCTTTAAAGCCTGTATCATCTTTGTAACCTGAGATTTGATGCCCTTCTCAGGTGAGTCAGCTGAGCTACTATCTTCGGAGTTTGTTGTGGTGGAACTGCCGGTTTCAGTTTCTGGTGGTATCAAATGGTGCAGGAGGGATGATGCTTGGGTTCTTACAGTGACCTCTTCCCATTGTGATGTCCCATTGTGAGTCTATGCCCAGTGCCTGCTTGAGCCTCAGAACTTTCTGTGTTTTTTTCTGGGTGATCTGAGATCAGATCTGCTTGTGATCCTGAATGTGGGCTCTGCTCAGTGTTAGAATCCACAGACACTGTTGATTTTGCAGTCTCAAGCTAGGTCTGTGCACTAGGGGTTGCAAGACCAACCCATCGGCCAGTTATTGGTTCCTTCAATAGTGTGGCATCTGTTAGGGAACCCAGGAGTTCTCTCTGTGGCTTTTCTGGGTGACCTAAAATCAGATCCACTTGTGATGCCAAATGTGGGGTATGCTTGGTGCTAGGACCAATGGATGCTGGTGGTTTGGCAGTCCGCAGCTAGTTCTGTGCATTAGAGAGTGCACAGAGCTGCCCACCAACCATGCATGTGGCACTAGCCTTTGATGTCTGTGTGCCCATTTCTGTAGGAACCAGGAGCTCTGTAGTTTTGCCAGTTGACCATAGGCTGGACAAAACTATGCACTACAAACTTTGGATCCCTGTAACCTGTGGGTAACCAGTGTTGATGTACTGTGGTTCTCAGATTGTCTCTTGGTTTGTTGAATAGTCCTTGCTGTCATGCTGACAAGACAAGGTGTATGTTAGAAACTGCCATCTTGGATCTCCTAGATCTGCTATGAATGTTCTTACAGGAGAAGAGTGATAGTGATTTACTTCAAACATTTAAATACATAACTGGAAATAACAGTAACAGAAAAGTTATTCCTTATAATAGAAGGATACAGAACAAAGTTCAATAGTAGACATGATCACAAGAATTTATAACCACTGAAACAGCCCTCTGAAATACACTAGATAAACACTTTACAAGAAAAACACGAGGGTCAAAGTAACATAGAGGAAGTACTAATCTCTAGAGAAAAACAATTATTAGAAAACTATCACATATTAAAATATCAACAAATAGATAATATTCACCAAATAATTTACAATAATAATTTAATATTAATGATCACATTCTCTAATAAAAATCCATAGACAACAAGATTGGTTCAATAAAATAAAAGCAGGAACAATAGCAACAATAAAATTCCAAACCATTATACTTACATCTACAGGGAAAATTTTATTTGTAATCTGAATAGAATCCTTTTTAAAAAATGGGGCATGATACATTGATATGAAATGGGAACAAAAGAATAAAATGTGAGAACATTCACTTGGATGGACACGGATGGAATATTTCTTAAGTAAACACCTATCAAGACAATTCAACAACACACCTGAATGACCAATCTCTGTACCCAAGTCTATGCAAGCATGACTCAACAAACGCAGATCAGTTAAATGAGATACATCACATAAATACACTTTGTAGGCAGATTTAGAAAATTCATTGTTGATAAGTGGACAGTCTGACCTATACAGCTAATCCAAGGTAGGCAGTGTGACATAGAGATCATGTCTTAAAATAATGAACCAAAATTGGTTAGCAATATGCACTTTCTCAACTCTTCCTCCAAATGGTCATTAAAATCTTACCAAGTGCCAAAATAAATGTGAAAATATATGCAAAATATAGAAAGTAACATTCCATGTTCTACATAGGGATTTGAGGTATCCCAATGCTAAACAGTGAGACCCTGTTCCACTACCACCACAGCAAAAGGAAGAGTTGTAGTTACCTGTATCTGTGAGGAACATGAGGCGAGCCTGTGCACCATAGACACATAGAGTTTAATAGAGAAAAGAGGATTCAAATGAGTATGCAAGAATCAGCATATTTCTGAAGCTGCTTATAAAGCCCCACCATAATGTTCAGTGTAATACAAAGATAACCTTTTTTATCTTAAGAAAACTTTAAATTAACATCAAGAAAATTAACTATTTACTCAGGTTCCCACAGTATTTATAGCCTCCTTCACGTCTTCTTACTTCAGGAAACACATCACATTACAGCTTCATACACATCAACTTAGCACTTTTTCACTAGCAACAGTATTGCCTTTAGTAGACTGGGCATGCCTACAAGAATGCCAAATAATAAAACACTACAATTAGAAAGACAGGCTACTATGATAGAATGTCTCAGCTGTGGTTCATTCCACTGTCTTTATCTTTTTACTGTAATTTGTGTCATGGTGATGAAAATCAACCAGAAAATCAGTTCACAATCTTTATAGTGTTTGCACAAAGTAAGCTGAAAGTTCTGTTTCTAGAATGTCTAAGATTTGGTAAAGAACCCAATTTTTCAACAACTTGTTTTAATAAATTCACATGTTTTGCATTATACAAAGTGCTAACTGACATGTAGTACTTCAGTTTCTGTACATAATATAAGCTTATTGGTATCTTAACCTGCTAATATATTTATGGCAGAAGTAGGTAAAACTCCTGATATTAGCATGTATATTATTTTCTCAGATGCTTCCCTCTGTATGCAGTACTGATTGTGGTCCTGGATTCAGAAAATTAAGACAGGACAGAATGTCAGCCTGCTGTTTATTTGCATGCCCTGCCCAGAAAATGAAATGTCTTATAAGACAAGTGAGTGCTTGCTGTTTTGATAAACTTTACATTGATAATGCTCTCCACCAACTAAGAGATACTTAAGGAATCTAAAATATATCTGCAAAAATAAAATATACTATTTTCTCCATTAGTCATTGTAGGAACACAAATGTTAACAATGTCATATCCAAAACAAACAAACAAACAAACAAAAACAAGATGACACTCTCTTGCCTACATGTACATTTTGATTGCTTAAAAATTTATGTCAGGGACTCCAAGATGGTGGCGAGAAGTGTGGACTGTGTTTAGAAACTCCAGTAAATGATTCAGAGAATTTCATGGATTTCTTAACCAGGAACACCAAGCTCCCTACCCCACTACAGCTGGAATACTCCACAGTTTGAAAGGATCAAAATACAGAAAACCTGCATACCCTTGAACACAGAAAGAGTGTGGATGTTCGGGGACCATAGCAGCAGTGTGGCAGCTGAGGTTGGGAGCTGGGAACCCACCAGCAGGGGCGAGTGGCATGGTTATGGTTATTGGTGAGAAATGCTATGGGACAGGAGACTCAGTGCAAGATTTGTGCCCTGTGACCCAAGCTTAGCTTAGCATACAGCTCATGCCCTGAGACCCAAACTGGACTCAGTGCCACGGTTTGGGCCCAGAGAACCAAGCTGGGCTTGGCACGTAGTCCCGGTCCTAAGATGCTGACTGGATTCAAGGCACAGTTTGGTCCCGGAGTCTCTAGCTGAGCTTGGCAGGTAGTTTGGGCCTAGAGAACCTAGCCAAAACTCAGTGCATGCTTTGACTAAACTAGGTGGGCAGTTTGGGCCCAGAGACTCTAGCTTGGCTTGGTGCACAGTCCAGGTGCTGAAACCCTAGCTGAGCTCAGTTCACAGTTTGGGCCCAGAGTCCCTAGCTGAATTTGGCACATGGTTTAGGCCCAGAGAACTTAGCTTGACTTGGCAAGCAGTTTGGGACCAGAGACTCTAGCTGAACTCCTCATGCTCAGTGTGCTGTTTGGGCCTGAGACCTGGTTGGACTCAGTGATAACTGGACTAAGTGCGGGGATTAGGTCCTGAGACCAGTTTGGGTCCAGAGATGAGAACTGGACTCAACTCTCAGGTTGGATCCATAGACACTAACTGGACTCAGTGTGTGTGCAGTTTGGGCCCTGTGACACTTACCTGGACTCTATGAGTAGTCTGGGTCCCAAAACGCTACTGGGACCCCCTGACCAGTGGAGCATCAGAGCTCCTGAACTAAGGAAATCTCAAAGACACAGGGAGTAGAGTGGCAATCAAACCCCTTCCGCTTGACCTTCTTCGGTCCCTGTAGAGTTTTGGTGCCACAGGGGGACCCAGAAGGCTATGGGCACTTTGGTCTGATGGAGTGCACATTCTAAAACCCAGGAAAATTACAGTACCCACAGTACAGGGGAGCTGGGGCTCACTGGTTGAGAGAGACACAAACTACAGGGCTGGCCTCTTGCCATCCAGACCAGTGAAGGAGGAGAGCTTCTGGACAAGGGAAATCATGAGAAAATGGGTGGTTCTAACTTCAGGCTCCCTCCACCCAACTCCAGAAATTACCTCCCAAAACCAGAGACAGCAAGATGACTAAAGGACAGTGTAAAATCCTAAGCAAAAAAAAATGGCATCCCCAGATATAAGCTATCCCACAGAAAACAACCCAGAAAACTCAAACACAATGGAAATACAAGAAAATTACCTTAAATCCTTAGTAATGAGGGTGGTAATGAAGGAAACAAATAAAATTCATAATCAAATGCAGGAATATGCAGCCAAACAGGTGGAAGACATAAGAGAGGCCTATAGAGAGGCACTGGAAAAATTCAGGAAAATACAAACAAGCATATGAAGGAAATCAATAAAACTGTTCAATCTCTGAAGGCTTATTTAGAAGCAATGGATGAAACTCAGGAATATACAAATGATCAGATGAAAGAAATCAAAAAATCAGTTCAAGATCTGAAGATGAAAATGGATTCAATACTAACCACACAGACAGAAGAAAAATGGGAACATGACAGCTCAGAAAAGAAGGTGAGCAACACAGAGGTGAGCCTGTCTAACAGAATACAAGAGATGGAGGAAGGAATCTCAAGTCTAGAAGACACAATCATAGATCTTGAAGCAACCATTAAAGAAAATGCTAAATCTGGAAAAATCCTGACACAAACATCCAACAAATCAAGAAAACCATGAAAAGAAGAAATCTGAGGATAATAGGCATTAATAAAAGAGAACATGACAGAATTCAAGGCCCAGGAAAATCTCCTCAACAAAATCATAGAAGAAAACTTCCGCAATCTAAAGAAAGAGATGCCTAGAAATATACAAGACGCCTACCAAAAAACCAAATAGAATAGATCAGAAAAGAAAAATTCCCGTCTCATAATAATTATAATACAAAAGATACAGATCAAAAAAGATATATTAAAAGCTGCAAGGGAAAAGGGCCAAATAACATTTAATAGCAAACCTATCAGAATTACACCTGACTTCTCAGCAGAGACCATAAAAGCAGAAGGGGCTTGACAGAGGTCCTGAAAACTCTAAGAGACCACAGATGGCAAACCAGACTACTTTACTCAGCAAAACTATCAATAACCATTGATAGAGAAAACAAAATATTCCATGACAGAAAAATTCAAACAGTGCCTATCCACAAATCCAGCTTTACATAATATACTAGAAGGAAAACTCCACCCCAAAGGGACAAGCTACCACCAAAACTACACAGGAAAGAGATAACTAGACCACCACAAAGCACAACCACACAAATGCTCTACTGGAACTAATATCAAAACTAAGACTCTTAACAGTTACTGGTCATTAATATCTCTCAATATAAATGGTCTCAATTCTCCAATAAAAAGACACAGACTAACTGAATGGATGCATAAACAAGATCCAACATTCTTCTGCATTCAAGAAACATATCTCACCCATAATGATAGGCATTACCTCAGGGTAAAATGCTTGAAAAAAGATACCAGTCAAATGGTCACAAGAAGCAAGCAGGCATAGCCATCTTAATATCTAACAAAATAGGCTTTCAACCAAAATTAATCAAAAGGGATGAGGATGGACACTTCATACTCATCAAAGGTAACGTCATCCTAGATGACATTGCAATTCTGAACATCTATGCTCCCAATACAAGGGCACCCACATTTGTAAAAGATCTATTAAAAAAGCTTAAACCATACATCGATCCCCACACAATAACACTGGGAGATTTCAACACCCCACTCTCATTGAAGGATAGGACATTGAAACAGAAACTAAGCTGAGGAATAACATCATTAACCAATTCCATGAATCAAATGGATTTAACATATATTTACAGAACCTTTCACCCAAAACAAGAAGGAATATATCTTCTCTACAGTCCATGGAACCTTCCCCAAAATTGATCACATAATAGGTCACAAAGCAAGCCTCAACCGATACAAGCAGATTGAAATAATACCATGTATCCTGTAAGATCACCATGGTCTTAGGCTGCAATTCAACAACAACAGCAATAACAAAAAAACCTACACATACACAGAAATTAAACAACTCTCTACTTAGTGACATCTTGGTCAGGGAAGAAATAAAGAAAGAATTTGAAGACTTCCTGAAATTCAATGAAAATGAAGGAACAACATACCCAAATTTATGGGATACGTTCAAAGAAGTGTTAAGAGGAAAATTCAAAGCACTTAGTGCCTTTAAAAAGAAATTGGAAACATCCCACAAAAGCAACTTAATGTCACAGCTGGAAGCCCTAGAAAAAAAGAAGAAAAAACACCCAAAAGGAGTTGACATCTGGAAATAATCAAACTCAGGGCTGAAATCCAAAATTAGAAACAAAGAGAACAATCCAAAGAATCAACAAAACCAAGAGGTTGTTCTTTGAGACAGTCAACAATGTAGACAAACAGTTAGCCAAACTAAGTAAAAGACAGAGAGACAGTATCCAAATCAACAAAATCAGAAATGAAAAGAGACAAAACAACAGACACTGAAGAAAAACTAAGAATCATAAGATCCTATTTCAAAGGCATATATGCCACAAACTTTGAAAATCTAATGGAAATGGACAACTTTCTTGATCAATTCCACTTGCCAAAATTGAGTGAAGAACAGATAAACAAGCTAAATGGTCTCTTTCCCCCTATAGAAATAGGAACAATCATTGATAGTCTCCCAACCAAAAAAAGCCTGGGGCCAGATAGTTTCAGTGCAGAATTCTATCAGACCTTCAATGATGTGCTGATATCAATATTCTTCAAGCTACTCCAAAAGATAGAAATAGATGGAACACTACCAAATTCATTCTATGAGGCCATAGTCATATTTATACCTAAATCTCACAAAGACCCAACAAAGAAAGAATTTCAGACCCATTTCTCTTATGAACATTGATGCAAAAATACTCAATAAAATGCTTGCAAAACAAATACAAGAACACATCAAAGATATCATTCACCATGACCAGGTAGGCTTCAATCCAGGCATGCAGGGATAGTTTAATATATGGAAATCCATCAATGTAATCCACCATATAAATGAACACCAATTCATGTTTAAAGTTTTGGAGACATCAGACATACAAGGCATATACTTAAACATAATAAAGGCTATATACAGCAAGCCTATAGCCAACATCAAATTAAATGGAGAGATACTCAAGGAAATTCCTCTACAATTGGGGACCACACAAGTCTGCCCACTTTCTCCATATCTTCAATATAGTTCCTGAAATTCTATCCAGAACAATAAGTCAACAAAAGGAGATCTTGGGAGTCCAAATGGGAAAGAAGGAAGTCAAATTGTCCCTATTTGCAGATGATATGATAGTGTATGTAAGTGAACCGTAAAAGTCCACCAGAGAACTCCTACAGCTGATAAACACCTTCAGCAAATTGGCTGGATACAAAATTAACTCAAAAAAGTCAGTAGCCTTCATATATACCAATGACAATCATGCAGAGGAAGAAATTTGAATAACTACAGCCTTCACGTTAGCCACAAACAATATAAAATATTTTGGAATTACACTAACCAAGCAAGTGAAGGACTTGTTTGAAAAGAAAAATTCAAAACTCTGAAGAAAGATTGAAAATGACATGAGAAGATGGAATGATCTTCCTTGCTCGTGGATCGGGAGAACTAACATAGTAAAAATGGCCATCTTACCAAAAGCAATTTACAGATTCAATGCAATCCTAATCAAAATACCTACACAAGTTTTAAGGACATTGAAAGGTCAATTCTCAACTTCATATGGAAAAACAAAAAAACCCAGAATTGCTAAAACAGTCCTATTCAATAAAAGATCCTCCAGAGGAATCTCCATACCTGATCTCAAGCTATGCTATAAAGCAGCAGTAATTAAAACAGCATGGTAGCATGGTACTGACACAACAATAGGCTGGTTGATCAGTGGAATTGAATCGAAGACACAGAAATGAACCCACACACATTTGGCCACTTGATTTTTGACAAAGAAGCCAAATCTATTCAATGGAAAAAGGATAGCATCTTCAAAAAATGGTGCTGGTCTAATTGGATTTCTACATGTAAAAAAATGCAATTAGACCCATATTTGTCACCATGCACAAAACTCAAGTCCAAGGGGATCAAAGACTTCAATATAAAACCACAAACACTAAACTGGTCAGAAGAAAAATTGGGGAAGACCTGGAAGATATTGACAAAGGAGGCAACTTCCTGAACAGAGCACTAACAGCCCAGGCCTTAAAGTCAACAATTAATAAATGGGACCTCATGAGGCTGAGAAGCTTTTTAAAGGCAGGAGACACTGTAAACAGAACAAAGTGACCACCTACAATTTGGGAAAATATCTTCACCAACCCTACATCTGACAAAGGTCTAATTTCCAAAATGTGTTAAAAAAAACTCAATAAATTAAACATCACCAAACCAAATAAACTAATTGACAAATGGGGCTCAGAACTAAACAGAGAATTCTCAACAGAGGAATATTGAATGGCCAAGAAACATTTAAAGAAATGCTTAACATCTTTAATCATCAGGGAAATGCAAATAAAAACAACTCTGAGATTCCATCTTACACCCATCAGAATGGCTAAGATACAAAACTCAAATGACACAACATGCTGGTGAGGATATGGAGAGAAAGGAATACTCCTTCATTGCTGGTAGGAATGCAAACTAGAAAAAGCCCTTTGGAAATCTCTCTGGCGCTATCTCAGAAAACTGGGAATAGGGCCTCCTCAAGACCCACCTATACCACTCCTTAGAATATACCCAGAAAATGCTCCAGAACACAACAAGAACATTTGCTCAACCATGTTCATGGCAGCCTTATTCATAATAGCAAGAACCTGGAAACAGACTAAGTGTTTCTCAATAGAAAAATGAATTTAAAAACTGTGGTAAACTTACACTATGGAATAATACTCAGCTATTAAAAACAAGGAAAACCTGAAATTTATGGACAAATAGATTAAACTAGAAATGATCATAATAAGTGAGTTAACCCAGAAACACAATGAGTTAAATTGTGTATACTGACTTATATCTGGACACTCTCTCAAGGGGCATGTCCCATGAAAGTCTTCACTTACTAGGAAAGTGAGTAAGATGAAAAGACTTCCTATTGGGACTCTAGGTGAGATAAGCAAGGGAGAATGGGGAAATAGAAGGGTCCAGAGGTTCCTAGAAACCTACAAGTAGAACATTATGATGGGTGGATCTTTGTCCGGGTTTCCTACTCAAACTATGGCACCAGCCAAGGTCAATACATGCAGTAAACTTCGAACCCCTACCGGATCTAGTTAATGGATAGGACATTCTCCACAGTTGAATGGAGAGTGGGGACTGACTTTCACACAAACTCTGTTGCCCCATATTTGACCACATCCCCTGGATGGGGAGGCCTAGTGGCACTCAGAGGAAGTATAGCAGGCTACCAAGAAAAGACTTGGTACTCTATGAGCATATACAAGGGGAGGAGCACCCCTTCAGTCACAGTCATAGAGGAGGGGAGTAAGGAGAAAATGGGAGGGAGGGAAGAATGGGAAGATGCAAGGGATGAGATAACAATTGAGATGTAATATGAATAAATTAATACAATATATTTTAAAAAAGAAAATTTATGTCATTCCAGGTGAGAGAGACATGGGAGAATGAGGAAATAGAAGTACCAAGAGAGTTCTGAGTCCCTACAAGAAGGCCATCAAGTCTGATGGGTCTAGACCCAGGGGGCCTGCTCAAACTACTGTCCCAACGAAGGACAACACATGCAATAAACCTAGACCTCCTATACAGATCAAGCCAATGGACAGCGCATTCTCCACAGTTGTGTAGAGCGCAGAGATTAACTCTGACATGAACTCTAGTCTCTTCTATTTGACCACTTCCCCTTGGTTTAGAGGCCTTGTGACACTCAGTGGAAAGGTAAGCAGGCTATCTGGATGAGACCAGATAGGCTGTGATCATATGGTGGGGAAGGTGGTCCCATTCTTTCACAGACCTAAGGAGGAGAAGAGGGTTAAAGAGAGAGGGGAAAAAGGGGGGAATGAGAAGATACACATGAGAGGATAACAACTGAGATTTAATCTGAATAAATTTTTAAATAAAAAATAATAAAATAATTAAAAAATTAAACAGAAAGTTTATATCACATCATATTTTCTAAAAGAAACATAACCAAATTGCAGTGTGAGCACATTCTACATAGATCTTTCCTTCTTATTAATCTTCCCTATAACTACATGAAGGAAAGATTCCAATCATGAATCTTTAAAACATGTATTTATTCTTTTTGCATGTATATGTGTCCCTACATATGTTTATGCATACCATGTATCTACAGAATCAACATATGTACAGAATCCAATATACAATAGAATATACCATCAGAACCAATCATCTGTGCAATGGAGGTGCTGGAAAACAAATATATATCCTGAGAAAATTGGTGCAGAGGTCAGAAAATTACTTGTAAAGTTATTAGAAACTGCTACCTATGAGACAGAATTTGTGTAATATCTAGATGTCAATTTTTGTTTTCTTTTTTCCTTTTTGATTATAATTTATTCAGATCATATCCCAATTGTTATTCCTTCACAGACATTTAAATGTCTGATGTGATTTGCATCTAGGAAGGCAATGATAATTGTTGACACATCATGTACAAAACATAAGGAGTATTATATCAAATATTTTATATACTGCACACAATTAGTAATTTCATGTAATAATAGATAAGAATGAGTTTGTACTGAAAGCAATTAGTCACAAACATTCAGATTTCATTGCAATCTATAAAGCCATTTTAGGAAAATGAATATATATTTATGCTTGGCTAAATGAAAATGGACCATGAATAGTTTTTCCCACATTTGCCTGTCATACTATGCAATGAAATACAAGATCTTAAAAGACATTCGCAGCCAATAAGATGGCTCAACATTTAAATCACTTGCTATTATGACTGATAGCTAGAGTTTATCACCCAGATCCATATAGTAAGAGGAGGCAAAGAAATCTTAGAAATGCCTTTGACATCTATGCACTCAAACACAATCCATAATTATTAAACAAACTGTGATAAAATTGTTTTAAATGTAAAAATTATATATATTTATTCATGTAATTACCATAAGAGCAAACAGTAATTACATCAATAAATAGAAAAATATTATTATTGTTTAAGTGTATACATGTGTGCTGTGAAGGTATGACTATTCAAGGGCAGATGCAGGTGAGAGGCAACTATTTCCCTTATAGTTAAGTTTCAGGCTATTGTGAAACACCTCTCACGGGTTCTGGGAACTGAACTCAGGTTTTCTGCAAGAGCAGGACATTCTCTTCACAGTTAAGCCAACTTTCCATTACTTTAGTCAAGTTGACTAGTTATAGCTGCCCACAAATACATGGTTCTTCATAAAAAGAGTTAGAAACAAGAAAGCACATAAATAAGGACATATTAATTGATATAATTTATTTTTCACACTTTTCAAAAGTTAATATTACAGTTATATACTAATTAACTTTAGTACTAACACTCACATTCTTACTTCTCCCAAATCATTACCAAATTTATAGGCACATCTGTTACATTCATATGAACACTCAAATATAAACAGACACACACACACACAATCCCAATCCTAATGATTTCTTTTAATATTCCTTACCTATCATTATGTATAGGGTGGTCAAGTGGAACTGGAAAAGCCATTATGACTCT
This sequence comes from Acomys minous, assembly GCF_964271855.1. NCBI lineage: Eukaryota > Metazoa > Chordata > Mammalia > Rodentia > Muridae > Acomys > Acomys minous. The sequence continues at coordinate 865,044 of NC_140502.1, read as the reverse complement.
TCCCCAAATAGAAGACAGTTTCCATCTCTCATAAAGAAAGCACTAATTAAACAGTCAGTGAACTCAGGAGGCACTGAGTGTATGGTAATGGAGATATTAAAAGACACTCAGCCATATTGGGGTTAATGGATTTAGATTTTGTGATTTTACCAGACTAAGTCATTTCGTGATAGCATCCAGAATGATGTAAGAAATATGCTTTCTGAAAACATGGTCAATGATCTCATCAATACAGTTAAATAGACATGGCATAGTGCAGTTATCTTCACTGCAAAGGTAATAAGAATTAATGAATAGAAGCACTGTTGTACAGCAATATCCTTCAATTATATTATCAGCAACAAAATGGAGATATTACAAGGCTTGTCTAACAGACTTATTGAAATGAATTGGCAATAAACTGCTGAGGCTGCATTAACAAATCTGTCCTTTCTCCATCAGATATAGATCAGTGTGTGAAGTGTCCAGAAGACTAGTATGCTAACACAGAGAGGAACAACTGCATTCCAAAAGCTGTGATCTTTCTGAGCTATGAAGACCCATTAGGGATGGCTCTGGCCTTAATGCCCTTGGGTTTCTCTGCCCTCACAGCTCTGGTTCTTGAGTATTTTTGAAGCACAATGACACAGCCATTGTGAAGGCCAATAACCGTGCTCTGAGCTACATCTTACTCATGTCACTCATGTTCTGTTTCCTCTGCTCCTTGCTCTTCATTGGCCTTCCAAATTCAGTTTCCTGCATCCTACAGCAAATCACATTTGGAATTGTATTCACTGTGGCTATTTCCACTGTGTTGGCCAAAACAATCACAGTGGTTCTGGCTTTCACAGTCACAGCTCCTGCAAGAAGGATGAGGTACATTGTGGTTTCAGGAACACTTAACTACATCATTCCTTTCTGTTCACTCATCCAAATTATTCTCTGTTCAGTCTGGCTAGGAACTTCCCCTCCAGCAGTTGATATTGATGCAGATTCTGAATTTGACCACATCATCATTATTTGCCACAAGGGTTCAGTAATTGCATTTTACTGTGTCCTAGGATACTTAGGTTGCCTGGCCCTGGGAAGTTTCACTGTGGCTTTCTTTGCTAGGAACCTCCCTGATACATCCAATGAAGCCAAGTTCCTGACATTCAGCATGCTGGTGTTTTGCACTGTGTAGATCACTTTCCTCCCTGTCTACCATAGCATCAAGGGCAAGGTCACAGTGGCCTTGGAAATTTTTTTCACCTTGGTTTCCAGTGCAGGGATCCTGGGATGCATCTTTGTTCCCAAGTGCTACATAATTTTATTAAGACCAGACAAAAATTGTCTTCAGAAGATCAGGGAGATATCATATTTCTAAAGTAATATTTCACAAAAATTTTTAATTAACTTATATATTTAGTCACATTACATCCTGGTTTTACACCCATCCCTTCTCTCCTTGAAGTCCCACCCTCTCTCCCTCCTCCCATTAACCTCTTCCATATTCCTCAGATAAGAGGATGCCCCCTTCCCACCCACCCCTGACCAACAAGATGCATCAGGACTGAATATATTCTGTTGCACTGTGGCCTAGCAAGGGAGTCCTACCAGGAGGAAGTGATCAAAACCTGTCAACAGTGTCTATGTCATGAACACACCCATTCTTCTTACCAGAGGATCCACATGAAGCTTGCATTGCCCATCATCTACATATGTGTAGGGGGCCTTAAACCAGTTCATGCATGGTCATTGGTTGTTGCTTAAGTCTCAGCAAGGCCTTCTGAGCATGGGTTAACTGGCTCTCTTGGCCTTTTGTGGAGCTTCCATCATTTCCATGTCCTTTTCTCCTTCTTCCCTCTTTCCAACAAGACTCCCTATGTAATTACATCCAGTAATTGGCTGTAAGTCTCAGCTTTTGTTTAGAAAAACTGTTGGATGAAGTGCCTCAGAGAAAATATCACTAAGCTTCTGTATTGAAGCAGCTAAAAGTGTCATTAGTAGTGTCAAGAGTTGGATCTCTTTCATGGGATGGCTCTTGTGTTGGGCCATGTAAACGAACAGGTTAAATAAATTCTAACTGACAAATAAAAAGTTGATGCCTAACCACCAAACATTGGGTTATAGTCCAAGATCTATGGGTTTTTAGAATGAAGCTCACTGTTTCCTCTAATGAGGTTCCAAAGCAGTATCATGGTTACTGCATTTGGCTACTTTGTCCAGGAAATCTTGCACTCACACGTTTATTTCATAATTTATAACTATTGGTGGCATTGTGCACAGTGTAAATATTCTTTTCATCTATAAATTAAGAAATGTTCCATATAACATCAAAGTTCTTATTTTAATGTATGTGTGAGTGACTTTTATGTCAGTTGAATAGTTAGTACAAAATTAGCAAGTTTGTGGAAAAGTGAAATTTTGTTTACAGATCTTACAGGAGGAAGATAAAGGAATCCTGATGTTACCCAAGAAGTTAGAGGATTTAAACTTAGAAGAAACAATGATGGTTTTATATACAGAAATAATATTAAAGAAAATGGATTGTTTTCTCAGCAATTAATGCCATGCCCTGATCCTGAAAAAAATCCTGTTTCAATACTCAACCCTAGAAAATGATGTTGACAACCCCATGTAACAATAGGTCTGCAGCATAAGATGCCCTCTTTTGGGCTACATGATTTCTTGAACTCACTTATTCACAAAACAAGGCACAAACACACATGCACACACACACACACACACACACACACACACACACAGCACATACATGCACATACATAAACATATACGTAACTGAAAATAGATAATTTATAAAATATTAGAAAAACATTTTAAGAATGGTACATTTTGATGTATTTTAAGATATCAGACATAGGGGCTGGAGAGATGGCTCAGCACTTAAGAACATTGTATGCTCTTCCAGAGGTTCTGAGTTCAATTCCTGGCAACCACATGGTAGCTCGCCACCATCTATAATGTGGTCTGATGCCCTCTTCTGGCATACAGTTGTACATGAAGATACAGAACTCAGATTCATAGAAATAAATAAATAAATAAATAAATATTTTTTATGTCAAACTTAAAATAAACATAATAAAAAGGATGATATTGTGAAAAGATGATTGGGGCTCTGAACATACCACATAATTTCCTTTCATGATATATTTAACATATCATAATTGTGTGCAACAAGGGCTCAGGTACTGCATTCTATTATGTCCTAGATAACCATGCCTCACTTTTCTTATGGTCCTTCACTGTGGCATTTTGAGTCAGGAATCTTCCTGATACATTCAATGAATCCAATTCCTGATATTTAGCGTGCTGTTGTTCTGTAATATCTGAGTAACATTTTCCCCAGTTTATTAAGGCACCAAGGACAAGTTCATTGTGATTGTGGAGGTCTTTTCCATCTTGACCTCTTGTGCAGGTCAGTTATGATGCATCTTTATTCCCAAGTGCTACACAATTTTCTTAAGACCAAAGAAAAATTCTATTAGAAAGTTATGTGAGAATGCATCTTCCTGGATTTACATTTCATCAATTATACATGGCAAATGTAATATAATGTAATGTTTCTGCAGAACAACCTATTGGGATGTGATGTAAGATATGTGCATTAGCTAGTGACTCTCACTGTTTTTCTATCAATGATGCCTAACAGTGTCATGAATACTACATTGCTCTTCATGGTGTTTTATGATTTTTATGTAGTCACCTACATAACTCTTGAACACAAATACACTCCCAACAATGGTAAATTTCACCCCATACCCTGTTCAAAATTTTCTGCCCTACATCTCTACCTGATTTCCTGATGACCACTCAGACTCAGGGATACCTTTTTCCATTAAGCACATTACCCTCCAACTAACAGCAGTAAACTACACCCCATACCCTGTGCTCCATTTCCCACTCCACATCCATGTCCTCTTTTCTGGACACTTTCCAGATACAGGGACATGGTGAAAGCCCCTTCCAGAGAAGTACATACCCACCAACACAACTGAAAGCATCCCCAACAGTGGCAAATGACACTACATACTCTGTTCTCTGTCTCCAGCCCCACATAATAGCTGTTTTGCAGGAAGCCTAGCATATGCAGGGACACTTGTAAAGAACCTCTTCTCTCCAAGCCCCTCTTCCCAACTCCCCTAGAAGCACCTTCAACAGAAGAAAGTTGCACCTCATTCAATGATATTTCATCCTCATACCATAATTCTGCCTTCATTCCTTGAGGTCTTCTTTCACTATGGCAACCATGGAAGACATTGACCCAAGCCCTTGCTCGCCATATTCACCTAAACCCCATCAATGAGCTTTAAACTGCACTCAAAGTTTTGGACTCCAATTTCTAGGACACAAACAAACTTGCTTTCCAGAATATGTTTCTTAAAGAGAGAAAGCCCCAATAAACATGTAAAGGAAATTGGAAAAACACTTCAAGACCTGAAAATGGATATAGGAACATAAAATAAAACACACAATAAAGGAATCTTAAATGTGGAAAAACCTACGTAGAGAACAGCATCACCAAATGAACAAAAGATGTAAAGAAAGAATCTCAAGCACATAAAAAGAATAAATGAAATCAACACAGCCGTTATTAAAAAACTCTTATTATAAAATATTTTTGAAACAAAACATCCAGGATGTCTGAGACACTATGAAAAAAACAAAACTAAGAATAATATGAGTCAAAAAAGTATAAGATTCCAAACTCAACCTTCCAGAAAATGTTTTCATAAAAATCACAGAACCTAAAGAAAGAAATGTCTATAACCATGAATATAAACATAAAAGAAGGTTGCAGAACACCAGATAGATTGAACCAAAACAGAAAAGCCTCTTGTGACCAGGTAATCAAGACACTAAATGTACAGAACAAAGAATATTAGAAGCTTCAAGGGAGAAAAGGCAAAGTGACATTAAGTCTGACCTATCAAGAGTATACTTGATTTTTCAGCAAAGACTCTAAAACCCAAAAGAGTCTGGTCAGATGTTTTGTAGCCTCCAAGAGACTGCAGATTAAGACCAGAGGAATAAATCCATCAAAACCTTCAATCACCATAAATGTAGAAAATATATTCCATGAAAAGAAATGTAAACAATATCTATCCATAATTCTAGCTCTATAGAAGATACTAGAAGGAAACAACCAACAAGGAAATCAACTGCATCGAGGAAACACAGGAAATGAATTATTCCACCCTAGGAAAACCAATAGAAAGGAAAGATATGCATAACACACACATACATATACATACATATGCATTCATGCATGAAAGTACACACAGACTGAGAGAAATAAACACTTGCCTTATGGTCATAAATAGCCTAAAAACAACAACAACAACAACAACATGATGATTTTGTAGTGTTAACTCTACCAATCCATGTGCATGGAATGTCTTTCTATTTCCTACTGTGTTTCTCATTCTCTTTTCTTTAGAGCTTTAAAGTTTTCATTTGTAGAGTTCCTTCACTTCTTTGGTTAGGTTTATTTCTAGATAATTTTTGAGGGTATCTTGAATGAGAGTGTGTTTATGAATTTTTCTCTCTATATTTATTATTGATATATACAAAATATTTATTAGTGCAAGTTGACTCTCTATCTGCTCAAATTGCTGAATAAATCATTTTTTGATTTTTTTTCTGCTGAATTTTAAAGTTGTGTTAATGTGACAAATAGTGGTAGTTTGACCTGTTCTTGCTCCCTTCCTACCCTTTTAATTTTCTTTTGTCTCCCTGCTGCAGCTAGTGGTTTAAGCACAGTATTGAAGTGGGCATAATGTGCATCCCTGCCTTGTCCCCTACTTCAGTGGCTGTGCTTTATGATGTTTTCCATTTGGGATGAGTTTGTCTGTGGGATTTCTGTATTATCCTGTATTGTGATGAGTTATGGTTCCTCCAATATTTTGTTCTCAAGGATTTTTATTATGAAAGCATGTTGGCGCTTGTCTAAGAATGTTCTTTTTAAAAATATTTTATGCATTTATTTACTTGTTTATTCATTCCACTTACATCCTGAATATAGATCTGGCACTCTTCTCCAGGTTCCATCCTCCCTCCCTCTTCCCCCACCATCCTACCCCAGCTCATCAACTCATATCTGGACTGAGCACATCCTCTTCTTCTGTGGCCTGCCGAGGTAGCCTCACCAAGTGGGAATGACCAAAAAAAGCAGGCAGCAAAGTCCATGTCAGAAACAGCCTGCACTCCCTTTACTGTGGTCCTCACATGAAGCCTGAGCTGCCTTTTGGCTACAACTGTTAGGGAATCTAGCTGCAGTCTATACATGGTACTTGGTTGGTGCTTCAGTCTTTGCAAGCCCCTCTGGGTCCTGGTTACATAGATTTGTTGGCTTTCTTTTGGATCTTCGGTAACCTCCAAGTATTTTTTATTTATTTCTCCCTTGACTTTTCTACAAGACTCCCTATACTTCACTCAATGTTTGGTTGTTAGTCTCAGCATCTGTTTCTATCTGCTGCTAGGTGGACATCTGTGCTAGACTTCTGTCTATGAGCATATGAGAAAGCTGATAATAGTGTGAGGGGTTGGCTCTCTCCAATGGGCTGGGTCTCAGCTTGGTCCAGGCACTGGACAGACATTCCCTCAATCTCTGGTCCTTCTTTATCTCTGCACCTCTTGTAGGTAGGGTACATTTTGGGTCAAAATTTGTGAGGGTGGGTTGGTGTTCCTCTCCCTCTTCTAGGAATCTTGTTTAATTAGAAGATTTCCTCTTCAGTATCCGTGTCCCCTGCTACTAGGAATCTTAATTACAGTCACCGCCATATCCTCTTAGGAGCCAAGCCTGTCTTAGTTTCCAGCTTATGATCAGAGATCATATTTATCACCCTGCGCAAACCTAAAGACCCAGTGTATTAATAACCTGAACATTAAAAACTGACACATTAAATCTGTTAGAAGAAAAATTGTGAAAGTGCCTTAATCTATTGTCACCAGAGACAACTTCCTGGAGATAACACAAACAGGTCAGGCTCTAAGGTCATGATTATTAAATGGGACATCATGAAACTGAAAGTCTTCTGTAAGACAAAGGGCATTGTCAACAGAACAAAACAAGAGCCTACATCCTAGGAAAAGATCTTCACTAATCCTACATCTGACAAATAGTATCCAAGGTTTATAAAGTACTCAAGAAATTAAACACCACCAATACAAGTAACATAATTAAGAAATGAGGTTCAGAGCTAAACAGAATTCTCAACAGAGGAATATTCCATGGCTGAGAAACACTTAAAGAAATGCTCAACCTCCTTAGTTATCAGAGAAATGCAAATCAAAATGGCTCTGAGATTCCAACTTACATTCATGAGAATGGCTAAATTCAAAAATTCAAGTGACAGTACATGGCGGTGAGGATGTGTAGAAAGAGGAAGAATACTCTTCCACTGTGTGTGGGAGTGCAAACTTGTGCAGCCACTTTAGAAATCAATCTGGCATTTTCTCAGAAAGTTAGGAGTAATGATACCTCAAGACCTACTTATGATCAAATGGAGAGGAAACAGCTAAAAATGCTTGATCTCCTTAGTCATCAGAGAAATGCAAATCAAAACAACACTGAGATTCCACTTTACACCCATCAGAATGGCTAAGATCAATAACTCAACTGACACCACATGCTGGAGAGAGAGGAACACTCATTCATTGCTGGTGGGAATGCAAACCAGATAGATTTCCAAAGTGGTTGTACTAGTTTGCATTCCCACCAGCAATGAATGAGTGTTCCTCTCTCTCCAGCATGTGGTGTCAGTTGAGTTATAAATCTATCTGGTGCTTTCTCAGATAAATGGGAATAGGGCTTCCTCAAGACCCAGCTATTCCACTCCTTGGAATATACCCAGAAGATGCACTACCACACAGCAGGAACATATGCTCAACCATGTTCATAGATGCCTTATTCATAATAGCCAGAACATGGAAACAGCCTACGTGTCCTTCAGTAGAAGAATGGAAAAAGAAACTGTGGTACATTTACACTATGGAATACTACTCAGCTATTAAAAACAAGGAATTCCCGAAATTTGTGGACAGATGGATTGAACTAGAAATTATCATAGTGAGTGAGTTCACCCAGAAGCAAAAAGAGTCTAATGGTATATACTCACTTATATCCAGACACTAGTCCAAGGGGTACGTCCCCATGAAAAACTTTACCTACCAGAAAAGTGGGTCAGAGGGGAGGACATCCTATTGAGACTTTAGGTGTGAGAAGCCTGGGAGAATGAGGAAATAGAAGGATCCAGTGGGTCCTGGAAAACTACAGGCGGGTCTGGGCCCTGGGGTCCTCCTAAAACTATGGCACCAGCCAAGGAAAATATAGGCAGTAAACCTCGAACCCCTACCCAGACTAGCCGATGGACAGGACATTCTCCACCATTAAGTGGAGAAGGAGATCTGACTTTCACACAAACTCTGGTGCCCCATATTTGACCATGTCACTTGGATGGGGAGGCCTGGTGGCACTCAGCGGAAGGATAATAAGTCACCAAGAAGAGACTCGATACCCTATGAGAATATACAGGGGGAGGAGGTCCCCCTCAGTCACAGACATAGGGAAGGGAGAAGGGGGGGAAGGCAAGGAAAGGAGGAATGGGAGGATACAAGGGATGGGCTAACAATTGAGATGTAATATGAATAAATTAATACAAATTAAAAAAGAAAAAAAATATTTGAAACTCTTTAAAAAAAAACCTACCTATGACATTTCTTGGCAAATATCCAAAAGATGGTCTGCCACACAAGAAGGAAATTTGCTCAAGTATGTTGATGGCAGCCTTAATCATAATAGCCAGAAGCTTGAAACTCCCTAGATGTCTTTCATTCAAAGAATAGAAAAAGAAATGGTGGTACATTTATAAAATGGAATACTACTCAGTTATTAAAAAAGAAAGGAAAATTTGAAATTAGCGAGTAAGGAGATGAAACTACAAATTATCATCTTGAGTGAGATAACTCAGACTCAGAAGTTATGCATGGCATATATTCACTCGTAAGTGGATCTTAGCCCGACATGGATATCCTCTGAGAGTCTCCACTCACAAGGGATCGGATCAGATGGTGGGACTTTCTACTGAACTCCAGGTGAGAGTGGTATGGAATAATGGAGAGATAGAAGCATCCAGAGAGTCTAGGAACCCCACAAGAAGACTGTCAATGCTTGCAGGTCTAGACACTCAGGGAGTTGGGTGCTGCACAAACTGCTGTACCAAGCAAGGTCAATGCACGTAGGACACTCTTTTCAGATATAGCTAATGGACAGCTCATTCTCCATGGTTGTGGTGAGAGTGGGGACTGCCTCTGACATGAACTTTGCTACCCCCAATTTGAGCACTTCCCCTTGTTGGGGAGGCATGGTGGTGCTCAGAAGAAGGGGAAGCAGGTTATCTTGATGAGACCTGATAGGCAAGATCTTACGGTGTGTGAAAGGGTTATCTTTCTGTCACAGGTCTAGGGGAAGAGAAAAGAGTAAAAGAGGGAGGGGGAACAGGAAGGTACAAATAAAGATACAACGTTCAGGATTTAATCTAAGTAAATTATTAAAAAATAATAATGACCAAATAGGTTAGTGAGAGTAGGGGAGTTACTAGTGTGAGTTGAAACTGAGGGTGCCAGTGTGGTAAGCAGGATACAGCTATTTTATTTAGCATATGTAAGTTTTGCTCCATTAAACCTCTCATGGAACATTTTGTATTTTAATAAGTTAGCACCGAACATAGACACTTGTCTGCCATGTTTATTTAAGCATTATTCATAATAAGCAATATCTGAAATCAAATTTAATGGCTCACAACAGATGATAAAATAAATAAAAAATAACATCCAAGATTTTGTGATTTTACCTTCATATCATATTCATATCATATTCATTTGTTATTTGTAATATATTTTTAGAATCTTAAAAGTTTCATTAAATATATTATCCCTTGGGGCTATCAAAAATGGAAGTGCCAACTATGCACTGTGTCTGAGCAGCAGGATGGAGCCTAGAGATAGGATGGGAGCTAGAGACCACAAGACCTGGAGAGCCCGAGATGAGCGATATGGACGTGGTGCAGAGCACAGGTCGGTCTGGCCTTGGGCCATCCAACTGGTCCAGGGAGGATGGGTTCTCAGCCTCCAGAGACTGGCTGCATATCAGACTGTCAGCTGTAGCTGTTCTCTATGTCTTCAGTTCACCTTACTAGTTCAAAGAGGATCCCAGGTCCCACCTAGTCGCACACATGGCTAAGGACAGATTCTCGGATAGAGGGTGTGTCTCCCACTCTCTCTCTGTTACACTGAATCTAGGTCCCATGGCAGGAGCAAGAATGAGCAGGAAGAAGTTCAGGCCAGAGGACAGCTTCCACACTCTCTGGCCGACTGAACCTAGGTCCCACTGCCAGGGCTGAAGCAAGAAGAGGCATGCCTGAGAAAGAATGGGCAAAAGCCTGAGACAGCTATGAGATCCACACTCTCTGGCATACTAATCCGAGGTTCCAGGGCCCCATTGCCAAGTGCAGGATCTCAAAATCCCAACCAAAGACCAATATTACGTTCATCATCTCAGACTGAACCTTAGCCTGCAGAGCACCATCACCAGCCTCTGTTGGCTCAGTGGGGAGACCAGAATGTGAGGCAAAGTCCCTTGCAGCTGAAATCAAATCACCTGCCTGATCCACTGAAAGGTCCCCTGATTCCCACAGGTGAGGAGTATAGATACTCACCAAAGAACTACATTTAGTGACCAGTGAAGGACACCAAAACCACATCCCAACATCAGAAACAGCAAGACAACTAAAGACCAGCATAAAAACACAAAGAACAAATCTGAAAACAATATGACATCTCCAAAACTCAATTATCTCAAATAATTAAACCCTGGGACTGCAAACACAACCAAAGCACAAGAAATGATGTCAAATCCTTAGCAATGAAGATGATAATGGAGGAAACAAACAAAATCCCTAAACAAATACGAGAAGATTTGGACAAACAGATTGAGGACTTCAGAGAGGCCATGACAGAAGCCTATAGAGTGGAAAGAAGAAATCACTAGAAGAAATTGAGGAAAATGTGAACAATCAGATGAAGAAAATCAATAAAATAGTTCAAGACGTGAAGGTGAAAATGGGAAAAATGATAAAAGCACAGACAGAAGAAAGCTGGGAAGAAGAGAAATTATAGAAGAAAACAGGAAATGCAGAGGTAAGCTTTGCTAACAAAATTCAAGAGGTGAGAACAGAATCTCAGTTGCAGAAGGTACAATAGAAGAATTTGATGCAACCATCAAAGAAAATGTTATGTCTCAAAAATTCCTGACACTAACCATCCAAAAAATCAAGGATATTATGAAAAGATGAACTCTAAGGATGTAGGAATTGAGGAAAAAAGAAGAATCCTTGCTCCAAAGCCCAGAAAATAACTTCAGCAAATTTATAGAAGAAAATATTCATAACTTAAGGAAAGAGATGCCTATAAACATAAAAGAGGCCCACAGAACACCAAATGGAATAGACCAACAAATAAATTAATTCCATTATGTAATAATCAAAACACAAATTGTATAGAACAAAGAAAAATATTACAGACAGCAAAAGAAAAGGGCCAAATGGCAAACCTATGAGAATTATACCAGACTTCTCAGCAGAGACCATACAGTCCAGAAGGGCCTGGGTAGAGGTCCTGCCAACCCTAAGAGACCACAGATGCCAGGCCAGACTACTATACTCAGTGAAACTTTCAACAACCACTGATGCAGAAAACAAGATGAGAAAAACAAATTCAAACAGTATGGATCCACAAATCTGGCCCTACAGAAGGTACCAGAAAGAACACTCCAACTGAAAATGACAAACTACAACCAAGATAACACAGGAAATAGATAACTTCACTGTAGCAATACAACCACACAAACACTCTACCACAACCAACATCGAATTCAAGGGACTTAACAGCCACTGTTCATTAATATATCCCAACAACATCGGTCTCACTTCTCCAATAAAACGACATAGACTAATAGAATGGAAGCATAAACAAGACACAGCGTTCGTCTGCATTCAAGAAACACATCTCAGCAATACTGATAAATAACACCACAGGGCCAAAGGCTGGAAAAAGGTATTCCAAGCCAACAGACATAAGAATGAAGCTGGTGTAGCCATTTTAATATATAATAAAATAGACTTTCAATCGAAGTTAATCAAAAGAGATAAGGAAGTAAACCTCATACTCATCAAGGAAAAATCCAACCAAGATGACATCGCAATTCTGAGCATCTATACAGACAGTGGAAGGACATCCACATTTTAAAAAGAAATATTAACAAAGCTTAAATCATACATTAATCGGAACACATTAGTAGAGGGAGACTTCAACACCCCACTTTCACCAAAGGATAGGTCAATGAAACAGAAACTAAACTGGCAAATAATAAGGCTAACCAATGTCATGAATCAAATTGATCCAACAGATAGCTACAGAATTTCACCCAAACAGAAAGAATTATACTTTCTTCTCAGCACCTCACAGAACCTTCTCCAAAATTGACCACATAGTAGGTCACAAAGTGAGCCTCAACAGATACGGGAAGATTGAAATAATAAATTGTATCCTATCCAATCACCATGGTCAAAAGCTGGACTTCAATAACAACAGAAATAGCAAAAAGCTTACACACACATGGAAACTGAAAAACTCTCTACTCAACAACTGGATCAATGAAGAAATAAAGAAAGAAATTAAGGACTTTTTAAAATTAAAAAAAATGAAGACATAACATACCCAAATTTGTGGGAAACATTGAAAGCAGTCCTAAGAGGAAAATTCATAACACTAAGAAACTTCATAAAGAGACTTGAAACACTTCAAATAGGCAACATTAAGATACACCTGGAAGCTGTAGAGAAAAAGAATCAGCAACACCCAAGAGGAGTAGATGGCTGGAAATAGTCAAACTTGTGGCTGAAATCAATAAATTACAAAGAAACAGAACAATTCAAAAAATCAACATAACCAGAAGCTGGTTCTTTGGGTAAATCAACAAGATAGATGAACTGTTTGCCAATCTAACTAAAGGCAGAGAAACACTATCCAAATCAACAAACTCAGAAATGAAAAGGGAGATAAAACAACAGACACTGAAGAAATACAAAGAATCATTAGGTCCTATTTCAAAAGCTTATAGTCCACAAAATTTGAAAAACTGAGGGAAATGGGCATTCTCTTGATGAAAACCATCAAAGTTTGAGTCAGTATCAGATAAACAAATTAAATACTCCTATTTCTCCTACAGAAATAGAAACGGTCATCAAAAGTCTCCCAAACAAACAAACAAACAGGCCCAGGGCCAGATGGTGTGTGTGGAGAATTCTACCAGACCTTCAAAGAAGATCTAATACCAATACTCTTCAAACTACTCCACAAAATATAAATGGATGGAACATTACCAAACTTATGCTATGATGTCACAGTCATATTGATACCTAAATCTCAAAAATATCCAACAGAGAAAGAAAATTTCAGACCAATTTTTCTTAAGAACATCGATGCAAAACTATTCAATAAAATACTCGCAAACTATATCCAAGAACACATCAAAAATATTGCTCACCATGACCAAGTAGGCTTCATCCCAGGCATGCATGGGTGGTTCAATATATGGAAGTCCATCAATGTTATCCACCACATAAAAAAAATGAAGGAAAATACCACATGATCATCTCCTTAGATGCTAAGAAAGCATTTCTCAAAATCCAACACCCATTAAAGTTTAAAGACTTGGAGTATCAAGGATACAAGGCACATACATAAACATAATAAAAGATACATACAACAAGCCAAAAGCCAATATAAAATAAAATGGAGAGAAACTCAGAGAAATTCCACTAAAATGAGGGTCTAGACAAAGCTGCCCACTCTCGCAGTATCTCTTCAAAATAATACTTGATTTTATATAAGAGCAATAAGACAACACAAGGAGATCAAAGGGATCCACACTGGACAGGATTTCTCCTGTTACCTCAAATTACCACTGTTTGCAGATGATATGATAGTGTACATAAGTGAGTCCAAAATTCCACCAGAGAACTCCTCCAGCTAATAAATACCTGCAGCAAAGTGGCTGGATACAAAATTAACTCAAGGATAGGGAGAATAAACATAGTAAAAATGACCACCTTACTAAAAACAATTTACAGATTCAGTGCAACCCCTATCAAAATACCTAAACAATTTTTAAAAACATTGAAAGAACAATTCTCAAATTCATAAGAAAAAAAAACCAGAATAGCTAAAACAATTCTGTACAATAAAAGTTCCTATGATGGAATCTTTATACCCGACCTACAGCTGTACTATAAAGCAACAGCAATCAAAACAGTATGGTACTGGCATAATAATAAGCTGGTTGATCAATGAAATTGAATTGAAGACCCAGAAATGAATTCACACACATATAGTCACATGATTTTTGACAAAGAAGCCAAATCTATACAATGGAAAAATGATAGCATCTTCAACAAATGGTGCTGGTCTAACTGGATGTATACATGAAGAAAAATGCAATTAGACCCATATCTATAACCATGCACAAAACTCAAGACCAGATGGAATAATAGCCTCAACATAAAACCAGATAAAGTAAATTGGTTAGAAGAAAAAGTGGGGAAGAACGTTGAACCCATTGGCACAGGAGACAACTTCCTGAGCAGAAGCCCAATAGCATATGACTTAAATTCAAAAATTAATAAATGGGACCTTGTGAGGCTGAGAACCTTCTGTAAGGCAGAAGACACTGTCAACAGATAAAAACAACAGCCTACAGATCAGGAAACGTTCTTCACCAACCCTACATCTGACAAAAGTCTAATATCCAAAATATATAAATACCTCAAGAAACTAAATGCCACCAAACCAAATAACTCAATTAAGTTATGGGATACAGAGCTAAACAGAGAATTCTCAACAGATCAGTATAAAATGCCTAAGAAACACTTAAAAATGCTCAATGTCCTTAGTCATCAGAGAAATGAAGCTCAAAGGGACTTACATTTATCAGAATGGCTAAGGCCAAAAACTCAAGTGACAGCACATGTTGCTGAACATGTGGAGAAAGGAGAATACTCTTTCATTGCTTGTGGGAGTGCAAACTTTTACAACCACTTTGAAAATCAATCTGGCCAATCTGGTACTTTCTCAGAAAACTGGGGATAGGGCTACCTCAAGACCTAGCTATTCCACTCCTTAGAATACACCTGAAAGATCCTCCACCACACAAGGACAATTGCTTAACCCTGTTCATAGCAGCCTTCTTCATAATAGCCAAAATCTGGAAACAACCTGGATGTCCCTCAGTTGAAAAATGGACAAAGAAACTGTGGAACGTTTACACTGTGGAATACTACTCAGCTATTAAAAACAAGGAAATCTTGAAATTTGCAGGCAAGTGGATGGAACTTGAAATGATCATCCTGAGTGAGTTAGCCCAGACCCAAAAATATATACATGGTATATACTCACTCCTAACTGGACACTAGCCCCAGAGGGATGTCCTCTGAGAGTCTTCATTCAGCAGGATATTGGGACAGATGCTGAGAATACCTATTGGGACCCCATGTGATAGAGGCATGGGAGAATGGGAAAATATTAGGACCCAAAGGGTCCAGAAATCCTACAAGAAGACCATAAAGGATGGCAGATTGGGACCTAGTGAGGTCTGCTAAAACTACTGTACCAACCAAAGAGAATGCAGGTAATAAGTATAGGCTCTCTATTCATCTCTAGCCAATGGATAGCACATTCTCCTCAGTTGTGTGGAGAGTGAGACTAACTCTGACATGAACTCTGGTGTCCCCTGTTTGAGCACTTCCACCTTGGAGAGGAAGGCCTGGTGGCACACAGAGGAAAGGTAATTAGACTATCCAGATGAGACCTGATAGGCCATGTTCATATAGTAGGTGAGGAGGTTCCCGTCTGTCAAGTGCCTAGTGGAAGAGAACATGGTGAAAGAGGAAGGGAGGAAGGAATGGGAAGCGAGGGAATAACAATTGAGATGTAATCTGAATGAATTACTTAAATAAATTAAATATATTATCTCTTATATTTTAAATATATACAATGTTACTTTTAACTAAATGATAAAACAGATAGATATTTAAAATTTGCTTGTGTATAATTCATAAACGATTGAAACCACAGATCAAAGATGAAACTAAGCAAATACAATTATTGGGTCCATTCTTCTCTTAGACCTATTTGAATTCAGTGGAAAAGCACATGGTAGTCTATACATAAATAATGGATTTGACCTCAACGTGGAAAAAATAAAGATATTATTAGCAGGAATTTGGAATGGAATAGAAGGTCATTATGCTAAACATGCAGAATTAAGAAATTCTGAATTTTCATAGATTCTAGTTTCAACAGTGTGTGTCTTGTATCTATGTGTGTAGGAGTGTTTGTTGGTGTGCGTGTGTGTATGTGTTTGTGTTTCACAGACATTTTTACACAAAAAATTGTTCAGGGACTATTTGAAGAGTGCATAGGCCTACAGGAATTAGGGATGGAATATTCTGTGAATCTAGTGGGAAGAAAATATCAGTATATGCTTATACTGGCAATTCAGATTCTACACTGCAATGAAGAAAAGATTATTCTGAAATTTGTATAGGAAGAGTTTACACATTAAAATCACAGTTGTTTCCCAATTATTCACTTCTAAGATACTCAGCACAAGTATTCCTTACAGATATTACTTGAATGGAAATGGGTATAAAACAATACTGAAAAGCCAAGATGAAGTACAAGAAATGGGTTATCACATTTTATTGATCTGTGGGAACTGAGGCCCTAGGATGGAGATCATGTGTTAGAACTCAAATATTTAACATAGTTTATTACTAATAATGTAGGTGTTGGTTGAGGGATAAGTCTTATTTAATATTAGAAATGATACATAAAGGTCATGAGTTTCTTTGGATATTGTTGAACTTTTAAAAATCAACATTTAAAGTGTGCATGAGCTGCTATTTTGTGAGTAGCTGGATGGTTTTTGGTACAACATGACTCAAGAATTTTCTGGATTTCACCTGATTATTGGTTCTCCAAAACTAGAAACATAGGCTTTGGGTGGAAATTCTTTATTTGTCACTGGTGTGACATATTTCACAGTGTGTATGCTCTGAGGTTCTCAGATGGCCCAGACAAGTGGCTAACTCTGCATCATATAGACTTGGTGGTACAATGCTCACCATGTAGTCGTGAGCCATTTTGTATGCCCCTTCTGAATCAATAATTTATATTTCACTGTGCATAATCTACAATCGTCTACTGACATAATTTCTATTGGTGTACACATAAACAAATATATAAGATAGTCCTGAAAGAAAATTTTCACTAAACAGCCTCTGCTCAGGGATTTTAATATCCATAAACCTGAATGATGTCATGGAACCAGAGACAGAACTATTATCAAATATATTTTTCAACTCATGTTTACCACATGGACTGTGGACTTCAGATGACAAGTCCCAGGGAAGATTCCTCCAGGAATGAGGAAGGGCCTAAGGGAAAAAAGGAATCATGAATGTGCAAGTAAACTTTCCATTGTCCAGAAAAATAAAAGAAGATATAAAGACCTGGGTGCCCATTTGTTAGGCTGATATGCATGACACTTCACAATCAACAGTACCGAGGCACATAGTAGGACAAAGATGTTCACTTTGATTTTGTTCTACATGCTTCTGAACACTCCACTTCTCATGATGAGTTTTACCCCTTCCAGGTGCTTTTGGAGAATGAAGAATGAAGAAAAGTACAGAGAGTTCATGGAAGCGTGTTTTTTCTTCCTTTATACCGTGCAATGGTCTGTGGAGAAAGACTATTTTAGCAACATTCTGGATACGCTGTAAGTGCTTTTTAAATTTTCATGTAGATGTCATCACAAGTATTTCTGGAGAGGTCTGAAGATAAGAAACAGAACAATGCTTTGAATGTTGTCTTTTTATTCCAATGTGCACACAAAGAAAAAACACCAAATTCTTTTTTAAACTTAATGCTCTTTTATGAATTTAAATTTGCCTATGAAGTATTTTGTTTCTTCTTGTTAGCTTCCTGATTTCAAGGCCAGAAGTTAAGTGAACAAAGCAATCTCTACTGTGATCATTAGGATTAACCCTCATGTTGACAGTTTCCATTGCACAATACCCAGTGCTTTATTATCAAAAGATACCCCATACTATTTCAAAAAGTTTCATTCTGAGAAGGTAAAGTTAAATGGCCATAGAGTGTGTTTCTGTCAGTGTGCAACAGTGTGCAGTGAGTTCCTGTGTAGAGGCACTTAATATTTGGAGTACACCAAGGTGCAGAAAGCTTTCACATAGGTGTTCATTTATTCTCTAAAATTATCTGGATGTGGTCACTCTATGACTTTTGAACCTGCATCAAAAATGTAAGTAGGATTTCTGTCCAATGTGAACTTTAAACATGTCCTTATATCTCCATCTTAACTTGTATACATACATAACCATTGCCTTGTAAGTAGTACAAAACCCAGTTCTTCATTTTCTATTTAGCATAAAGAAGGAATACTTAGACTATAAATTTTATGTTTCAAAATTGAGGCTATCTCTAATAGTGGTGCTCATTTACTTTCCTTGTCATCTGACTGGGTTAAATTGGTAGCATGTGTAGGTAGTTGACAGTACTTGAGAACATGATTATAGGAGTTTCCTAGGAGCTCATCTCTTCAATTATTTAAGAAGTATGTACATGTTTGATGGGCAGTGGGAGTGAGGAATTGGAGGATACAAGGGATGGGATAATAATTGAGATGTAATATGAAAGAATGAATAAATAAAAATAATAATAAAAGAAAAAAGAATTATGTGTCTTCCTTTTTAAGTCTAAGTTGTTTATTTTCTGTCACTTCTATCACATTGGCCAATTATGTTTTTCTTTCAGTAATTTTACTAAGTATAATTGCATATTTTACCATGTAGTTCCTGTATACATTTTGGCTTTATGGATTTCTGATAGTTGTTTTTAAGAACATCACCTTATACGACTAGGCTACTCTGACATCTGAAGTAACTGGTGTTTCTAAAGTTTAGCATTCATAAGTTAGTGTTTGAGTCACACAAATTCTAGTCTCAAATTCCTATTCTGTGGTACTGAAACGTTCGTTGGCAATTTGCTGTTTGGTACTAAAAGGGTCTATTTTGTAGGCAAAGATAACACAAAGGTACAATTTCTACGTGGAAAATTAATAATGCTTAAATCTGTGTGAAGCATTCAGAATGAAGGATTATGTCTGACGTTTGTTGTTCAGATGACGAGAAATGACTAAGAAGAGAGGGGAGGGATTCCTCTTCTCATAAAGAGAAACAAAAATATCTTATATTCCCACTTAATTTTTGCCCTTTTTTATTAAAAGGATATCATAAAGATTTCCCATATGCTTTAATCTTTACATTGCAATTTAAAAACATGTAATATTGGCACAAACAAATCTCACTGCAATTTCTAGATGTTCCTTATTCTCAGTAAGATGCTAATGCTCTGCTAGTATAACTGGAAGTGTGGTCAAAATATGTTTTAGCACAAAGAAAGAGTGCTTAGATTGTAAATTTTGTGTTTGAGAAGACAGAGTATCACTAATAGTGGTGATTCTTTGTTCCCTTGTCACTTGACTGAGTTACATTTGTGGCATATATAGTTGATAGTGCTTGAGAAGAGAAATAGAGAAGTTTCCTAGTACCTCATCTGTGCGGTTCTTTAAGAAATGTGTGACTTCTTTTTATATCTAAGCTGTTTATTCTCCTACTCTTTTATCACAGTTATTACTTACATTTGTCTTTTAGTAATTTTACTAAGTATAATTGCATATTTTACCATATGGACACTCCACACATTTTTACTTTGTGGATTTCTGACTGTTGTTTCCAAGCACAGCAAGCACTTTAGACTACTCAGGCACTCTGGTAGCTGAAGTAATTGATGCTGTTTATGTTTAGTATGCAAGACTTAGTGTTTGTGTCACACAAGTTCAAGTATCAACTTTCTAATGTGTTTTACTGAAATTTCCAATGGCATTTTCTGTGCTGTAATAAAGGGTATTCTAAAAGGACCATGGCCCCTAGAGGGGGAGACCTGGTGGCACCCAGAGGAAGGATAGCAGGTTACCGAGAAGAGACTTGATACGCTATGAGCATATATAGGAGGAGGAAATCCCCCTCAGGAACAGTTATAGGGGAGGGGAATAAGGGGAAAATTGGAGGGAGGGAAGAATGGGAGGATACAAGGGTGTGGATAACCATTGAAATGTAACAAGAATAAATTAATAAAAATTAAAAAAATAAAAGGAGCTACTTGTAGAAACAAAGATAACTCACAGATACAATTTCTAAATGGAAATCTAATTATATTTAAATATGAGTAAATCATGCTGAGTGAAAAATTATATTTGATGCTTATTGTTCAGATGACAGGAAATAACTAGCAAAAGACATGAGAGATTTTTTCCCATTAAGAGAATAAAAAAATCTCAATTTAATTTTTGCCCATGTCATAAAAGAGCATTGCTTAGGTCCATATATCCAGACACATACAGGCATACATCATTTTTAAGTAATATTTTTGTTTATGTATTTTACCTACTGATCATTGCCCCCTCCCTTCTCTATTCCTGCCCTCTCCATCTACTCCATCTGCATTCTCTGTTATTCAAAGAAGAGGAGCCCCCGACCAAATCACCTCAACTCATCAATCACATCAGGACTGAGTGTGTACTCTTCCCATGTGGCCTGAAAGGGAAGCCCTACCAAGGGAAAGAAAGTAAAATAAACAGGCAACAGAGTCCATGTCAGAGACAGTCCCAGCTCCTCTTACTAGGTAACCCACATGAAGCCTGAACTACACATCACTTAAGTCTGTATAGGGGTCCTAGGTTCAGTCTTTTGATGATCCTTGGTTGGTGATTGAGTCTCCATGAGCCCCTCTGTGCCCTGATAAATTGACTGTTGATTTTCCTGTGCAGTTTGTGTTAGTTCTTCATCCTTCTATACTTCCCCCTACTTTTCTATAAGACTCCCAACACTCTTTGTCTAATATTTGGTTTGATTCTTAGCATATGTTTTGATTCACTGATGTCTGGAGCCCTCAGAGGACAGCTATGCCAGGCTCCTGTCTGAAAGCACAGCACAGTATCAATAATAGTGTCAGAGGTTGTCTTTCTCCTGTGTTCTGAGTCTCAGTTTGGGCCAGGCATTGCTTGGACCGTCCCTCAATCTCTGCTCTATTTTTATCACTGCATATCTTGTAGGAAAGGTAAATTTAGAGTCATAGTTCTTGTGGGCTAGTTGGTATTACACTCCCTCCATTAAGAGTTCTTTCTAGTTAGAGGGTGTCCTCCCATCTGAGTCACCACCATATTATCCCAGACATGTCTTATTTATCCATCTTGTCAAAGAGATTTCTCTACCTATGCCTTATTCTTACTGTCCAGGCCCTCTGGCCTGCTGCATCAGCTCTCCCCAGCTCTGATATCCACCCTCACTTTAATCTGAGCTCTCTCTCCTACCTTGTTCCATATCTTCAACTGCTTCTGCTGTCTATTATATTTCCATTGCTGAGTTAGAAGAAAGCATCCTCTCTGAGTTCCCCCTTCTTACTAATTTTCTTTGGGTCTGTAAATTCTAGTATTTTTATCCTGTACTATATGGCTAAATAAGTACATTCATGTGTGTTTTGTTAGTCTAGGTTATCACACTCAGTAGATGTTTTCTAGTCTACTTGCCTGAAAAATTCATGGTTTTCTTTGTTTTTATATCTGAGTAGTATTTCATTTTTTATTCTCCATTGTTGGTTTGAGAGATATCAACATTTTCTGGATTCTGTCTATTATGAATAAAACTGTTATGAACATAACTGAGCAAGTGTCCTAGGATATATGTCCAGGTATGGTAAAGCTATGTCTGGAGGTTAAGCTTTTACCAGTTTTCTGATAAAGTAACAGATTGATTTCGAAAGTCAGACATATATCTATTTAAATATGCATCTCTTGTGTGTGTGTTTTTAAAAAAATAAACCAGTAAAAATATGTTCTACCTGAAAAATAATCTTAAAAGAAAAACAACAATATGAAGATGGATAGAAGAGAATATGATAAATATATTTCCAACTAATTATAATGAATTGTTAATACTGGGACCAAATGTTGCCCCAGAAACACTCCTGTGCACTCATTAGTCATTCTTTCACTACCTTAGCCAATTCAGTTAATGTCATATGGAAATACCAGAAACTCAGAGGCTCAACCTTTATGTGTAATTTTAATATTTCTCTATAATTAATAAATGAATACATCATCAGGTGTACAGCTTCATGTAAGCCTGTGGTCTTGTCTTTACCTTCTGAGCAAGTACTCAATAACCACAGATGGAAATGTTTTCCATGGAATATGCATATTTTATGTTGACGAACTCACATGAAATTTTTTGGTGTCCAAAGATTCCATATTTTAATGTTTGCAAACCTTATTCCATGGGATAATTGTTGCAAACATAGGGATAAAGACAATATCTTCAAGTATATAGTAGTAGTATTGATTGCAAATTATTATGTGTCTACTTCTGTACATAATAAATATTGTACCATTTTACAGAACACCAGCTGAAAGCCAGTTTCCTATGGTTTTGGCTTTTTCCTTGGATGAAATAAACAGAAACCCTGATCTTCTACCAAATATTTCTTTAGTATTTTCAGTACCACAGTTTATAAGTGTGTCAGTATTAAAAGATCTCATTCATGTTCCTCGACAAATTCATTGGTTTCCTCCTAATTATGACTGTAACAAAGTAGTCAGTTGTACAGTACTTCTTACAGGACCAAACTGGGAAGCATCTGTACTATTTCACATATTCATGTCAGGCCATGAACCTCAGCAGGTAAGAGTTTGTGCGTTTAAAATTTAATTAATTTGTGTCTCTATTGGTGGCTTTGATAAGATGCAAAAAGGGTGGTAAAGAGGAGACTGGTCTTACTGGCCTTATGTCAATCAGTGTAGTTCAATGGTATTATTCAAGTACTTGATGGGGATTTGGAATTTCTTTGTGTGAAATGGGAATAAGAGGAGAAGTAACAGGTAAGGGGGATTTCTAGATCTTTTTACAGATAAGATGTGTTTACAAGATCTTAAAGTGCATGTTTCCTCATGCTACTTCCTGTGTCCCAGGTTATTCATCTTACTTATGGGCCTTTCCATCCTCTCCTGAATGACCGTGTACAATTTCCCTATATTTATCAGATGGCCCATGAGGATACATCTCTTGCCATGGCCCTCGTCGCCTTCTTACTTTATTTAAACTGCAACTGGGTAGGGCTGGCCATCTCTGACAATGAGCAGGGTACACAATTTCTTTCATATTTGAAACGAGAGATGGAAAAGGAGACAGTCTGCTTTGCCTTTGTGAACATGATTCCAGTGAGCATGGAGGTGTACATGTCAAGAGCTGAAGTGTATTACAACCAAATCATGACATCATCCACAAATGTTGTTATCCTTTATGGTGACACAGACAGTACTCTTGCTGTGGCCTTTAGAATGTGGAAATCTCTAGGTATACAGAGAACATGGATCACCACCTCACAGTGGGATGTTCCTACAAGTAAGAGAGATCTCACACTTGACCCATTCCATGGGACTCTTGCTTTTGCACAGCACCATGGTAAAATTTCAGGTTTTAAAACTTTTGTGCAGACATTAAACCCTCTCAAATACTCAGATAAATATCTGGCAAGACTGAAGTGGATGAACTTTAACTGTGAATCCTCAGCATCTAACCTGAAGACAATGAAGAACTGCTCATCCAATGCCTCACTGGAATGGCTAATGGCACAGACTGTTGACATGGCCTTCAGTGATAGCAGTTATGACATATACAATGCTGCATATGTTTTGGCCCATGTCATTCATAAGATGCTTCTTCAATGGGTAGAAAATCAGCCAACTGAAAATGAGAAAAAACATGGTCAAATCTGCTCGAAGGTAGGGTTTTTTTCTATTGGATTATACATGATCTTATCAATGTCATAGTTTTTAAGAGCCTCTCAGATGATTAGCTGAGTGAACTAGGAAATGTTTTCCCAAAACCTAGGTTTCTAAATGCTTTTTAAGCTGCTGCAATAAATCTAGAGTTATGTATAGATCTTTAATACAGAGGTATTGGAATGAAAGACACCATTTATCAGTGAAATCAGTGATTCTGTAACAGAGCAACTGAATATGATCATACTTGTTCTAATATTGGAGAGATTAGCCTTTTCTCATTAATGGTGTCCATGATGAGGAGATGAGTGTTCATTATTTCGGAAATTTGCGGTAATCTGCTCAGGGGATTGTTTTCTCAATTGATTCTCCTCAAATGTAGTCTCTGTTCATCTTCCTCGAAGTCTTATTATAATTGCACAGAAATAGTTATGTGAATCAGTTTATTAAACACACACACACACACACACACTCATTTTTGAGTATATGTTTCTCACTGTATTTGTGTTTCTAAGTGTGTTTCTGTGTATTTGTGTATATATCTGTGTTTATGTGTCTGTGCACAAATATGTGTCTCCTTGTGTTGTGCGTCTGTGTGTGTGTTTGTTTCTGTCCATCTGACTATTTGTCTGTGTTTCAATGCTCATGTGTATGTTTGTTTCTGTTTTTGTGTATGTTTCTGTTTGTATTTGTCAGTTCATGCATCTGTGTGTTGTGTGTTTCTGTATATTGGACTGCACATATGTATATCTCTTGCTCTGTGTGTGTGTGTGTGTGTGTGCATGTGTGTGTGTTTCAGTCTGTCTTTCCTTTGATATTGTGAGCATAAATATGTTTTTGTGTCAATGTCTCTCTGTGTGAATGTTTGTATCTCACTATGTCTCCCTGAGTGTATTTGTCTGTGCATATGTGTGCCTATGTATGTGTTTGGTACATTTCTGTACTTGTGTGTCTGTTTGGGTGTATATGTCTGTCTGTGCCTGTGTCTGGACATGTGTGTTAATGCGTGTGTAAACAAATATGGGGCTATATTATGTGTGTATATCTATATAGATGTGGGTCTCTCTGTGTGCAGATGCATGTGCGTGTGTGTGTGTATGGTGTGTGTTTGTGAGTTGTACATGTATGTTGTGCTTGATGTGTAAGTGGTTGTCTATGCTTGTGTTTCTTAGTTTCTTTTCAGTGAACTAAAATTCTGCAAAAATTATGACAAATTAATATATCGTTTTGATTTCATTGAAAATGTCCACCTGATACCTTCAATAAAATTGCATTTCAGATGAAATCATCATACATTTTCTCAGATCTGGGAAGAGCATATATATTATATAATACTGCCTGTTTTTCAGAGGCACTCCTTCATGAGAAAGACCCACTTCACTAGTCCTACTGGAGACAAAGTGACCATGAACCAGAAAGAAAAACTTCAGAAAGAGTATGACATTTTCTACATTTGGAATCTCCCACCTGATTTTGAACTTAAGGTGAAGATAGGAAAGTTTAACCTAGATTTTCCACATGGTCAACAGTTGCATTTATCTGAAGACATGCTAGAGTGGGCCACAGGAAGTCGACAGGTGGGTTTAAAGAACTGTACTGATTCCCATTACATAGAAGTAAACACTCTGTGTTTAGTTGGTCCATTTATGCTTTTTTATAAGTTAGTGAAATGAAGTAAACTGTCACATAAGGAACCTACTTCTAGTCTCCTATGTTACATTTCTTATTTTCAATATTTTTTTGTTATTTCTTCAAGGCGTTCATGCAATAGTTACACTGTATTTTATTATAACAGAAACTGTGTCTTTGTTTATTAATATGAATATGAAACAACTTTTGACCACTCATTTATAATATTTCCAGTAAAGGGAGCAATAGACTCATGGTACCATTCTTATTACCATGTAGTGATTTCCTCACTTATTAGGAATCTCTGATAAAAAAGTTAAAGAGACTGAGCCTAACTGGAATGATGCAGTAAATTAAGAAATTAGAAAACAAACTCATCATTTTTTAGTTTTAATTATCTTCTTAAATTTACATTTTTTATTTTATTCATTTTACATCCCAGCCTTAGCCCCCTCCCTCATGTCCTTCCAGGCTCACCCTCTCTCCTCCTTTCTCCTATGCCCCTTCCCTAGTCCTCAGAGAGGGGAACCCTTCTCCCCTACTCCCTGACCCCAGCCCACCAAGTATCATAGGACTGCCTGCATACTCTTCCTCTGTGATTTGGTAAGGTACCCCATCAGGGGGAAGTGATCAAATTGAAGGCAACAGTTTTATTTTATATGTTTGCTTAAGCCTTCCAACAAGGAATCCTTAAATTGGCAACCTCTCTAATCATAAATTAATAATTTTGTGATACATATTAAATACTGTATGAATTATTACTTTGCATTTTCTTTCTTTTTTATATGTATGTGGGTTTTCTGTCTGGATGTATGTCCATGCAACACTGGAGTATGTGGTGTATATGGATCTTAGAAGGGTGATGCAGATTCCTGGGAATGTGAGACAGCTTAGATGTGCAAAATGGGTGCAAGAAATCAATTGTTATACACAATTTGTCCATGCTTCAGCTCTGAATTATGCCATGTAAAGAAACTGATCACTACAGTATTTTTGCTTGGTCCTGTTAATTGTTGTGTAGTTCATTCAAACTAATGAAGCGGAGTCTAGTTTCCTTCTATGTATTTGGAGGTATTGGTAGTAATATATTTTTGGTATGCAGAAATTTGTGAATAAAAAATTCCATCATAAATCCAGTATGATCTTTTCTAATTCCATCCATTTGTCCACAAATTTCGGGACGTCCTTGTTTTTAATAGCTGAGTAGTATTCCATTATTCCATAGTGTACATATACCACAGTTTCTTTATCCATTCTTCTACTGAGGGACACTTAAGTTGTTTCCAGGTGCTGGCTATTATGAAAAGGCTGCTCTGTACATGGTTGAACATATGCCCTTGTTATGTGCTGGAGCATGTTCTGGGTATATGCCAAGAAGTGGACTTGAGGAAGTCCTAATCCCAATTTTCTGAGATAGCACCAGATAGATTTCCACAGCGGTTGTACAAGTTGGCATTCCCACCAGCAATGAAGGAGTGTTCCTCTTTCTCCACACCTTCACCACCATGTGGTGTCACTTGAATTTTTTATCTTAGCTATTCTGATGGGTGTAAAGCAGAATCTCAGAGTTTTTTTGATTTGCATTTCCCTGATGAATAAAGATGTATATCCTCACTGATATTAGACCAAGGGACATGTCCCTCGAAAGTCTTCACTTAGCAGGAAATTGGAATAGATATGACAACACCCTATCGGGACTCTAGGTGAGAGAAGAATAAGAGAATGAGGAAATTGATGGATCCAGAGGGTCCTAGAAGCCTAGAAGAAGAACCTTATGGTGGGCAGATCTTGGACCAGGGGTTATTCTCAATGTACAGCACCAACCAAGGGCAATACGTGCAGTAAACATGGAACCCCAATGATACCTAGCCAATGGACAGAACATTCACCACAGTTGAGTGGAGAGTGGGGACTGACTTTCACACAAACCCTTGTGTCCCATATTTGACCATGTCTCCTTGATGGCGAGGCCTGGTGGCACTCAGATGAAGGATAACAGGATAACAAGAAGAGACCTGATGTCTTATGATCATGTACAGGAGAGGCGGTGCCCCTCAGTCACAGACATAATACAGAGAAATAGGGTGAATGCAGGAGAGATGGAGGAGCAGGATGATATAAGGAACGACATAACAATCGAGATGTAATATGAATAAATTATAAGAAAAGGAAGAAAATGAGATAAAGTAATGTTCCCTGTTCTAGATAGAGTTGAAGTATCCCAATGCTAGAGAGTGAGACCCTGTTTCACAACTACCACAACCAAAGGAAGTGTTCTAGTTAAGTGTATATGTGGAGAATATGAGATGAACCTGTGTACCAGTGACAATGAGGTTTTCACTTAGACCTTAATACTGAATGAAGGATTCAAATGAGCATGCAATGATCAGCTAATTTCTACTGCTCCTTACAGAGCCTCATCATAAAGTTCAATGTAATACAAAGCTAACCTTTCTTTAACCTAAGAAAACCTTCAATTAACATCAAACAAACTAACTTAAGAATATATTATTAATTTGTTCATATTACACCTCAATTGTTATCCCATACCTTGTATTCTCCCATTCTTACCTCTCTCCCAATTTCCCCCTTTGCTCCTCCCCTACATCTGTGACTGAGGGGGACCTCCTACCCCTCTATATGATCATAGGGTATCAAGTCTCTTCTTGATATCCTGCTATGCTTCCTCTGAGTGCCAACAGTCCTCACAATCAAGGGGATATGGTCAAATATGGGGCACCAAAGTGTGTGTGAAAGTCAGCCCTGATTCTCCACTAAACTGTGCAAAATGTCCTGTCCATTTGCTAGATCTGGGTAGGGGTTCAAAGTTTACTGTATGTTTTGTCTTTCGCTGGTGCCATAGAAACAAACTAACTTTTACTCAGGTTCTCAGAATATTTGTAGGATCCTTAAAGTCTTCTCACTTCAGGAAATACATCACATTTCAGCTTCTTACACATCAACTCGGCACTTTGTCACTAAGATAAGACTTTTCAACTGTTTTTTCTTTACACTAAGTTTGTGATGATTTGAAGTCTTAATTTACTGGAGGATGTGTTTGTTATCTGAGACTTGAGGAGATATTTCCCCTGTTTTGGATGTGCTTTCATCATATTTTGCTAAGTCATTGCTTTGACTAAACTTTGGCCATGGACAAAGTGAGGATTAATGATCGTTTGGCTCATGGGTTATAGACAAAGGAAGACAAGGACAGAATTTGGAGACTGAAACTAAAGCATAGGGCCTTGAAAGAACACTGCTTACTGGCTAGCTTTGTTTCATTTCTCATACATCTTTGTCTAGCAACAACATTGTCTTTAGTAGACTGGATATGCCTACAATGAATACCAAATAATAAAATGCATTAGTGGTAGAAAGATGGGCTATCCTGATAGAGAGAATTTCTCAGGTAAGGTTCATTCCATGTTCTCTACCTTTTTACTGTACTTTGCGTCAGCTTGATGAAAATCAGCAAGGAAAACAGGTTGCAATCTCTGTAGTGTTGGCTCAAAGTACACTAAAATTTTTCCATAATGTCTAAGATTTGGTAAAGAACTCCACTTTTCATCAACTTGTTTTAATATATTCACACATTTGGCATTATACAAAGTGCTAAGTGACACGTGGTACCTCAGCTTCTGTATATAAAATAAACTTATTGATATTTCAACATGCTACTATAATATAGTTATGGATGTAGTAGGTAAAACTCAATATGTATCTTATATCCTCAGATGGTGCTCTCTGTATGCAGTGCTGATTGTGGTCCTGGATTCAGAAAATTCAGGCAGGAGGGAATGTCACCCTGCTGTTTTATTTGTATCCAATGCGCAAAAAATGAAATTTCTAATGAGACAAGTGAGTGCTGCTGTGATAAATGCTTTACACTGAGACCCCTCTCCACCAAAAAAGGGATACTGAAGGAGTCTAAAAGGCAACTACAAAAATAAAATATAACATTTTCTCCATTAGCAGTCACAGGAATACAAACACTAACAATGTGATAACAACAACAACAACAACAACAACAACAACAACAACAACAACAACAGCCACAACAATAACCACAAAAACCCTTTTGCCTAGATGTACATTTTGATTCAAGTTATTCCACATCATATTTTCTCAAAGAAACAAAATCAAAGTGCAGTGTGAGCACATTCTGTATGAAATCTTTTATGGTTATTAATTTTCCCTATAACTTCATGCATACGAGTTTCCAGTCATGAATTTTTAAAATGTGCATTTATTCTTTTTGCACATATATATGTATATATAATATCTCTACATGTGTTTATGTACATGATATATGGACAGAATCCAACAAAAGACAGAATATGGCACAAGAACTGATGGACTGTGTAATGGAGGTGCTAGAAACCAAATCTGTATCCTTAGAAAAAAATTAGAGTAGAGATCCAAAAAATTCATATAAATTTATCAAACACTGCTGGGTATGAGACAAAATTTGTCTGATATGTAGAGCCCCATTTTCTTTTTTCCCATACGTTATTGTAATTTAATCTGAATACATCTCAATCGTTATTCCCTCACCCATTTTCAAATGTCTGATGTGATTTGTTTCTAGGAAGGTAACGATAATTCTTAACACATGATGTACAAAATATAAGGAGTCTTATATCAAATATATTATAAAGAGCACCCAATTAATAATTTCATGAAATAATAGATTAGAATGGTTTTGTACTGAAAGCAGTTAGTACAAACATTAAATTTTTATTACAACCTACAAAGCCAGTTTAGTAAAATGATTATATACTTATGCTTGACAAAATGCAAGTGGACAATGTGTCGTTTTTACAACATTTGCCATTGATACTATGCAATGAAACTCAAATTCTAAAAGTACATTTCTGGCCAATAATATGGCTCTACATTTAAATCATTTGCCACTAAGACTGATAGCTGGAATTCATGTCCAGAATCCATATAGTGAGAGGAGGCAAAGAACTCTTAGAAATGCTTTTTCACATCTATTCACTCAAATGACATCCATAATGATTAAACAATCGGTAATACAAATGTTGTAAATGTTAAAAATGAATAAAACTAATGGTAATTATATCAATAAATAAAAAAATATTAATATCATTTTTAGGTGTGCATGTGTGTTGCGAGGGTAAGTGTAAATAATGAGGACAAATGATGTTAAGAGACAATTAATACCTTTATAGTTAAGTTTCAGGCAGTTGTGAAACACTTCACATGGGTTCTGGGAAATGAATCAAGTCTTGTGCAAGAGCAGGACATTTTCTTCATAGTTCAGCTAACTTTCCAATATTTTAGGCAAAATAACTAGTTACAATTGCCCATCAATAAATTGTTCTACATGAAAGACATAAAAAATAGAAAGCACCTTATAACTCTGTGCAACTATCTAATGAATCATCACAATTCCAATGAAATTTCCTACCATTGCCATTTCAGGAGAGGATATTATGAGTGAAGTAGTTTGTTCCACACAAAAAATCTGGGTCACTGTCCAGATGTGCTGGCACACGCCTTTAATCCCAGCACTTGGGAGGTAGAGGCAGGTGGATTACTGTGAATTCTAGGCCAGCCTGGTCTACAAAGTGAGTCCAGGACAGCCGAAGCTACACAGAGAGACCCTGTCTTGAAAAAAATCTAGGTCACTTTTGGGTTTTGTTTTTATTTCTTCCATACTGTTTATTGATATATAAATTTACTTCAGATTATATTCGTAGAGTCCGGGTCTCATAGGGATTGAAATTAGGATAGCAAGAAGATGCTGAATGCTTCCCATGAAGGTAAAATCAAGATAAAGGGCTTTGTAGCGATCAGTCTGTAGAGAGGTTTCTACTTTCAGTGATAGAATTAGTGCTTCTTATGATCAAGACTCAGGAATTGTTTGTCTATACTGCCATATTAGAACATAAACAAAGACAGATTAATAACTCTTTTTTATTTTTTGCAGTTTCAAACCTTTTCATTATGTTTATATACTGAGAAACTTTACTTCTTGTACTCACATTCCTACTTCTCCCAAATGATTATCAAATATATGAGCACATCTGTTACACGTTTTTGGTCACATAAATATAAACACACACACACACACACACACACACACACACACACACACACACACATGCTCCCAACCCTAATGATTTCTTTTACTGTTTGTTAGATATCATTATGCTTGGGCTGGCAACTAGAAAAGCTATCATGGTTCTTCTCCAAGCAGAAGACAGTCTCCTTCTCTGATAAAAAAGCATTAATTAAACAGTCAGTGAACTCAGGAGGCACTGAGTGCATGGTAAAGGAGGTTTTAAAAGACTCAATCACGCTGTGGTTAATGAGTTTAGACTTTGTGAATTTACAAATCTAAGTCATTTCAAGATAGCATCCAGAATGATTTAAGAAATCTAGTTTCTGAAAACCTTTAAAACAATGTCAGGAACACTGTTAAGTAGACAAAATTTGGTTTGGTTTTCTTCTATAAAAAGATGATTAGAATTAATAAATAGAAGCATTTTTGTACAGCAATATCGTTCAATTACATTATCAGCAGTAAGAGGGAGTTATTGCAAGGCTTTCCCAACAGATTTATTGAAATGTCTTCTAAATAAACTGCTGAAGCTATACTAACAAATATTTCCTTTCTCAATCAGACATAGACCAGTGTGTGAAGTGTCCAGAGGACCAGTATTCCAACACAGAGCAGAATCACTGCATCCACAAAGATGTGGTATTTCTGAGCTATGAAGACCCCTTGGGGATGGCTCTGGCCTTAATGGCCTTGTGCTTCTCTGCCTTCACAGCTCTGGTTCTTGGGGTATTTTGGAAGCACAATGACACTGCCATCGTGAAGGCCAATAACCGCGCTCTCAGCTATATCTTACTCATGTCACTCATGTTCTGTTTCCTTTGCTCCTTGCTATTCATTGGCCATCCCAACTCAGCCACTTGCATTTTACAACAAATAACATTTGGAATTGTATTCACTGTGGCTATTTCTACTGTGTTGGCCAAAACAATTACAGTGGTTCTGGCTTTCAAAGTCACAGCTTGTGGAAGAAGGATGAGGTACATTCTGGTTTCAGGAACACTTAACTACATTATTCCCCTCTGTACACTCATTCAAATTATTCTCTGTTCAATCTGGCTTGCAGTTTCTCCTCCAGCAATTGATATTGATGGAGAATCTGAGCATGGCCACATCATCATTGTGTGCAACAAGGGTTCGGTAATTGCATTTTACTGTGTAATTGGATATTTGGCCTGTTTGGCTCTGGGAAGCTTCACTGTTGCTTTCTTGGCCAGGAACCTGCCTGACACATTCAATGAAGCCAAATTCTTGACATTCAGCATGCTGGTGTTTTGCACTGTGTGGATTACTTTCCTCCCTGCCTACCATAGCACCAAGGGTAAGGTCATGGTGGCCTTGGAGATTTTTTCCATCTTGTCTTCCAGTGCAGGGATGCTGGGGTGCATCTTTGTTCCCAAGTGCTACATAATTTTATTAAGACCAGACAAAAATTCCCTTCAAAAGATAAGGGAGAAATCATATTCCTAAAGTCATATTTCATGAATATCTTTTGTTAAATTAATTAGTTTATTTATTCAATTTACATCCTGATTGTAGACCATATCCTTTCTCTCCTTACAGTGCTACTTTTCCTCCCTCTCTCCATCCCCTCTCCCTTATGCCTCAGATTAGTGGAGATCGCTTTGCCATCCACCCCAGCTCACCATGTTGCATCAGGACTGAGCCTGTTCTCTTTCACTACGGCCTAGAATGATAGTCCCACAAGGAGGAAGTGATAAAGATATGGCATCACAATCATTGTCAGTAACAACACCATACATTTTACTAGATGACCCACATGAAGCCTCAGGTGCCCATCATCTACCTCTGTGTAGAGGGCATACTTCCAGTCCATGCCTGGTCCTTGGTGTTGCCTCAATTTCAGCAAGCCTCTCTTTGCCCTGGTTATCTGCCTCTTTTGGTCTTTTTGTGGAACTTGTCTCACCTCAAGGTCTCTTTCTCTTTCCTCCCACTGTTCTACTCAATGTTTGGATGTGAGTCTCAGCATTTGCTTTTAACTTGTGCTTAGCAGAACTTCTCAGAGAACAACACAGTTAACCTTTGGTCTACAATCATAGCAGAGTATCATTAATAATGTCAGGGGTTGGCTCTGTCCATGGACTGTGTCTTGGTTTGTGCTAGGTAGTTTGACTGGCAAATGAACTCTAACTGACAAATATAAAATTGGTACATAACCACCAAATATTGGGCTACAGTACATGATCTGTCTCTTCTTAGAATGATGCTCACTGTTTCATCTAATTATGTTGCATAGCAGTATCATGGCTACTAGAGTTGTCTATGTTGTCCATATAATTTTTCCCTGATTTACTTATTTCACAGTTTATAAAAATTGGGGCTACTGCAGAGTGTAAATGTTCTTTTCTTCTTTAAAATAAAATATGTTCAAAATAAAATCAATCTTCTTTTAACATCTGGGTGAATGACTTTGATGCCAGTGGAATGGTGATTAAAAGATTTAGGAAGTTTGTGGGAGAGTGATGTCACGTTTGTGCATGAAGGTAAAACAATTTTCCTCCTTACAGGGAGAAGGTAAGGGAATCTTGATGTTATTCGAGGAAGTAGATGATTTAAACTTAGAAGAATGATGGTTTGATAAACCTAAAGAATACTAAAGAAGATGGATTTGTGTCTTAGCCTTAGTAGCTAATATCATGTCCTGCTCTTTAATAAGGCCTGATTCACTGCTCAACCCATAAAATTATGTTATTAACCATATGATAGAATAGCTCCAAAGCATAAGATGTCCTTTTCTGGCTTATATGATTACCTGAACTCACCTGTGCACAAAACAAGACATTAAAACACACACACACACACACGCGCACACACACACACACACACACACACATACACACACACACATGCATACAGACACTGACATATATATAACAGAAAATACATAATCCTTAAGAATATTATAGGAGGATAGTCTAAAGAATCTGCATAAGGAAGCTGCTTTTCAAGAAGACACAAGATAGTGGTACCAAATACTGCTGGATGGAGTCTAGGAACCCAATTTGGATCTACAGACCACAAGACTTAAGAGGCCTAGGTCAAATAGGTCCACAATGTCCAGAGCACAGGCAGGTGTGATTTTGTTTCTTCCAAGTGGCCCAGAAAGGACAGGTATCCACTCCCCAGTGTCTGGACCTGTATCCCCTCTGGTGATTTGCAGCCATGCTCTATAACAAGGACTTGGTGTCTGCAACTGAGCTGGGGGCACTGAAGTGTCAGAATTCAGAGCTACTTGCCCAGGGAAATCTCAGCAAAAGAGGTGGACCTGACCTCAGACCTAGGTGTGAGTCCTCAGAAAGCCTTAGGTGCTGGCAACCACATAGGTACAAAATTCAAAGCCCAAAGAAGCCAAGAGTGTCTGCCTCACCTGCACCCTCTCTCTCCATCTCTGATTGATCTGTGCATCACAGAGTAATAGAATCAGAGCCAGTGGGCCCAGGGAGACCTAAGAATGTGGATCTGGGATAGATCTGATGTTAGAAAACCCTGCCAATCTACAGAGGGACACCGTGCCCACAGGAGGGTCCAGGTGGCTGTGGACATGCACTTCAGCTACAGCTCCATAGCCACCCATTTGCCTGACTCTTCTAAGGAGTCATGGTCTAAACAGGGTAGGCAAAAAAAAAACCCAAGCCATCCATTCCAGCAGACTGTTTCTTCTCAATTGGGCAGAACTGATCTGGCCTGAACAGATCCAGCAATTGCCTAACTAGCCAACACAGCTCAGCAGGGCCTCCATGCTCTCATGAGGGTCTGAACCAGCCAGACAGGATTGGGTAGAAACCTAGCCACCAGCAACAACCCAGAGATCCATTCCTGCAAGCTATGGTGGAGCCTGACCAACTGCCACAACACAGCATGAGTGTCCCTGCACACACAGATGGGACTGAACCAGCATGAAGGGATCTGGTATAAGCCCAGCTAACTACCACAAGCCAGAGGGCAGTATATGCTCTCTGAAGCAGGAATCAACCTTGGCCCCATGGCAAGGATGGATCATGCAAAATCCTAGCCAAACATTACAAGCCAGCATGGGTTCCAGTACTGTAAGGTACATTGAGCTTTGGCTCCCAAAGACTCAGTAGCTGAGGGCAGAGTTTTCAAAGCCCAGCCAAAGGCAGGATAATCAGCTTTATCTACACTACCTCAAACAGATCCTTAGGGTAAAGAGCACCAGCATCAGTCTCTTCTGACCCAGTGCGGAATCCAGGGTGTGGAGTAACATCCCCTGGAGCTGGATTCAGGTCACCTTCCTGATCCAGGGAAGGACAAGAGAAACTACCCCCCAATGTCAGAGACATCAAGATGACTAAAGTCCAGTGTAAAAATATAAAAAGCAAAACCCAAAACAATATGGCATCTCCAGATAATAGCTATCCAAAAGACGTCAACCCTGACAACTCAAACACAATTGAAACACAAGAAAATGACCACAAATCCTTAGTAATGAAGAAGATAATGGTGAAAATGAATAAAAACATAAACAAATGCAGGAAGATGCAGCCAAACAGATTGAAGATCTCAAAGAAGCACATAGAGAGGCACTGGATGAAGTTCAGGAAAATACAAACAATCAAATAAAGGAAATCAATAAAATAGTTCAAGATCTGAAGATGATAATGGAAGCGATCATAAAAGCACAGACAGAAGAAAGCCAGGAACAAGAGAACTTAGATAAGAAAACAAGCAATGTAGAGACAAGCTTCTCTAAGAGAATTCAAGAGATGGAGTAATGAATCTTGGACTAGAAGATTCAATCATAGAACTTGAAACAGCTATCAAAGAAAAGCCATATCTTTCATAAGGCCTCTAAATCAACTGATCTCATATGCACTCACAGAGGCTTAAGCTGAAATCACAGGTCCTACATGGTCTGAATCAGATCATTTGCATATATAGCATAGCTTTCAGGTTAATATGGGTTAAAATACGTGTGTGTGTGTGTGTGTGTGTGTGTGTGTGTGTGTGAATGTGTGTGCATCTGATTCTTGTGCCTTCTGTTGGGTGTTTTTCCTTCTGTTATTTTGCCTTGTCCATCTTTGATGTGATGTACTTTGTTTTATGTTTTTATACTTAATTTTGTTAAAAATAACTGTGAGAAAATATAAATAAAAGTTTTTGTTAGCTTTAAATAGATAGTAACACATACTTCTGTATCTAAAAGGATTTATTCATCTTATGCATATGAGTGAACAGAATTTAGAATAGATAAGCAAATCCTCTAGAACTGAAATTATAAATGGTTATAGGTTTTATATGGATACTTGGAATAGAACCCTAGATCTCTGTAAGAACAGTCTCTGCTCTTAACAACTGGGTAATCACTCCATGCCTACTAGTGCATATTTCCTCATATCCAGAATTACATTTTTAACTTTTATTTTATCTAATTTAGCAAAACTTCAAATTATGTTAGTGTAGATAGGAAAATATGAAACAATAGTCAGGAGGAGTATCCCTCATCCTGATTAGAAGGGATAGATAAATAATGACCAAATAAGTTAATGAAAATAAAGGAGTTGTGAAAATTTACATAAATGCTTGGAGTGTGAGTTGAAATTGAGGACACCAGTGTGGTAAACCGGATACAGCTACTTCATTTGGATAATGTAGGAATGACATTTGCTACATCAAACCTCTCATGGAATATGTATGTATGTAGGTAAGCATACAATGTAGTCACTTCTCTGCCATGTTTATTTCAGAAAGTACAAGATATGATATGAATTTTAATGCATTTTAACTGGAGAGCAAATAAATAGGACATATCATCCAAATTTGTGTGTACAGAGTAATTTTTGCTATTTGCAATGCATTCTTAGAATTTTGAAAGGTTAATAAAATATATTATAACTTACATCTTAAATATATACAATGTTATTTTTGATAAAATAATATAACTGCATATATAGATGCATAAAATTAGCTTCTATTTAATTCATAAATGACTGAAACAAAAAATAAAGAAAAAATTAAACAAATATAATTATTATGTCCAGGTCCATATTTTTCTACACCTATTTGAATTCAGGGAATTCAGTTGAAAACACATGGTGGTCTCTCTATAAATAATGGGGATGTGCTCAACTTGGAAAATAGCATCACTATCAGCAATTGTGGTCATCATGTTAAGCAACACACTAAAACTTTGGTAATTCAGAGATTTCATAGACTATTGTTTCAATAGTCTATGTGTATAAGTGTCTGTAGGTGTGCTGAGGTGACGTATACTTTTTTTTACCGAAATAAAGTAGCATAAGTATTATTTCAGAAGGGAAAAGACCTAAAGTGATTAAGGATGAAGTACCGAGTGAAGACAATGGGAAGAAAATATCATCATCACACTGGCAATGCAGATTCTAGATTGTAACCAAGAATAGATTATTCAAATAAACAGGAAAATGGTATAGGAAGAGTTTACAATTAAACCCAGGGTTGTTTCCCAATTCTTATCACTTCAAAGATAGTCAGCAAAAGAATTCCTTACAGACATTACTTGAATATAAAAGACCAAACTCAATGTTGAAAATCAAAAATGAAGTACAAGAAATTGGTCACCAAGGTTATTGATCTGTGAGAACTGAGGATTTAGGGTGGAGAGTATGTGTTAGAACTCACATATTTGACTTAGTTTCTCATTAATAATGTAGGTGCTAATGGAGTGATACATCTTATTTAATATTTGAAATGATACAAAAAGGTCTCAAGTTCTCTCTACATCTTATTTAACATTTAAATATCAATATTTAACACGTAAATTATCTGCCATTTTGTGAGAAGGTGGTTGATTTTGGATATGGCAAGACTCACAGTATGTCACTCCTCTCCTGAATCAGTAATTTATGTTTCACTGTGAATAAGCTAAAAACTCTAGTGATATAGTTTTTAGTGGTATTCACACAAACAAATATTTATAAAAGGGCCTCTGCCTACAGATCTTACTGTGCTCAAGCATGAATGATGTCATGGAACTAGAGGCAAAAGGATTGTGATATATATTTATAGACTCATGGTTATCACATGGACTGTGGACTTCAGATGACAAGTCCCAGGGAAGAGTCCTTCCAGAACCAGAAAGGGCCTTGGGGTGAAAAGGAATCATGAAATGCAAGTAGACTTTCCATTGTCCAGAAATATAAAAGAGGGTAGGAAAACATGGGTGCCCATCTGATAGGCTGATATGCATGACACTTCACAGCCCACAATACCCAGGATTACAGTAGGGCAAAAATGTTGACTTTGACATTGTTTTACTTGTTTCTAAACATTGTACTTCCTATGGCCAGTTCCATTTCTTCCAGATGCTTTTGGAGAATGAGACGGGATTAAAAAAAGAAAATGGAAACTTTAAGACAGCTTGTATGTTCTCCCTTCATGGAGTGCAAAGGCGAGTGAAGAAAGTCTATTTTAGGGACATTCTGAATACACTGTAAGTGCTTTTGTATTTCTTCATGTAGATTTCATCACAAGTATTTCAGGAGAGGTGTGAAAATGAGAAACAGAACAATGCTTTGAATGCTCTGTCTTGTTTTTCCAATGTGTTCACCACTAAACAACTCTGAATTCTGTTATAAACTCAATGCTATTTTATGACTTTAAATTAGGCCACAGAGTATTTTACGTTTCTTCCAGTTACCTCCTGATTTCAAGGCTAGACACTGGGTGAACACAGGATTCTCTACCTTGATCCCCAGGATTAGCCCTCCAGTTGACAGTTTCCATAGCACAACATTCAGTGCTTTATTTTCAAAAATTATCCCATACTCTTTCAATAATTTTCATTCTGAGAAGGTACAATTAAAAGGCCAAAGATTGTATGTTGATAACTTTTCAATCAGTGTGTAGCTACCAGTACATATGCTGGGGCCTCTAATGTTGGGACTACACCTAGGTACAGACAGCTTTTACATTAAGTGTTGAGTTACTCTCTGAAATTTTCTGGATGTGGTAACACTATGACTTGTGAACCTGCATCAAGAATGTACTTAGGATTTCTGTCTAAAGTGAACTTACACTATACCTTATATCTCCATCATAACTTGTATACATGCACAACCACTGACTTTTATGTATTACAAATCCCAGGTTTTTACTCTCTCTTTAACATAAAGAAGGAATGCTTAGACTATATATTTTATGCTTAAAAATTAGGCTATCAATAATAGTGGTGACAACTTACTTTCCTTGTCACTAGACTGAATTACATTTGTAGCAAGTATAGTTGACAGTGGCTGAGAATTTGATTAGAGAAGTTTCCCATCAGTTCATTTCTTATTTATTAAAAAATTATATGTCTTCTTTTTATGCCTAAATTGCTTATTTTCTGACACTTTTTATAACATTTGCCACTTATGTTTCTCTTTCATTAATGTACTGAGCAAATTGCATAATTTGCCATGTGGTTCCTGTGGGCTTTATGGGTTCCTGCTAGTTCTTTTCAAACACTACACTTTATATGACTAGTCTACTCTGATGGCTTAAGTAACTGGTGTTTCTTATGTTTAGCATGCATGAGTTGGTAATTGAGTCTCACAAATTCTAGTCTCAAATTCTTATTGTGTGGCACTGAAATTTTCAATAGCAATTTTCTGTGTGGTAATAAAGGTTATTCTAAAAGGGGCTACTTTGTAGACAGTGATATCAAAAAGTAACAATTTCTAAGTGGAAGACGAATTACATTTAAATCTGAATGAATCATTAAGAATGATGGATTGTGTCAGATTTTTGTTGGTCAGATGATATGAAATTACTAGGAAAAGTGAGGAGAGATTACTCTTCCCTTAAAAATAAACAAAAAAGATCTTATATTCCAAATTAATTTTTGCCCTTTTTATTAAAAGTATATCAGAAAGATTTATCATATGCTCTACTCTTTATATTCTATTTTACAAACATGTAATGTTGGCACAAATAAATCTTTCTGTAATTTTCAAATGAATCTAATTCTCAGTCAGATGTTAGTGTTCTGATAGTGTAATTGGAAGTATGGTCAAAATACATTTTCAATAACAGAAAATATGTTGCACTATTTGTCAAATGTGAATCACATATATTTTTTTTTAGAAATAAAGTAAGTGAAGGATCCTGGAATATTTGTGCATACACTTAATCTGTGCATGCATGTCTGGAGAAGATTTATTCCTGTGCATGTGAAGATGTAGGCTAGAGCAAAACCTCATTCAAAATTGTGGGATCAGTTACATTAATATGGCATAAATGAGCATTGTTAATGCTTACTCACAGGGATTCATACAGACATACATCTTTTTGATTAACCTATTTATTTATTTTACCTTCAATCATAGCCCCCTACCTCTTCTACTCCTGTTCCCACTCTCCCTCTCTCTACTTTATATCAATCTCTGTTCTTCAGAGAAGGGAGTCGTACTACCAACCCATCACAACTCATCAATCACATCAGGACTGAATGTGTTCTCTTCCCCTGTGGCCTGACAATGAAGCTCCACCAGGGGAAAGAGCTAGAAAACAGGGAACAGAGTTCATGTCAGATGCAGCCCAGATTACCCATACTAGGGGACTTACAAGAAGACTGAGCTGCCCATTTGCTACATCTGTTTATGGGTCCTAGGTCCAGACTGTGCACGGTCCTTGGTTGGTGAGTCAGAGTCCACAAGACATTTTGTGCCCTCATGAGTTGACATTTGTTTTTCTTGTGGAGCTCATGCCACTTCTTGGTCCTTTTATCTTCCCCTTCCCTTCTTTTTCTACAAGACTCCCAACACTTAGGCCAACACTTAGCTGTGATTCTCAGCATCTGCTTTGATTCACTGATGGCCGGACTCTCTCATGGGACAGCTAGCCAAGTTCCTGTTTGCAAGCATAGCAGAGTGTCAGTAATAGTGTCAGAGATTGGCTCTCTCCTACATGGTGAGTCTCAGTTTTGGGTAGGCATTGGAGGGACATTCCCTCAATCTCTGCTCTATATTTATCACTGCATAACTTGTAGAATTGGTAAAATTTGCATCAAAGTTATTGTGTGTAGAATGCTGACTTCCTCCCTCAACTAGGAGTTCTATCTAGTTAGAAGGTGTCCTCTAAATCCCATGACCCTGTTACTAGTCATGTTATCCCAGAACCTATCCTGTACTAGTTCTCCATCTTGACAGACAGACGTCTACACCCAGTTTCTCCCTTCCCTTCAGGTCCTCTGTCATCTTGCAACAGCTGTCCCAAGGTCTGACATCCACCTTCATTTCTGTCTGTGCTCCCTCTCCTACTTTGAACCCGCCCTTCAATTTTTTTTTTTTTTTGCTGTCAATTCCATTTCTGCTTCTGAGTGAGAATTAAGCATTCTCTCTTGGGTCCTCCTTCTTACTTATTTTCTTTGGGTCTCTAAATTCTAGTAATTTTATACTGTATTTTATTGCTAAGTAAATACATACCATGTGTATCTTTCTTTGTTGGATTACTAAACTCAGGATGATCTTTTCTTGTTACAACTACTAACCTGTATATTGTGTGGTTTTCTTGGTTTTTGTATCTAAGTAGTATTTCATTGTATAAATGTAGCACAGTTTTATTATTATCCATTCTTTGGTTGATGGATATAATGATATATATCTTGTTTATGGATACTGGCTGTTATGAATAAAGCTGATATGACCATAGTTGAGCAAGTGTCCTTGGGTTATCTCCAGTGAGTTTTCTCAGAAGAGGTATTGAGTTTTCTGTGACAGGGACTGGTTGATTTCAAAAGTCAAACATACATCTTTTTAAAAATGCATCTGTGGTGTGTGAAGTTATTAAAAAGATGTTCTGCCTTTAAAAATAAACTAGAAGATTAAAAAACAATGTGGAGTTGGATTGTTGGAATATGCTTAATACAGGCGACTAATTATAATCAATTTTTAGTACAGGATCCAAATGTGGTCCAAGAAAGACTCTTTCCATTCAGTCATCAGTCATTCACTCACTACCTCAGGCAATTCAGTTAATTTCATAAGGAAATATGAGAAGCTCAGGGATTCACACATCAAGTGTATTTTTCACATTTCTCAATCGTTAAAAAATGAATACATGATCAGGTTTGAAGTTTAGTCAAAGTGTTGCAATGAATGTATGGTGTTGGTGGTTTTGAAACACACTCAGCAATTCTGTGGTTAATTTTTGATTTTATGAATTTACAAGAGTAAGTTATCTCATGATAGGATTCCAAATTATGTAATAAATATGTGTCCTTTAATTATATTATCAGGTATAAATGTATGTATTGCAAATCATCTTCAACAGACTTATTGAAATATGTTGTCCATAAACTGCTGAAGCGACAATAACAAATCTTTCTTTTCTCATTCAGACATGGACCAGTGTGTGAAGTGTCCAGAGGACCAGTATGCCAACACAGAGCAGAATCAATGCATCCACAAAGCTGTGATCTTTCTGAGCTATGAAGACCCCTTGGGCATGGCTCTGGCCTTAATGGCCTTGTGCTTCTCTGCCTTCACAGCTCTGGTTCTTAGAGTATTTTTTAAATACAGTGACACAGCCATTGTGAAGGCCAATAAATGATCTCTCAGCTACACCTTACTCATTTCACTCATGTTTTGTTTCCTCTGCTCCTTGCTCTTCATTGCCCATCGAAACTCAGCCACCTGCATTCTGCAGCAAATCACATTTGGAATTGTATTCACTGTGGCTATTTCTACTGTGTTGGCCAAAACAATTACAGTGGTTCTGGCTTTCAAAGTCACAGCTTGTGGAAGAAGGATGAGGTACATTCTGGTTTCAGGAACACTTAACTACATCATTCCTTTCTGTACACTCATCCAAATTATTCTCTGTTCAATTTGGTTAGGAGGTTCTCCTCCCTTTGTTGATATTGATGCACACTCTGAGCATGGCCACATTATTATTATCTGCCACAGGGTTCGGTTATGTTATTTTACTGTGTCCTAGGATACTGAGGCTGCCTGGCCTTGGGAAGCTTCATTTTGTCTTTCTTGGCCAGGAACCTGCCTGACACATTCAATGAAGCCAAGTTCTTGACATTTAACATGCTGGTGTTTTGCACTATGTGGATCACTTTCCTGCCTGTCTACCATAGCACCAAGGTCAAGGTCATGTTGGCTGTGGAGATTTTTCCATCTTGGCTTCCAGTGCAGGGATGCTGGGGTGCATCTTTGTTCCCAAGTGTTACACAATTGTATTCAGACCACACACAATTTCTCTTCCAAAAATCAGGATGAAATCATATTCCTAAAATCATATATCATGAAACTTTTTTGAAATTGATTTATTTATTCATATTACATCCCAGCTGTAGAACCGACTCTTTTCTTCTTCCAGTCCCACCCTTCTCTCTCTCTCTCTCTCTCTCTCTCTCTCTCTCTCTCTCTCTCTCTCCATCACATCTCTTCGATTTCTCAGATAAGTGAAGATCCCCTTCCCATCCGCCCTAGCTCACCAAGTTGCATCAGGACTGGTCATGTCCTTCTCATATATGGCCTAAAAAGGCAGTCATACCAAGAGAAATTGATCAAATGTCTGGCAAAAGTGTCCATGTCAGGGACAGTCCCCAGGCCTCTAAATTGAGGAGCTACATGGGACCTGATTTGTCCATCATATACTTCTATGTAGGAACCCTTGATCCAGTTCATACATGGTCCTTGGTTGTTGCTTCAGTCTCATGAAACCCCTCTAGACTCCTGTTAGATGTCTCTGTTGATCTTCTTCTATTGGAGCTCCTGTTACCTGAAGGTCCTTTTCTTTTTCACTCCACTGTTCTACAAGACTCTTTATGTATAACTGAATGTTTGTCTGTGAATCTCAGCAATTGTTTTTGAGTCACTTCTGGGTGAAGTCTTTCAAAGAACAACTCATCTAGGCTCCTGTCTGCAACAGAGCAGAGTATCATTAATGGTGTTGGTGGATGGCTCTTTCTCATGGCCTGGATCATGACTTGGGCCAGGTATTCTGACTGGTCAATTAATTCTAACCAACAAATATAAAGTTGGTGCATAACCAACAAATATTGGATTATAATACAAGATCTATTTGTTTTTAGAATAATTCTCACTGTCTTCTCTAATAGTGTTTTATAGAAATATCATGGCTACTACAGTTGTCTACATCATTGATATAATACAGCACCCATCCACTTATATCACAATTTATCACTATTGGAGCATCGCACAGAGTGCAAATGTTCTTTTATTCTCTAAATAAAAAACATTCAAAATA
The DNA here is from genome assembly GCF_964271855.1 of Acomys minous. NCBI lineage: Eukaryota > Metazoa > Chordata > Mammalia > Rodentia > Muridae > Acomys > Acomys minous. Next base: position 820,090 of record NC_140502.1, on the reverse strand, counting down.
AAATCAAAGTTCTTCTTTTAATATCTCGGTGAATGACTTAGATGCCTGTTGAATGGTGATTAAAATTTTGAGGAAGTTTGTGGGAGAATGAACTCAGGTTTTCACATGAAGGTAAAACAGTGGTCCTCCTTGCAGGAGGGAAGGCAAGGGAATCCTGATATTATCCAAGGATGTAGAAGATTTGAAATTACAGAGTGGTGGCTCAGTATACAGAAAGACTACTAAAGAAGATGGAATGATGTCTCAGCAGTTAATGTCATAACCTGCTCTTTAATAAGACCTGATTTAATACTCAGCCCTGAAAAAGATGATATCAACAACCCCATGTAGCTGTATTCCAAAGCATAAGGTGTTGTCTTCAGGGCTACATGGTTACCTGAACTCACAGGTACACAAAACAAGACACAAACACAAACATGCATACCCACAGTGAAATATAAATAACTGACAATGCATAATATTTTAAAAACTACAGGAGAATATTTTTAAACTCTGCATTAGGATTCTGCCTTTTTATGTACAGTTAAGATGTCAGACTTAGAAGAACATAGAAAATGATATTTGAGAAGAGATGACTGGGGTTCTCTTTATGCATATCACATAATAACTTTCTATGTTAAATCTACTATGAGAGACACAGTTGAACAATTGACAAGAGAATAAAATATTATTAAAATAATTTTTTCAGAATGTTTGAATTTTAGATGACTATGATGATCAATACTCTCCTCCGTTGTCATATTTCTATTGAAGGAAAACATGGTTCTTAAAACAACAGCATTCCATTAGGAAAAACCAAACATTTTTGTTTGCCTGCTTGTTTGTTTCTTTGTTTGTATGCTTGTTTGTTTTATAAATATACCTGGTTCCACGTTATAAGGATTAGATTTCTTTATTTAAATACATATTTTATTTTCATTTTCTGTATAAGAATGATTTATATTATGCTTTCAGTGACCACAGAGAATAGAAAACTGATTCCAATCCAAAGATCTTCCAGTAAAATGATTGTAAGCTGCCATTTGTGCTCTAGGTAGAGAAGATATTACTAAACTTTCTTTAATTACTTTGAGTGCATGGATATCAGTAGACATCATCTATGTGTTGGTCACCTTCTCAGAGACATCATGTAAGAGTTAGGTCATTAGGATGAAAGGCCATCAGCCACAGCAGGATGAGATTCAACTACTGAGCTTTTACAGTGGACACAAATGTCTTCTACAAACTTTCATTTTGTTACATAACAGGAAAAGAAGTGAAAAAAAACTACCCTAAGACTTTCTATATAAGAGCCACTAGCAAAAGCGTCTTTACCTAACCTTGCTGGACAATCTATTTTTCCAAATAGATTCCAAATAGGTAATGATCATTGTTAGCAATCTACATCTGCAGATTATTTGCAAAGGTTGCTGTTCACTCATTAATATCTGCTCCAGCAGCAATGCCAGAAAGAGATCGAGCATTGTAATTGCATAGGCCAATGACACTGGCCAGTGAGGGGTCATAGTACTCACACAATTCATATATTAGGAGGATTATGAGGAAAACAAAGTCAAAAGGCAGACCTATGCTCCATAACAGAATGAAGTACACAGGACATATTGTTCTTGATGTTATACCTCACAGAGACACACTCAAATCAGGTATGATAACTAGTGAGTCATATTCCATGAGTTGTAGAGCTGTTTTGCTGTTTCGTCAGCATGGCTGCTAACACTCCGTCACAAATCAAACCTCAATAAATACAAGAAGATTAAAATGCCACTTTCGTATTCTCATACCACCTGGAATTAGAGCTAGACATAACAACAGAAACAACAGAAAGCCTACAAACTCGTGGAAAATGAACAACTCCCTACTCAGTGACCACTGGATTTGTAATAAAGACAGAAATTAAATTTAGAGAATTCAATGAAAACAAAGGCACAACATACCCAAACTTGTGGGACACAATGAAAGCCATGCTAAGAGGAAAGTTCATAGCAGTAAGCTCCTTCATGAAGAAATTGGATTTATCCCATACTAGCAATTTACAGAATATATGAAACCTCTAGAGCAAAAAGAAACAAACACACCAAAAGGAATAGATGGCACAGTCAGGGCTGAAATCAATAAATTAGAAACCAAAAGAACAACAAAAATAATCAATGAAACCAAGAGATGGTTCTTTGAGAAAATCAACAAGCTATACAAATCCTATGCTAAATTCACGAAAAGGCAGATGGAGAGTCTCCAAATTAATAAAAATCAGAAGAGTAAAAGAAAACATAAAAACAGACACAGGAAATCAAAAAAATCAATAGGTCTTACTTCAAAAGCCTGTATTTCACAAAATTGTAAAATATAGAAGCAATGCATGGTTTTCTTAATACATTTTACTTGCCAAAGATAAATCAAGACTGGGCAAACACTTTAAAGAGTCTGATGACCTCCTAGGAAATAGAAGCTATCATCAACATCTCCCAACCAAAAAAAAATGCCCAGAGCCAGATTGTTTAGTGTAAAATTCTACCAGACATTCAAAGAAGAGCTAATACCAATACTCCTCAAACTGTTCCAAAAAGTAGAAACAGAAACAGAATTAAATTACCAAACTCAAAACCCATTCTTTGAAACCACAATCACCCTACTACCTAAAAGGCACAAAGACCCAACTATACCACTCCTGAGTATATACTCAATAGATGCTCCACCATATAAGGACATTTGATCATCTATGATCATAGCAGCTTTATTTATAATAACCAGAATGTGGAAACAAATCTCAAAGCCCTCCTCTGTGGCACACCTTCTCCGATAAACAACACTTTCTAATCCTTCTAAGACAGTGCTCCATCCAGGAAACCAAACATTCAAATATATGCGCCTATGGAGCACCATTCTCACAAGGCCTTTAAATGAAACCAGAGCTTGCAGAAGAAGACAGTCTTGCAAATCAGTTTGCTTTGGGCTCCAATTTCTTTGAGTTACAGTCAGGCTGCTGTGCTTGCATGGATTGTTGTATCCTTATTCCAGATCTCCTTGAATGGTGTAACCTTGGAGCCATCTCCTCAGCCCAGGGTATCTGGTTATTTTAAGGAATGAGAGACAATACTGGGAGAGAAGGATAAGGAGATGGGAATAAGTAGGTTTAAATGTCTCAAGTTCCTTGTGCTTTCTGTTCCTACACCTGCCACAATCATTCTCCCCATTCCCTGCTTTATTAAACCAACTCATGGGTGTTTTTTCTTTATATATGTTTGTGCATGACATGCATACATGGTGTGCCTGGAGGCCACAAGAGGGCACTGGATCCATGAAACTGGGGTCACCAGAATACGTGAACCAATATGAGGGTGCTTGGAACTGAACCCAAGTTTTTTGGAAGAACAATAAATTCTCTTAACCACTGAGATATCATTCCCAGTTCCCCACTCCCACCACATTCCGATCTTGCAGAATAGGAATTTGTCTCTTCAAATCTATACTCCATTCCTTCCTACTGGAAGCTTTCCAAATTTCTACTCTGTAGCGATTGTATAGAGAAGAATGGTCTGCATTTTCTGTGTGTTCTCCGGTTCCTCCTGATTCCAGTGAGCCTGGTGCTTCCACTGTACATCACAGGACACAGGCAAAGGCTTCAAGGATAGCTAGCAGGACTAGTGATGTAACTGGGTTATAAAACACTTGTCAAGCATGTATGGAACTGGAGTTGACCCCCAGGACAGCAGAACAAACCATTAGTAACACTACAAACTGATGTGAAGCAGGCTAGGTTAGGTTAGGTTAGTCACTTTAAAACCATGGCTACATTGTGCTGATCACAGGTGTCATCTAAAGCTAGGAAAAGGAAAGCATCCCTTTCTCTTTTACTAGGTGTGACACAGGGAGGGATAGCATCAACATAAGTGGTTCCACTCAACACTTTCAAAGAAGATGTATTTATTTTTATTTTGTGAGTGGGTATTTTGTCCCTATGTTAGTCTGTGGTCCATCTATACACAGTGCTCACAGAAGCCAGAAGAGAGCAATAGATCCCTTGGACTGAAGGTTTCATTTTGATGCTCAAATAACATATTCTTGTTGTAAACTGAATTATTTTGACTTAGCAACTGTTATAAGTGTCTGGGGTGACCATTCAAATACCAGACCCCTTTTCTTTATAAATATAGTCCTCATGGGCCTCTTGTTGGATGTGCTGGACTTGGTATAGTTAGGCTTGCTTCCACAGAAGTAGAATTTTTGCCTTGCCATTTTCATGAGATGCTCAGACTCATTTCTAACACTAAAACAGCTTAATTTTCTAGTTCTGTTTTAATGTCTTCCTTTGCCTGAGTGCCATATTTTTAAAGTATTATTTTTGATCAAATGGATATATGTCATTTATTTCGTGCTTGGCAAATACTCATACACTATTTGTTGAGTTTTGTTGGTTCACATTCACAATAATCAGGGATGCAGTGACTTAGAACACTATGCATTGTTTTCAAACTTGATTTTTTTGTTGTGGTTTGTAAATTCTATAAAGATATAACATGAGAAGGTGAAGCCATCGATTCATGCCATCATTTAAAATTTCCCTAGCCAGCCTTGGTTCTACACACCTGAAATTCCAGCACTGGGACATTATGGAGATCCTCTACCAAACCTGAAGGCTTGTGCATTGGGCCAAGCAGATCCATGAGTTCAATCCCATAGCACATCAAAACAAAAATATATAAAAATACCGCAGAACATTTTGCTTCTCCCTGCTTTGAAGTTCCAACAGGCAGCTGTACGCCCAGTTACCCTTTTTGAAAATATGTTTTTCTAAAGTTGAGAATGTAATGTAGCCTTGAGGGGTAGAGAAATCAAAAATTGATGTTGTTCATAGGTGCAGCAGTGGATAGCACACAAAGATGATGAACCTTTATTTTCCAAAGGAGCAGAGGGGTTCAGCCTTGGAAGAAAAAAAGACTGACCTTGACTAGCTCACTCCGATTACTTTTATTCAATCATTAGACAAAATTAATTGAGACTGGGAAGGATTCCAATTATGAAGATTATCTTGCCCTTGCTGCCTGAGAGAGCAGAAAACTCATACAACTCTCAGTCCCATTTGACCATGGCTAATCATAATGATAAATAAAAATACCAAGTTTACCAGGAGTGTCTTAGGACCAAGGTTTGTGCAGCTGTAAGCTCTCACATTCTATCAAGTGCAGACTTTCCATAGAGACAACATTTTTTAAAGGTTCAAGCAGTCTCTAAATAATTTCTCAGCACAGCAAAGCCTGGGCTGAAGCATTTAACTCAAAACCAGACAAAGGCTTCCCTTTACATCTCACTACAAGAGGAGACTCAGTGGTTAAGAACACTAGTTACTCTCTCTCCAGAGACCTGGATTTTACTCCCATTGCTCATATATGGGCTCATAACCATCTGTGACTCAAGTTCCATGGGAATCAAACATTTTCTAGCTACTGTAGCAACTACAATCACAATTTCTTAAACATACATGAAGGCAAAACATTCTTAGAAAAAATATTTCCTGCAGCATTTTCTCCTGTCTGAGTGGTGTGTGTGTGTGTGTGTATGTGAGTGTGTGTGTGTGTGCTTGTGCCAGTGTCTGTGCATGTGTTTGTGTCTGTCTCTTTGTCTGAGTCTGGGAGGGTACATACATGTGTGTATGTGTCTGTATGCATTCATGTCTGCATGTGTGCATGTGTACGTGTGTGCATGCATTCGTGCATGCATGTGTGTGTATGTGTTGTGTGTATGTGTGTGTGTGTGTGTGTGTGTGTCCAGTAACTGGGGGATCAAGATCATTTTTCTTCATTACCCTTGCAAGAGTTCATTTAAATTATAATTTCTAAAAGAGTAAATTACTAAATCTGAGGGAACAAGGAGGTAGTAAAGTCGGTAAATCCTCCCCTGCTGTCCAAATGTGCTGGGTTCTGATGTGAAGAATTCACTCAAAAACACACCTGTAATTTCAAAACTCCTTAGGCAGAACAGAGTGTCTTGAAGAAAGTTAGCCAGCTTGACTACCTGGATTGGAGAGCTTAGGTTACAGTGAGAGTCTATGCTTGCTAAAGCAGAGAGTAATTGATGAGCATCTTAATTTCAGGTCTTCACATTCCTATATAGGCATGTGGACATTCACTGCTGTGATTTCACTGCTACCTTTAAATGATGCTACTTGCTTAGAGATCTTATAAAATGTATTTATTTTCTACATACCAACCATGATTCCTCCTTCCTCCTCTCTTCCAAATCCTTATCCATCTTTCCTTCCCCACACACATCTACACCTCCTCCATTTCCCTTCACAAGGGGCGTGTATCCCAAGGGTAGAAAGTTGCAGTGAGACTAGAAACCACTTCTATTAAGACTAGACAAGGAAATTCAGTAAGAGGAAAGTGTCGCCAGGCAGGCAACAGCCCCTGCTCCCACTCTTAGGAGTCCCACAAGGAGACCAAGCTACACAACTGAAACATGTAGAGCACCTACAAAGGGAGACTGCAGCTCCCTTGTTGGTTGTTCAGTCTCTGTGGTCCCCTTTGAGTCCAGGTTAGTGGATTCTGTGGGTTTTCTTGTGGAGCCCATGACCCTTTGGGCTCCTATCTTCTTTCATGCCCCTCTTTCTCAGGATTCCCCAAGCTCTACCTAGTATTTGCTTGTGAATCTCTGCATCTGTTTCCATCAATTTCTAGATGAACCCTGTCTGATCTATGTGTATAACAGAATATCATTAAGAATAATTTTATTGACTTTTTTCCATTCATATTGGGCTCTATCATAGTCTCTAGGCTATCCAGCCTCTGGCTCCCAGCACTCCAGCCAGTGTCAGGGGTGGGCTCACTCTCGTGGCATGGGTCCCAAGCTGGACTAGGCATTGCTTAGGCACTCCCAAAATTTCTGTGCCACCTTTACCCTAGCACATCTTGTCGCCAGGACAAAGAGTAGGTCCCAGTCCCTCCATTGTAAGTCTTGTTGGGTTACAGGAGATAGCCAATTGATGCTTTATATCCTCTATTGCTAGGAATAGTAGCTGGGGTTACCCTCAGAGATTCAGGGGAGTTTCCAATACACTAGGTTTCTAGCTCATTCCAGAAATCACTTCACCCCATTCCAAGATTCTAGTTGCCTCTCCCAGGACTCTCTCTTTTCACCCTTCCCTGAACTGATCCATAAAACCTTCTGTTCCCATCATTCCCCATCCAGATCCCTTCCCTTATCAACTCGTGATATCTATCCTATTTCTACTTCATGGTGAAATTCTAATGTTTCCCTTTTAAGACTTCCTTGTTACTTATCTTCCCAGGGCCTGTGAATTGTAGCATGATTGTTTTTACTTTACTGATATTATCTACTTATAAGTGAGTACATACCATGTTTGGTTTTTTGGATCTGGGTTAGCTCACTAAGGAGGATCTTTTCTAGTTCCACTTTCATTTTAATTCCTTATTTTCTTTGACTGAACCATCCAATTCCTCTAACTTGTTTTAAAGCCATAATCTTCAGTATCCCACCTTATCTGCAGTTCTTAATGATGAAGATGGACAGAGTTTATTGCAGAGCACAATGAAGGATACAAACACACCCTGCCACATCAAATCACAGCACGACTAAACAGTTCTTCTCCAACTAAGGCCAGACAAGACAGATCGGTTATGGGAAAGGGATCCAAAGGTGGGCACCAGAGTGAGAGAGAGCCACCTCTCCAATTGTTAGGAGCCCACATGAAGACCAATCTACATATCTGTTATACATGTGTAGGTTGTCTAGGTCCAGCCCATGAATTCTCTACAGTTGGTTATTTAGCCTCTGTGAGCCCCCCGCCAAGGCCTATGTTATATTCCTCTGTAAATTTTTGGCTTACTCACTTTTTCCTGCCTTTCTTCCCCAAGACTCCCTGAGCTCCACCTTTTATTTGTCTATGGGTCTCTACATTCGTTTGCATCAGGTACTGGGTGAAGCCTCTCAGAAGACATTTATGTTAGCCTCCTATCTGGAAGCATAGTAGAATATCATTAATAGTGTCAGGGATTGTCTTTCTTCCATGGAGTGGACCCAATTTGGACAATCATTAGTTGGCCATTACCTCAATCTCTGTTCCATTCTTATCCATATGAATCTTGTAGGGAAATACAAGGTCTTATGGGGGTGTTGGTGTCCCAATACCTCCTGTAGAAGTTCTACATGACCTGCAGTGTGCATTTTTTAGGCTCTATATCTAGCACTGCTAAGAGTCTCAGTAAAGGTCCATTATCATCACAGCAGAAATCATGGTGGTGTGCAGGTAGACACGATGCTAGAAAAGAAGCTAATAGTTCTACATCTGTCCCTGAAGGCAGCAGGAAGACAGAGTAACACTGGGCCTGGCTCAAGCTCAAATCTCAACCCCCAGTGGCACACTTCCTCCAACAAGGCCACATCTGCTCCTACAAAGTTATATGTAGTATTCCTTTCGAGTATGCCACACCTTATGAGTGTCTGGGGACCATTTTCATTCAAATAGCCACATAAAATTTAGGATGTGTCTCCTTTAAGACAAAATGTTTTGGTGCAAGAAAAAAATCATTATCTTTTTAAGTAATTTTTTATTTAAAGTTAGTGTAGCTAAATAGTAAGTAAGGATTTAGATAAGTATAAACAATAACCACTTTTATTTTTTAAATTTTATCAATTATATATTTGATGTTACTCCACAATATCTTGGCCCAGTAGGTAGCAGACAAATTAGTAATGTGGTTAATATTAAAATTTCTCAAGTAATTTGCTAGCATAAGTATTGTTATTAATCAATTGTGATGAGGGTCCTAGAAATAAAATTTATAAGAGCTATTTAACAAAGACAGTTTCCAGATGTGACACAATGGCATTTTACTGGAGTCACCAGGGCCCCATTCTAGGCTTGGGACTATGTTCTATAGCTGACTACTTAGGGAAAGGCATTATGCACTCTGAGCACAGATCATCATATACTTGACACCAAAGAAAGTCCCAACACACACTGCTGTTCTTTCAGATGTCAAGTCCATTCATTATTAGAACCTTGGAATATTGGAAAAATAATATTTTTTTCTGTGTACAATAATAGAAGTTAGGCTTTCATGAACCTTAACTACCCCCTTTGCCAGAGTATGATCACACATCAGACTAAGGACAACTATAAGAAATGAACAAACAAACAAAAAACACAACCTATTAAATCAAAAGTAGTCATCAACTTTAAACATTTAAACCTAATCTTTTTTGTGGCATAAATGCCTTTTTTATTTTAGAAATAATTACAAACAATTCTTAAGGAGAAAATAATTGAGTTTTCCCATTGAAGTGTAGATTCAGAAGATACTGTAATGGAAAGAAAATTGTACACTATCAAAGCATACCATTATCATGGAGGAAGAACCTGCTGGAAAGCTCTAGTTTTTACGATGTTTCCTAGACAGTCTGATATAGCAGATTTTCAGGCTAACCAAAAGTAATAGGTATAAATTATTATTATTATTATTATTATTATTATTATTATTATTATTATTAGAAAAATCTGGGACTATAAATTAGGTTTTTTTCATTTTTAAAGTAAAGGGTAAGATAAAAATTTATTTGGTAATATTATGAGCATATCACTGGATGCATGTGTAATTAGGGCAGGCAACAGCAAGAAAAGCAGTTATAGTCTCCATAAAATCATTTCATTGTACCAACATTTTGAATCATCTTTTAGCAGCAACAGCCACAGCCGCTCCTGGTTTTCCCCCTAGACAGGTATTTTTTTCTCTTTTGTGTTCTCTGGAGATAGAGATACTAGTACTTCAGTGTTGCTGTCATGCTTTAATTAACCTGGGTTTGTTGCTTTTTTTACCATTTTATTTTTTTCATTTATCAAAAATAGATTATTCTCTCATACAATCAATCCTGATTACAGTTTCCCTCTCCCTCTGTTTCTCCTGGATTCTCACCACTTCCCTGCCTCTCTGGACAACTCCTTTTCCTTCTCTTATTATAAAAGAATGAGTTTCTGTGAGATAACAACCAAAATTACCAAAATGAAATATAATACAATAAAACAACCCCCATCTTAATATACCCACAATGTTTCATCCTGATTTTTAATAACTTACTGAGGCCAGTTTGAACTGTAAATACACCTGTGGATGTGGGGTCATCCACTGCATCACAGTTTGCTACCAGGACCACACCACTAAAGAAATGTGATTCTTCCTATTCTAGGCTGTCAACACTCACTAAGCCGCTTCTCATTTATGGGCGGATGCCCCCATTCTAGAATGTTGATTGGTTTAAACTTGTGCAGGTTTTTGTAAGAAAGCGAGGCTTGTGTGGGTTTATGAACATAGCCACCCAGTTATGTCCAGAAGACACTGTTTTGATCAGGCCCCTTTCTTCTAACACTTACAACCTTTTCCTTCCTGATGGTCCCTGAATCTTTCCAATGGGGTAGTATGGATCTCTCTCATAGTTGGAAGCACATTCTGCTGACATTTTATCTCTACACTTGAGAAGTATTGAGTTTCTGTGTGAACCAATGTTCACTGTGCAAATAAACTTTCCTGGTGATATCGCAGAGCTTCACTAATCTAGAGATATAGAGATATTAACTTAGAGGACTGTTTGGCTTACCTGATTAAAATAGATTCCCCCATAGAACCAATGTCCAAATAAAATTACCAGAAATAGGAGCCATATAAAGTGTAATATAATTAAATAATTAGATACTTAAAATAAAAATACCATGAACAGGCCTGTGGAGAAACATATAAATCCAACCAGAAAGTGAATGCTTAGCAGCAGGACATTTGTATTACTCTACTCTCAGGCATATCTTGCTTGACAACTGTCACCATAATTAGGCCATTAAGTTTCACTTTTTTGTTGATCTTGCTAGCTCTCACCTTTCATTTGCTGTTACATAAGCTTAAATATTCTGATAAAATTTTAGAATAAAAAACTTCAAAACCCATACTTAATTATTTATGGGTATGAAGAGATAGATACATTTCCATGTTGAAATTGTTTACTCTTTTGAATTTCTGTAAGTCTTGTACATGTCAGCACAGTTCCTATGAAGACATGTGTTAAACACTCATGTGATGTATTGAATCCAGTCCCCTCAGTCATTTCATACAGATAAGCAAACGTTGATTTTAGAATACATGTGATATAATTGAACATAGAACTCATTATGAAGGTTTGAGATATAATATTATACAAAAAAATCCATGCTCCAAACAAGGTTGCTAGAACAAATAAAAAAATATTGAATGGCTCATTGTAAATCATGCAAGGGCATATTATTCTCAAAATGCATATTTCATAAACACACTTATTTACATTCTTAGACAACTGTTACAGCATAACAGTAACAAAAATATTAAAACGTAGTTTGTTCTTACATACAACAAACAGTCCTCACAATTCTGAAAGATTTAGATATAAAAAAATCAAGGTTTCATTGAATCTACTAAACACGCAAATAGATGGAGAATGGCTTTTCTCTTGGAATGTACTGTGCACAATGTTTGAAAGCTCTGTGCATTGTAGCTCACTCTTCATCTCAGTCATGGTGTGGGCTGTACTGTATAATAAAGATTCAGAATAATACAATGCTCAATCACAATGAAAATATTCTAGATTTAATGCTTCTAAAAGCAATGAATTTCCAAATAGGAATTAGTAGATGTTGAGGCATAGATTGTTCATAAAAATCTGTAAGAATGCACACTTCAAAGGATACAACAATCCTTTTCAAAATACAGCGGCAGCATCATGACAATTAAGACCTGAGTAATTTTCAGAAGAGAAACCCCTCTGTCCATTTGTGCTAGATGATCTATACTGCTGCATGATATAGTGCTCACTAGGAGTAGTAACAACATCCTCATTTTGGTTTATTGGTTACTTAACAAACGAGACATAAACATTTTCAATTAAATTATGAAATATTTATAAACTTATAGTGTCATGCATACATTAATGTACAGATGAAATACCTCAAAAACCTTTTGTGATATCTGCTTGAAGCCAGTTTTGTCTTTAGACTGTGTACATTCCAAATATGCATTAGTGGATAATTGATGATACTGAATGGTTTTCTTTTAAGGGACATTTTACTTTCAGGGAACTACCATGATTACAAAATATTGATAGAGAAGCAACCAATAGTTATCATGTGCTCCACATCAACATCCCCTTAAATTTCCTTAGTAGTAACATGTTACATTATCAGAGCAGAAAGCACAATTGATGAACCAAACACTGATTCATTACCATTAAATGAATACTATGATTTACACAGTGATTAACATTGTCTGTTGTACATAGATTTTATGGTGGGCACATTTTTACTACCATACCTCATGGCTACAGCAGAGTCATGTGCAGTAGAGTCATAAACATAACTCATTCCTGTGCTGTTGAAAACAGCCCTTCTGATTACTTTTTAGTGTTTTAGGTGATAGAAACAAAAATATGCATCGTAACTAGTATTTTTCTTGGTAACACATCATTCATAGAAAAGCATAAATAATAATGGAACCAATTCTCATTTTAGAAAAACCATAACTATATATCTACTTGGTGACTCAGAGTTGTTTGAAGAATACTATAGAAGGTCAAATTTTAGGACAATATCAAGATCTTTATTTCTGCATTGAAATGAAGTTCATTTGAAATTGATAAATTTTTCAGGACCAGGCCTTTCACTAGAAAATAGTCACAATCTGTACAGAGTATGGCACAGAAACAATATTGGCTTTATTGACTTGCACGTATAGAAGAACTATTCTGTGATTACTGTAAGCTCGAGCAAGTAAAACTAACATCTGTAGTCACTGGTGGTACCATGGTATCCTGCTGCTCTTACTTTCCTTGCTAGGCCTAGACCATTTCCTTTCCATCTTCCATGGAATCCTGTGGTGGATAATGATTCATCAAAGTAAGTGGCTTACTCATGAATTTTTTTCTGGTTCACACTTGGGGTAAAATCTACTAAGAGAATTTCAAGTTTTGCAAATTCATCTCTGAAAACAACTCAATTGTTATCCCATCACTTGTATCCTCCCATTCCTCCCTCCCTCCTGCTTTCACCCTATTCCCCTCCCCTAGGTTTATGACCAAGGAGGATCTCCTCTCCCACTAAATAGCCATAGGCTATCAAGTCTCATCTTGGTAGCCTGCTCATTCTTTCTTTGAGTGCTACCAGGACTCCCCACCTAAGGGAGGTGGTCAAATATGGAGCACCAGAGTTCACGTCAAAGTCAGACCCTGCCCTCCACATAACTTTAGAGAATGTCCTGTCCGTTGAGAAGATCATAGTACGGGTTTGATGTTTACAATTGTATTGTCTTTGCTTAGTGCAATGGTTTGAGCAGATTCCCTGGGCCCTGATCCACCCATCATGATGTTCTTGTAGGTTTCTAGGACCCTCTGGGATATTGTATTCTTATCTACTTATTTTATCTGTCAAAGAGAATGCATCTACATGGGTTTTATTCATTTTACTTTCCACATTAGACAGCTGGAATTTCCCCATCTTCTCTGTCAAGTCTGTGACTCCTCAGAATTTGAATATTTTCAGTGTTAGCTCTCCTGAAGAAATATTAAATAGCAAAAGGGTGGCATAGTGTTTGGGGAAATATAAAAGACTGATTGCACTCCTGTAGGAAGAAAGGATGCCATTGAAAATTACTTCATGTGTGAGACTTTATGACAAGTGTTGTTTGGGTTTGTCTTTGAAGATTGGGGGGAAGGAAAGTCAGAAGTGTATCAGATTATTTTTTAAACATCTTCGCCACTCTCAGACCTTTTAAATGTGATTTTTGAATGAAATTTTTATTTCAAACAGGTTATCATATTTAGATTCCAAATGTTAACAATATATACTTGCTCTTTAATATGAATGTGCTCTTATTTGCACACTAATTGCTGATGGTGGTTTTTATGAGGTAGTTCTGGGCACTCTTACCTCTGTGCACTACTACAAAATATTGATCAAATCAACTTGAGTTTCTTTCATCTACCTAAAGAAAATATATCAAATCAGACTGCTGTATCCAATGGCAGGCAGGAATTCCTATAGCTGTTGTTACTCACATATTCAGGGCCTTGAAACAAACAAATGTAGACTGCTCTCAACTATGAATACAAACAAAGAAAAGGGAACTACATATAGAGGTGTAATGTAAATATCTAAAATAAACATAAAGGTGAGGTTTGAATATTGCCAAAGTGGCATTAACTATGTCTTTGCTGAAACTTGGCTATGTCAAAACTCATATGAAACATTGTTTGAGGAGTTTAATCAAACTTTATTTTAACTTGCCCATGGCATGTTATTTCCTGGTTCTTAGGAGGAAATGCAGACTCTAAGCCTGTATGCTACTCCAAGTGAGGCTGAGGACCACTGCCTAAACTTGTTTTGCATTTTTATGAGCATACTGTATAGAAAACAAGTGATTCCTAAGCTTCATCTTCTGCTTTCTCTATATGTGAAAGCTACAAATACTATTGGACCTGGTGGTTAAAGTACATAATTCTACAAAATATTCAAATACAACTATCACCAACTCTCCTTCAAACAATTCCAGAAAAATAGAAAGTAAAAGAACATTTCCAAATTTCTTTTAGGAAGACTTAGCATAGAAAACAAGTTGTGTGGACTTCATCAGGCAAAGCCAAAGAGATGCTGCTGATCATGGCAACTGTAGCACAGGAGATTATGAGTGAAACTCATATTAAAAACACTGAGCTGCTGGGTTACATACTGTTCAGAATACTGTTGTACTTTGTTTAGATTTTGGCTATTTCCTGGTTATTCTTTCTTGCAACAAGAAGTATGTTCCTCATGTTACATTTTACAGTGTTACTTTTATTTAAAATCCCAGATAATTCTATTTGACCAATAAAAACTGAGGAGCCAGATGTGAAAAACATGCTCTCTCAGAGAGGCAGAGAAAGCACCTAGCTGAATTTCCTAGTGAGCTCATGTCATGTTGGAAAAGGCCCAGCAGCTCACTAGCTCAGCTGACAGCCCAAGAGAAAAAGCCAAAACTCCCAAGGCCAAAGGCTTGTTAGATCAATGTCCAAAAACCTAAAGGCCAAGGAGGTGAGGAGCTCAAGAGCTAGAGAGCTAAGGGCCAAAGAGCTAAAAAGTTAAAGCTAAAATCCCAAGAGTAAAGCCCGAGAGCCAAAAGCAAAAAAGACACCCTTCTACTTCCGCATGCTGTCTTAAATATCCTTCAACTCAAAGTTCTTCCTACTCTTTAATCCCTGTCGGCTCATTTCTTACTCTGCCTCTTGATGTAGGGTTAATTCTTTTAAATTCTGTGCACAGATAGCTCATGGATTAAAGGTGTGTATAAAGCTGGCTGAATCGTACCTCAATCACCTGTTTGCAATAAAAAGAAAGTTCTTTGATTAAGTGGGTGTGTTAAGGTCATCAAGAAATAGGAATTTACAGTTCAATCTCAGAGATCACAATGGGATCAATGGCAGATTTTTATAGTTCTAAATCTCATGGATCACATTGATATCAAATATCCTGCAATATTACAGACTCTAAAGTTAAAAGATTCTGTATTGTTAGAAATTCTTCAAATATTTTTAAAAGACTGAACTTTGTGGTTGTTTTAAATTTTAAGGAGTGTGATTTACTTTTGTTAATTGTCTAATTACATATTATTAATATCGACATGAAATTTTAGTAGCATACAAGAAAGAAAATGACATTGTTTAATATTGGTATATTTTATGTCAACTTGAAAAATAAAAGTAAAATTGTGCTAGCTGTTTTCTTACCAAATGAACACAAACCTAGACATATTTGAGAAGAGAAGAAATCGATTGAGATATTTCTTCCATCATATTGACCTATAGACCAGTTTATGGAGAATTCTTTTGAAGACAGATTAATGTGGGAGGGCCCAATTCAGTTCACTTGGCTACTGTTCCACACACAGCTGATTTGTCCTGGATTGTATAATAACTCAAAAAAAGAAAGCACTGAGAAGCAAGCCAATAAACATTTACTACTTCTGTTCCTCTCTCCAGGTTCCTGCCATGAGTTCTTGTCTTGTCTTGTTTATTTGTATCGTTTTGGTTTTAATGATGCACTGTAAATTGGAGTGCAAATAAACATTTTCCCCAACAAGATGCATTTTTTTAAGTTTGACAAAAAGGAAACAAAGACAAATACTATGGGAGTAAATAGCACCTATATGATTAGATTTACATCTTATTCCACAAGATGAAACTCATACCTAACACCAGAATTAGGCCAAGAACCTATGCCTGAGTGTCTGAGGATTTCTTTTTTCTCTGTTCCTCAACCTCTCCTCAACAACTGGTTCCTCTAGCCAGTTGTTCAATTAATGATTAGTTTTTTAACCACCATTCACTGCCTCCTCAATTCTCCCTACCTCATATCCACATCTCTTCTCTGTTTGCTTTTCCCAGAGCTAGTATGGAGTAGCAGCAAGGGATTTCTTCTGTTTTCATGAGGTTGTAGGCTTTCTGTTGTTTAAATCCAGCTTTAATGCATGGTAATCTGATAAAATACAAGGTGATATTTCAATTCTCATAAGGCTATCTTTGTGACTGACTACATGTTCAATTCTGGAGAAGGTTCTCTGAGGTACTGAGAAGAAATATTCTTTCTTTTTTATGAAAAACTCTATAGATATGTTATATCCATTTGACACATGATATCTTTTTGCTTAATTATTTCTCTTTAGTGTCTGTCTCAATCTCCTGTCTTTCGGTGGGAATAGGGTGTTGATGTCTCCCACTATTATTGTGTGGGAAACCAGAATGTAAGATTGAAGCTTTAGAAATGTTACTTTTATAAATGTTGGTGCCCTTGTATTTATGGCATTGATCTTGATAATATGAATCCTCTTTTTGTTTTTTGTTGTGTTTGTTT
Source organism: Acomys minous (assembly GCF_964271855.1). Taxonomy (NCBI): domain Eukaryota; kingdom Metazoa; phylum Chordata; class Mammalia; order Rodentia; family Muridae; genus Acomys; species Acomys minous. Next base: position 803,184 of record NC_140502.1, on the reverse strand, counting down.
GGTTTGTTTGTTTGTTTTGTTGTTGTTGTTGTTGTTGAGTATGAAGTGTCCTATACAATTTTTAAATTTATTTTATTGAAATTCTATTTTATTAGATATTAAAATGGATGCATCTGCTTCATTTTTTGGCGAATTTGCTTGAAATACCTTTTTCCAGACCTTTATTCTTAGATCATGTCTATCTTTGTTGATGAGGTGTCTTTCTTACAGGAATCATCCTGTTTAAGAATCCCTTTTCTTGGCTTCTGTCATTTTTTAACTCCTAGAGTTGCAAACTTTGTCTTTATTCTTCAAAAAGTTGTTTCATACGACAACAAAATACATACCTATACATGAAGAATCTTTTGAACAAGCTAGCTTATGAAACTCACACTGAACAAAAACAAATTCAATAAAAAAAAACAAGTCTGGCATAACGCATTAAAACACTAAAAAGGGCATGGTCTCCCTGTGATTACAACCTGTGGCTGCAGAATCCACTTGACTTGAGAAAAAGCTACAGAAACCTCATTTTGGGTTTACCATTCCTATGCATATTTGTACAGTGAATTCATATAGGATGTTGAACATTAACCCCCCATTAGAAACAACCATTTTTGTGGAGCCTGCTTGCTTGTTAACACTTGGTCTCTGTGTCTCCGGCAGATCATGTTCGCTGACAAGCACTGGATTCTACATGGTAATGATTAAGTAGAGCCCTCATCTGAAGTAAAGCACACCCCATGTTGTTTTATTGGGTATTATTACATCTATCAAGGTTGGGGGATACTAATGACTAATGTTTGTTAGTTCCTGTTATTTTTATTTTAGTAGTGATCTCTCTCTCTCTCTCTCTCTCTCTCTCTCTCTCTCTCTCTCTCTCTCTGTGTGTGTGTGTGTGTGTGTGTGTGTGTGTGTGTGTGTGTCTGTGTGTGTGTGCATGCTTGTGCTTCCTCCTTCTGCTTTTGCTGCAGTGGACTTATTTACATCCTGTGTTTTCTTTGTTTAACTAACATTCTTGTCTTGGAGTTATTCTTCTAGTATCTTTTTTAGGGCTAGGTGCTTGCACAGGTATTGCTTAACTTTGGATTTGACAGGGAATATCTTGTTATCACCATTGACAGTCTGCCTTTGTAGGTTACTTGGCCTTTGTCCTTAGCAGCTTTCATTATTCTTTCTTTGTTCTGTACATTTAGTATTTTTCTTATAATGTGGCAGTAGGACTTCCTTTTCTGGTCTAATCAATTTGGTGTTTGGTAGGCTTCTTGCATGTTTATAGGGTTCTCTTTCTTTAGATTGGGGACATTTTCTTCTATGCTTTTGTTGAAACAATTTCTGTTCCATGCAGCTGGGAATGTTCTCTTTCTTTTATTTCTATTATTCTGGAATTTTGTCTTTTCATAGCATCCCTAATTTCTTGGATGTTTTGTGTCAGGGGCCTTTTAGATTTTACATTTTCTTTGACAGATGTATCAGTTTCTTCAATTCTATTTACACTTGAGATTCTCTCCTCCTTCTCTTGTATTCCATTCATGATGCACACATCTGTAGTTTGTATTCTTTTTCCTAAATTTTCATCTCCTAGATTCTGTCAGTTTGTGTTTTCCTTTTTGTTTCTATTTACATTGTCAGGATTTGAGCTATTTGGGTCATTTTTTCACTTGTATGATTGTATTTTCCTGTATTTCTTTAAGGGTTTTTACTCTTTTCCTCTATAAAGGTCTCTTTCATCTTCATAAGAATAGAATTATGATAATTTTCCTATGTTTCTGATGTATAAGGATATCTAGGACTTGTTTTAGTAGAATTCCTTGGTTCTGGTGGTGCAGTTTGGGCATGGGTTTTGTTGATTGTGTTGGTCTGTTGCCCTTTAGCCATCCAGTTGTCCCTGTTTGGTGATGAATGTTTCTGCTACTTGCAGGGGTACTAGAAGGTGAGTGGAGTCCTGAGTCAAAGCCTGGGTGCTTCTGGAATCTTGTATCCCTACTGTTGGTAAGGTATGAAGTTCCATGGGCTGGAGGGTAGAACTGTGTGTCTCTGGAGGCATAGCTGCCTTCCTTGGCAAGGCAGGTAAAACCAGGCTTCAGAGGCTGGATGATCCTGTGGCTCAGGAGCTCTCTTCAGGATGGCCGATAGAACTCTCAGATGGATTCTTCAGGGAGGCAGGTAGAGGCTTGGGAAGAAAACTGTACTAACCAGATTCCCTGAAGCCCACTCAGGAGGACAGTTAGAGAATTTGGTCTTCAAAGTTTGTTTTTCTATTTGCATTTTAGAGTGATTTTTAAAATTGTTCTGTTTTTACCTGTGTTCTGATAAGTATTGATGAATATTAGGCTGATTATTAGTATATTTTTCATAATATATGCATGCATTAATTTCAAAATACTTATTTTATCAACCCATAAGCCCTTCCCAAGACTTAGATACCCAAAGAACTCATGACAACCTAGGAGGTGTGGCTGCTGTGTGAACAGGCAAAATGACATCTGGGACTGGGCTTAGTGTAGGGACATACTGCTCTGAGGGTATGGAGTCTGCCATAGCTTGTGTTCTGAGCTGAATCTGGAAACACAAACCAGATAGTCATAGAAAGAAACACAGAGTTTAAATAATAAAACAAGTCTCCATAAAGTGAGAAAACTAGAGAGATTAAAAGATAAAATATATTACATATTAAAAATTGAAAAATGTTGTAGAATTGGGTGTTGTATGCTTTATAAATTTTGGTGTCACCATATAAAAAAGCATGTGCAGTTATAACTCAATTTTATATATCATTTTAAAGAACATCAAAAGAAGTCAGGCTTAGAGAGAAAGGAGACAGAAGTCGGAATGCTAAAATGAAGGTTGTAAAAACTCAGACTAGAATATTCCTTAAACTACAATTAAAACTCTTCAGGGAAATGAGGCTTGACAGACCACATATTTAATTTCAGCACTCTGGAGATAGAAGCACGTGAATCTTTTTTAGTTCAAAGGCAGCTTGGTCTACAAAGAGAGTCCAGCACAGCCTGGGCTGTTAAGCAGAGACACTCTATCTCATTAAAATAAGGAGCTTCAGGGAAATCCAATATAAGGCCTACAGTGCCACCTTGTGATAAAATTAAAGAATGCTATCCCTTTGAAACACTATAGGCTTCAGTGATAAACCATCAGAATCAGAATATGTGTTATATTTTCAAGATCAATTAGTAGATGAAGGTCAATATGATGAATTTAAAATAGATGTTCTCATGTCTAATACATGCAATAGACATTGAACCCCTCCTCAGATCTAGCCAATGGACAGGACATCCACAGTTGTATGGGGAGGGAGGACTGACACTGACATGCACACTGGTGCCTGATATTTGACCACTTACCCTTGGTGGCACTCAGAAAAGGGATAAGCAGGATACAAAAATGAGACTTGATGACCTGTGACTGTATGGTGTGGAAGGAGGTCCCCTTCAGTCACAGATCTAGGGGAGGGGAATAGAGTGCATGTGGAAGGGAGGGGAAAATGGAAGGATACAAGTAAGGGGAAACAATTGAGATATAATCTGAATAAATTAATTAAATAAAATTTAAGAATTTAGAGGTTCTATTAATGTCACCTTAAAGCAATTGCTTACCATAGCTTAAGTGTTCCATTTTTCAGAGTTTCTAAAAACAAAACATGGGTACCATTCCATACAGTCTTATAGAGAATTTCCGGGGGCTTTTGTCTTGAATTCTAAAAAGGATGATTCTGAGATTGTACAATAATTAGAGGTGAATTGCTTACTTGCAAAGACATTTAAAATTGAATCTGATGATGCCTCAACATATGTGTCCTATAGAATACAACAATTATTTAGACACTGTAACATAGAAAATGTTACAAATATATTTTACACGCCTACAGGACAATCAATTATAGAGAAATTTAACAGGTCATTTAAATGAAATGATCATTGAACAGAAGGGATGAATGGGATCTTCTAGAAACCCCTTTTAAACGGTTTGATGTCTTTTAAAATTTGGACAAGTGTGAACAAATGTTGACACATGATATGAAATATTGAGTAATCTTATATTCAATGTTTTTACATATAACACCCAGTTAATAAAGTCATGAAATAGTACCTGGAATGGTTGTAATAGTGAAAGTTATTACCCAAAATCATTCAAATTATATTACCCTTCATACACATGATATTACTCAAATGATTATTTATTTAGTGTTGACTCAATACAAATGGCACACAGGTAGTTTTTTTCACTTGTTTTCTTGTAACATTATGTACTGAAATTAAAGTTTTTAGAGGACATTTGTGGTGTTTTTAATAGCTCAGTATTTAGTTCCCTTGCCACTAGGCTGATGGTCTTTTATCCTCATGATCCTACTCCTAGATTATGTCTTTGAGAATGTGACCAACTTCTAGAAGATTTATAATAATATCCATGAACTAAAACATAAAACATGTTGTAAAATACTTACAGAAAATATAATGAAATCCCTACCCAGCACCCAAATGGCAGTCTTCTATCATTTTACTGTCAGATCATGGGACTGGAATCTCTTTTCCACTCTCTATGATCACTGCATGCATATGATAAACCAGCGTTATATAGGAAATGAAAATAAAATATTTATTTAAAAGGGAAATATTATCATTATAACCTGGGTCCAGGGATATTTATAAAACAGACAAACAAAAAAAGATTAAGCAAGCAAGCAAGCAAAAATGTTGTTTGGTAGTTCTTAATGAACGCTGCTGTTTAAGATCCATGTTGTCCTTCAATAGAAATATGACAATTGCAGAGAGTTTTGATCATTATAGTCATCTAAAATTCAAACATGCTAAAGAGACTATTTTATCCTCTTGTTAATTGTTCAACTGTGTCTCTTATGGGAGATTTAATATTAAAAGTTAATATGTGGTATGCATAAAGAGAGTCTCAGTCATCTCTTCCCAAATATCTCTTTAGTAGGTACTTAGTCTGGCATCTTAACTGTACATCAAAAAGCGGTTCCTTATGCAGAGTCATTAAAATATTCTCCTCCAATTTTAAATATTATGCGTTATCAGTTATTTATATGTGTGTGTCTGTGGGAGGGTCTGTGTGTTTGTGTTTTGTTTTGTGCACAGGTGAGTTCAGGTAACCATGTAGCCCAGAAGAGGATATCTTATGCTTTGGAACTATTGTTACACAGGGAAAATGAGAGGGAGGGAAGAAGGGGAAGATACAAGGGATGGGATAACCATTGAGATGTAACAAGAATAAATTAATAAAAAATTTAAAAATAAAAAAGACTACTGCCCCTGTGGTGCTGGCCAGCAGCAGGCCTGCCCTTCTTGAGGCTTAGACTCTGGCACAGTGGCTGCCCTTGGGGAACAAGCCCAGGACTGGAGCATGCATGCACCAAAATGTTTCACAGGCACTGCTCTTTTCTCAACTTTTACAAAACAGAGATGTCTGCAAACACATGGCTGGTTGGAGAAGTATGGTGTAAGGAATAGAGTATGTGCCTAAAACTTAAAAATTTCTTGCTTAACTTTTGCTTGTGAGAGACTAACTGTTTTCCAAAATGGTCTAGGGAATGGAGTTAACTCCAGACTCCTTAGCTACAACATGTTTACCATTTTCTTGTTTCTTCGCTTCACTTTTATTTGAAATATTTCTAAAAGTTTTTAGATTCTCAAAAAAGAGAGATATAGACTAGTGTTGTCCTTAAAACCAAACATTTACAGTGGGGAGTTTCCAGTTTAGATCAAACTAGATAAACAACCCATGAGCTAGAACATCATTCGGCCAGATAATTTTTTAAGACATTGCTCCTAGTTATCTGTAGGCTTGACTCTTACAGAGTGGAGATGGCTACAGACATGTAGCCACTTGCAGAGGTGGAAATAGGAGTCTGATAGTTTTCTAACCTAGCCTAGGGAATGTAGTTAACTGCCTAGAGCTTGAAATTTTCTTGTTTCCCTGATTAATTTTTGCTTGAGATTTCTAAAGATTTTACTGAAATTAAAAGAACTACAGGGCATTGACATGCCCGCCTTTAATCCCAAAACATGGGGATTAACACAGGCAGAACTCTTGGGTTCCAACCTGGTCTATACTGATAAACTAAGTTATTTACAGAGATGTAAGTTAGAAGTTAATGAGACTATGCAACTTATGGCTGCATTGCTGCCAGGATTTCCATCTCATGTGGCTGTTTCCAAAATTGTCATAGACTTTAAGAATTGTTTTTTCACTATTCCCTTGCATCCAAAAGATTGCCATCACTTTGTTTCAGTGTGCCTTCTGTGAATTTTAAAGAGCCAATGGAGAGATATCTTTGGCCTACCCTGTGACAGAAATTTGTAGCTACAGATTTATAAAAGTTTAGAGAAAAATATACTGATTTATATGTCATTCGTTACATGGATGATATACTTATTGCTGGAAAGGATGGACAACAAGTGCTTTTATGTTATGCTTTTTTGGAGACCCAATTATCTCAATTTGGTCTGCAAATAGCTCCTGAAAAGATTCAAGGGGGGGATTCATATTCGTGTTTGGATTTCAGCTTTTTCCTTCTCAGGAAAACACCAAGTGATCACATTGAGAGTGGATCATTTAAAGACTTTAAATGATTTTCAAAATATGCTTGGTGATATACATTAGCTTAGACCTTATTTAACATTAACTAGAGATTTGTAGCCCTTATTCAAAATCTTACAAGGAGATTCGTCTCCAAATTCACCCCCAGGAGCTTACAGCTGAAGCTAGGAAAGCCATGGTGTTAGTGGAAGTGGCTATCTCCCAAAAATTTATAACATATATAGATTATGAGAAGTCTCTAGAATATATTACCTTGGTGATTCATACTACAGCCACCATGGTGTTCTGGCAAGACACTCCTATCATGTGGGAACATTTGTCATCTCCTAATACGGTAATAGTACCGTCTTGTTTGGCTGTTGTAAAGGTGATTCATATAGGTTGATTGTAAGGAAGAAAGTATTTTGGCAAAGAACCTGATTTTTTTATTAAGCCATATTCTAAGAAACAACAAAATTGGCTGTTTGCTAACACAGACGATTGGCAGTTGGCTTGAGCACAATTTTGTGGATATTTAGATAACCATTTCTTCTCTAATAGGTTTCTCCACTTCTTAAAGAAACATCCAGCTATTTCCCTAAGATAACTCAATTTCAGCCTGTGATAGATGGTTTGCTGATTTTTACTGATGGGTCCTCTAATGGAAAAGCTAGTTACATAGTAGAAGAAGAAACATATGTTGTTCCTACTACTGCTAAGTCTGCTCAAATTGCTGAATAGTATGCCTTTTGTTCATATACTTTATATTCAGATAGTGACTATGTATCAGAGGCAGTTCCTCGCCTAGAAACAGTAGGACAAATCCAACCTCAATCACGGGCAAGTGGATTATTTTCTCTAATCCAGACATTTATTCACAAGAGAAAACATCCTTTTTTATGTGACATTTAAGAGCTCACACTAATTTACCTGAACCTTTAGCTGCAGATAATGCATTAGCAGACGCAGCCCCCCAAAATTTGGTATGACTAACAAATGTAGAAAAGGCTCAAAAAGCTCAAGATTTACATCTTATTAATAGCCAAATTCTAAGACTTCAATATAGGACTACTAAAGAGCAAGCTCAAGGCATTGGGAAGCCATGCTGCACATGTCCCCAGTTTCTTCCTTTACCACATCTGGGAGGTAATGCTAAAGGAAAGATCCCTAGCCAACTTTGGCATATATCTGAATTTGGAAACTTAAAATATGTTCATTTGTCTATTGATACATATTCTGGATATTTAATTGCTTCTCTCCAATCCAGAGAAGCCACAAAAATATCATTTCTCGTAGTCTGTCTCCCTTTTCTCAAATTGTTTTGATCCATAAAGCATGTTATAATCCTCAAGGAAAAGTTATGATGGAACGATCTCATTCTACCATAAGAACCTATTTATTAAAAGTAAAAAGGAACTTTACCCCAATCACCTAAAAATGCTTTGAGTCATGTTCTCTTTATTTTAATTTTTTTTTTACTGAGTGATGCCAAAGGAAATTGTGCAGCTGGTCGAGTCTAGCACATCAGTACTCAGTCATCCTTCACTAGAGTGACATGGAAGGAACTTTTAACTGGACAGTGGAATGGACCTAACCCTGTACTAGTATAGGGGTTGATGCTTTGCTTGTGTTTTCTCACAGGAACATGATACTGCACCCTGGCTATCTGAGAAGCTTGTGCGTCAAGTGCATGCTGCCATAGATGAATCTGCTGATGACCCTGAGATTGGAGCTGAAGCTTCATTGGACACTCATGCCTGAACCTTCTGTTCTTCAACCTGCTTATGTCAAAAACACTCACTACTTGATTTCCCTGGGTATGATGAGGAAAGAGGACTGCAAATGTTCCAGTACATGTGAGGCATCCTTCCTACAGACTTGACTGAATTTTGGAGATGGTGCTTTGCTGAGTCTCCTCTAGAACATTTTCCTTCCACAAGCTCATATTATAAGCTTTATAAGTACTTTTCCACCTTAGTTGTTAGGGTCAGTTTCATCTGCAGACTGTGGAGAACTGAAAAGGGACTTTTAGTGTTCAGTTGGCTGGTAAAAATATCTGCTATTATTTTTGGATCTATTGTTGTTTTTGTCATTGCTTTACTAAAATTATTTTTGTCTTAACTAAGAGGTTAGCAATTTGAGAAGACTGAGAAAGTTACAATGTCATGCTAGAGACCCCTAGACTCCTTGTGAGTAGGATGCAGATAGATTCACAATCAATATAATCTCTTTAGAATTAACAGTATTCTACTGCATGGATTATCCTTGGTTGGGATGGCAGGGGTGCAAATTATAGTCGGTTCCTTCCTTGCTTGCTTAACACAGCTCAGGTCCCAGCAATTGCAGCCAATACAAGCACAAGTACATGACAGAGCTCATAGACACTGCCCTTCTTCATATGTTGATATGAAGGCAAGCCAGAGGTGGGTAAAAGCCTTATCTAACCTAAGCCATGGCATGAATGATGGAATGCATGTGCCAATAATGGGTAAACATAAGTATTTAACTAAGATAGACTCTTCATAATTTTATTTTAGAAGAGGCAGATGTGGGGAGCCATGCTAAATTCAATCATATTAGAAATTCCATGCTTAGGCTGCATGCTGTGACCTTTGAGTTGTTGACCCTTGCTGAAGGAAGCCATGTGTTCTAGGCTATCTTTGGCTTACCTACCTTTGAAAGAAATAGTGAAGTCCTTACAGGGAGCTACCCAGTGAAATAGGGAAGTTCTTACATGGAACTACCCAGAGGATTAAGCAAGTCCTTACAGGGAGCTGTTCAGGCGATTGTATTCTTGCCTGGTGCCTAGGGAAAGTGGGATCAGAATAGATCCGGTTGACTTTGATATATAAAGTCTTACTTTTGTGCATTAAAGAGAGTCTTGATCAGAAATTTCTGACTTGATTCAACTTTCTTGCATCTCTGTCCCCACTTTAAATCCCAACTCCCTTTTTCAGGTGAACCCTGGTTCGATTCATCCCACAGGCTGGAACATATTTCACATTTATTTTGGCACTGGTAAGATTCTAATGACTATTTTGAAGAAGAGTGGAGACAAGGCATATTGCTGTTCAAATTCTGTTCAATTTTTTAGGCTCTTCAACCTTTCTTTAAAAGGTTCTTCATAAGTGAGAATATCACTATAGATTAATAAGAATGGTACCTTGAGATTATTGCTTATTTTATATAAATAATATCTTTGAATCTTTAAACCTGATTTTATATTCATATTAAAAACAACACAGGTTCTAATAAAATAAAATATATTGTATACAGTGCATGTTTGGATTTCTTAAGGAATTAGTAAAAATGTCACATCAAAATAGTGAAAACAAGAAACATATAGGAGGCTCGAAATAGGTTCCTTATGTCACAATTCATTCAATTTCACTAAGTTACAAGAAGGCATAAATTCAAATCAGTACAGTTATATAAAACTTACCTGTCTACTTCCTGAGGCCCACTCTAGCATGTCTTCAGATAAATGGAGCTGTTGTCCATGTGGAAAATAGGGGCTAAACTTTCCTATCTTCACTTTAAGTTCAACAGCATGTGGGGAATTCCTAATTAGATAGATATCACACTCTTTCTGGTTCACATTCACTTTGTCACCAACAGGATTAATGAAGTGCCTCTTTCCAGAAAGGAGTGCATCTGAAAGACAGGAAGAATTCTATAATCAATATAGCCTTGCTTGGTGTGAGAAAACATATTCTGATTTCATATGAAAGGCAATATTTTAAAGGTATCTGGAGTGAAATCTCGATGAAAGTGAAATGATATATTAACTTATAATATTTGCTGAATTTAATTATCTTAAAGGAACCTAAAATCAAAAGCTTAGACATACATGTATACATCGAACAAAGATGTACAACACACAAATATGTGCATACAGAGACCCACATCCTACATAGATGAACACATAATATATCAACACACATTTACTGACACACACATCAACATATTGCCAGAACAGAGATATGAACATACAGACACAAATAGACACAAAGTACAGAAATGTACAAAACACATACATGGACACACACATGCATGCACAGACATATAAACACAAAAAGACACAATGGAATACAAACACCCACATCGACATTCATGAACACACAGACAGATTTATGCCCACAACATCCAAAGAAAGAAAGACAAACAGACAGACACACACACACAGACACACACACACAGCAACACAGATATACATATGTGCAATCCTATGCACAGAAACACAGAAAACATAGAGTGAGGAACACACAGACACATGCACTGACATATACCCTCAGGAAATACACAAAGACAAAAACAAACAGAGACACACTGACATACAAGCAAATTTATGCTAACTTCTACAGAGTCAGTTGGCCAGAAACACACACACATGCATGTGCATACACATGTGTATATATGTATATATGTGTGTATGTGTTTGTGTGTGCATGTGTGTATACAAATGTATAGTGAGAAACCTACATTCAAACACAAGAACATACATGTATGTACTGAACGGGTTCACAATAGTATTTTCTGTATAATTACTCTCAGGCTGTGAGGAAGGTCCCCAGAGACAAAAGCTTAGACAGAATCAATTGATAAACTTGAGTAACAAATCCTAGCACTTATTACCTCAAATTTTACAGTTAGTGAACAAACATTCATCTTCTCATCATATACAGAATTAATGAGGAAGGTCCAATTATGTCTACAATATTAGAACAGGTGTGATTATATTGAGGTGCTCTATTACAAAATCACTGATATTCATTACTAGTGTCTTCCTCTCCAGCGCCTTTATATGGGAGATATATACAAGTCTCTAGACTTATTTTGTGAGGATAAAACAGTTTAGGAACCCAGTTTTTTTTGGGGAACATATCCTAGTCCACTTCCACTTAATTTGGACATCTGAGAGATTCCTAAAACTATATCAATTACACAATTACACAACTACATAAGAGCCTGAGAGTAGTTATACAGAAAATACTATTGGGAACTAGTTCAGTACATACATGTACGTTCATGTGCTTGAGTGTATGTTTCTCACTGTACATTTGTATAAACACATGCACATACAAACACGCATATATATACATATACACATAAACATATATACATGTATATATGTGTGTTTGTGTGTGTGTGTTTCTGGCAAACTGACTCTGTGTCTGCTGTAGAAGTTAGCAATCATCCAAGAAGAAATACTACCTTCAAGCAGTGATTATCTTCTTTTTTCCCATCATCAGTTAGTTGATTGTTTACCCAATGAAGAAGCATCTCATGAAGGGAATTGGATATACCGTACACAGCATTGTATATGTCGTAACTGCTATCACTAAAGGCCATGTCAAAAGTCTCTACCATTAGCCATTCCAATGAGACACTGAATGAGCAGTTTTTCATTGTCTTACTGTTAGATGCTGAGGCTTCACAGTTAAAATCCATCCACTCCTGGCTTGCCAGTTATTTATCAGAGAACTTGAGAGGGTTCAATGTCTACACAAAATTTTTGAAACAAGAAATCTTACCATGGTAGTGTGCAAAAGCAAGAATCCCATGGAATGAATCAAGTGTGGAGTCTCCCTTTCCTGTAATAACATCCCACTGTGAGGTGGTAACCCATATTCTCTGTATCCCTTCAGATTCCCACATTCTAAAACTGAAAGTTAGAGTACTGTCTGAGTTGCCATAAATGATAACAACATTTGTGGACAATGTCATGATTTGGTTGTAATACACTTCAGCTCTTGACATGTATAACTGCATAGTAACAGGGATCATACTCACGAAGACAAAGCAGATTGTATTCTTTTCCATCTCTCTTCTCAAATATGAGAGACATTGGATGCCCTGATCATTGTGATGGATAGACTGACCTAGTTCCAGCTCAAGTAAAGAAAGAAGGAGACCATTGCCAAGGCAAGAGATGTATCCTCATGGGCCATCTGATGCAGATAGGGAAATTATACATGGTCATTCAGGAGAAAATTAAAAGGGCCATAAGTAAGCTGATATACCTAGGACACAGGGAGCAACATGAGGTACTATGCCCTTCTAAAACTTGTAAACATATTCCTATCTGTAATAGTTCTATAAATCCCCCTTACCTGTTACTTCTTTCCTTATCCCTATTTTATACAAATGAATATAGGATCCCGATGAAGTTTCTGAATAAAACCATTTAACTACATACATTGACATAAGGCCAGTAAGACCAGAGTCCTATTTACAACATTCTTAACACCTTGTTAATGCCACCAACAGAGACACACTTTCTTTACTTTTCATCCCACATAATCTCACCTTATGATATTTGAAGCTGGAAAAAATGTGTGAAATATCACAGATGTTTCCTAGTTTGGTCCAGTAAGTATTATTATACATGTGACCTCTTGACTACAGCCATAATTAGGAAAATTAGAATACCCTTTTTCATATAAATGAATGAAATTGTATAATTCTGACATGCTTAGACATAGTGGTAATTTAAATATTAAAGATGTATTTGGTAGAAGATCAGGATTTCTGTTGACTTTAGCCATTGAGAAAGCCAAAGCCATAGCAAACTTTTGGTTTTCATCTTGTGTTCTGTAAAAGGGTACAATATTTATTAAAGACAAAGGTCTACACAGGATCATTTGCAATCAATATGATTTGTGATGCTTGATTAAATTGTCCCCATCCCTGAAGTTTGAAGCAAGCATCCATTGTAATGAGGTTGGGATGACATAATAATCAGGAATCTTGGAAAAGCTATAATTGTTTATGTGAGTTCATCACAACAAAATAAGCATCTTCCAAAGAAGGCATTTTCCACCTATGGTTGTTGAGTGCTTGCTCAAAAGGTAAGCATAAGGCAACACTTTGATTAAACTGCAAACCTGATCATGTACTCATTTTTTAACTATTGAGAAATGTGAAAAATACACTTGATGTGTGAATCTCTGAGTTTCTCATATTTCCTTATGAAATTAACTGAATTGCCTGAGGTAGTGGATGAATGACTGATGACTGAATGGACAGGGTCGTTTTTGGGCCACATTTGGATCCTGTACTAAAAATCGATTATAATTAGTGGCCATGTATTAAGCATATTCTCACATATCTATCTTCACATTGTTTCTTAATCTTCTAGTTTATTTTTAAAGGCAGAACATCTTTTTAATGACTTCACACACCACAGATGTATTTATTAAAATATGTATGTTTGACTTTTGAAATCAATCAGTTCCCTTCTCAGAAAACTCAATACTCACAGTATAATACCTGGGGATGACCCAAGGACAATTGCTCAACTATAGTCATATCAACTTTATTCATAACAGCCAGAATCCAAAAACATTTTATATATATATATCCATCAAACAAAAAATGGATAATAATAAAACAGTGCTACATTTATACAATGAAATACTACTTAGATACTAAAAGCAAGAAAAATCACAAAATATACAGGTTTGTAGTTGTAACAAGAAAAGATCATCCTGAGTTTGGTAATCCAACCAAGAAAGATACACATGGTATGTATTTACTTAGCCATAAAGTACAATATAAAATTACTAGAATTTAGAGACCCAAAGAAAATAAGTAAGAAGGAGGACCCAAGAGAGAATACTTAATTCTTACTCAGAAGCAGAAATGGAATTGACAGCAAAAAATTGAAGGTAGGGTTCAAAGTAGGAGAGGGAGCACATACAGAAATGAAGGTGGATGTCAGACCTTGGGACAGCTGTTGCAGGAGGACAGAGGACCTGAAGGGAAGGGAGAAACTGGGTGTAGACATCTATCTGTCAAGATAGAGAATTAGAACAGGATAGGTTCTGGGATAACATGGAGGGTGACTCTAGCTGAAATGCCTAGTAACAGGGTCATAGGATTTCGAAGACACCCTCTAACTAGATAAAACTCCTAGTAGAGGGAGGAAGTCAGCATTCTACACACAATAACTTTGATGCAAATTTTACCATTTCTACAAGTTATGCAGTGATAAATATAGAGCAGAGACTGAGGGAATGTCCTTCCGATGCCTGCCCAAAGCTGAGACTCACCATATAGGAGAAATCCAATCTCTGACACTATTACTGACACTCTGCTATGCTTGCAAACAGGAGCTTGGCCTAGCTGTCCCGTGAGAGAGTCCGGCCATCAGTGAATCAAAACAGATGCTGAGAATCACAGCTAAGTGTTGGCCTAAGTGTTGGGAGTCTTGTGGAAAAGAGAGTGAAGAGAAGGATAAAAGGACCAAGAAGTGGCATGAGCTCCACAAGAAAAACAAGTGTCAACTCATGAGGGCACAAAATGTCTTGTGGACTCTGACTCACCAACCAAGGACTATGCATAGACTGGACCTAGGACCCATAAACATGTAGCAAATGGGCAGCTCAGGCTTCTTGTAAGTCCCCTAGTATGGGTAATCTGGGCTGCATCTGACATGAACTCTGTTCCCTGTTTTCTAGCTCTTTCCCCTGGTGAAGCTTCATTGTCAGGCCACAGGGGAAGAGAACACATTCAGTCCTGATGTGATTGATGAGTTGTGATGGGTTGGTAGTACGACTCCCTTCTCTGAAGAACAGAGATTGATATAAAGTAGAGGGAGGGAGAGTGGGACCAGGAGTAGAAGAGGTAGGGGGCTATGATTGGAGGTAAAATAAATAAATAGGTTAATCAAAAAGATGTATGTCTGTATGAATCCCTGTGAGTAAGCATTAACAATGCTCATTTATGCCATATTAATGTAACTGATCCCACAATTTTGAATGAGGTTTTGCTCTAGCCTACATCTTCACATGCACAGGAATAAATCTTCTCCAGACACGCATGCACAGATTAAGTGTATGCACAAATATTCCAGGGTCCTTCACTTACTTTATTTCTAAAAAAATAAATGTGATTCACATTTGACAAATAGTGCAACATATTTTCTGTTATCAAAAATATATTTTGACCATACTTCCAATTACACTATCAGAACACTAACATCTGACTGAGAATTAGATTCATTTGAAAATTACAGAAAGATTTATTTGTGCCAACATTACATGTTTATAAAATAGAATATAAAGAGTAGAGCATATGATAAATCTTTCTGATATGTTTTTAACAAAAAGGGCAAAATTAATTTGGAATAAAAGATCTTTTTTGTTTCTCTTTAAGGGAAGAGTAATCTCTCCTCACTTTTCCTAGTAATTTCATATCATCTGACCAACAAAAATCTGACACAATCCATCATTCTTAATTATTTATTCAGATTTAAATGTAATTCGTCTTCCACTTAGAAATTGTTACTTTTTGATATCACTGTCTACAAAGTAGCCCCTTTTAGAATAACCTTTATTACCACACAGAAAATTGCTATTGAAAATTTCAGTGCCACACAATAAGAATTTGAGACTAGAATTTGTGAGACTCAAATACCAACTCATGCATGCTAAACATAAGAAACACCAGTTACTTAAGCCATCAGAGTAGACTAGTCATATAAAGTGCAGTGTTTGAAAAGAACTAGCAGGAACCCATAAAGCCCCAATATGTACAGGAACCACATGGCAAAATATGCAATTGTACTTAGTAAATTAATGAAAGAGAAACATAAGTGGCAAATGTTATAAAAAGTGTCAGAAAATAAGGAATTTAGGCATAAAGAGAAGACATATAATTTTTTAATAAAAAGAGATGAGCTGATGGGAAACTTCTCTAATCAAATTCTCAGCCATTGTCAACTATACATGCTACAAATTTAATTCAGTCTAATTACTGAATTAAAGAGTAAAGAGAGTAAGTTGTCACCACTATTATTGATAGCCTAATTTTTTAAGCATAAAATATATAGTCTAAGCATTTCTTCTTTATGTTAAAGAGAGAGTAAAATCCTGGGATTTGTAATACATAAAAGTCAGTGGTTGTGCATGTATACAAGTTATGATGGAGATATAAGGTCTAGTGTAAGTTCACATTAGACAGAAATCCTAAGTACATTCATGATGCAGATTCACAAGTCATAGTGTTACCACATCCAGAGAATTTCAGAGAGTAACTTAACACTTAATGTAAAAGCTGTCTGTACCTAGGTGTAGTCCAAACATTAGAGGCCCCAGCACATGTACTGGTAGCTACACACTGACTGAAAAGTTATCAACATACAATATTTGGCCATTTAATTGTACCTTCTCAGAGTGAAAATTATTGAAAGAGTATGGGATAATTTTTGAAAATAAAGCACTGAATGTTGTGCTATGGAAACTGTCAACAGGAGGGCTAATCCTGGGGATCAAGGTAGAGAATCCTGTGTTCACCCAGTGTCTAGCCTTGAAATCAGGAGGCTAACTGGAAGAAACGTAAAATATTCTGTGGCCTAATTTAAAGTCATAAAATAGCATTGAGTTTATAACAGAATTCAGAGTTGTTTAGTGGTGAACACATTGGAAAAACAAGAAAGAGCATTCAAAGCATTGTTCTGTTTCTCATTTTCACACCTCTCCTGAAATACTTGTGATGAAATCTACATGAAAAAATACAAAACCACTTACAATGTATTCAGAATGTTGCTAAAATAGACTTTCTTCACTCGCTTTTGCACTCCATGAAGGGAGAACATACAAACTGTCTTAAAGTTTCCATTCTTTTTTTATCCCATCTTATTCTCCAAAAGCATCTGGAAGAAATGGAACTGGCCATTGGAAGTACAATGTTCAGAAGCAAGTAAAACAATGTCAAAGTCAACATTTTTGCCCTACTGTAATCCTGGGTATTGTGGGCTGTGAAGTGTCATGCATATCAGCCTATCAGATGGACACCCATGTTTTCCTACCCTCTTTTATATTTATTGACAATGGAAAGTCTACTTGCATTTCATGATTCCTTTTCACCCCAAGGCCCTTTCCGGTTCTGGAAGGACTCTTCCCTGGGGCTTGTCACCTGAAGTCCACAGTCCATGTGATAACCATGAGTCTATAAATATATATCACAATCCTTTCGCCTCTAGTTTCATGACATCATTCATGCTTGAGCACAGTAAGATCTGTAGGCAGAGGCCCTTTTATAAAAATTTGTTTGTGTGAATACCACTAAAAACTATGTCACTAGAGTTTTTAGATGATTCACAGTTAAACATAAATTACTGATTCAGGAGAGGAGTGACATACTGTGAGTCTTGCCATATCCAAAATCAACCACCTTCTCACAAAATGGCAGATAATTTACATGTTAAATATTGATATTTAAATGTTAAATAAGATGTAGAGAGAACTTGAGACCTTTTTGTATCATTTCAAATATTAAATAAGATGTATCACTCCATTAGCACCTACATTATTAATGAGAAACTAAGTCAAATATGTGAGTTCTAACACATACCTAAATCCTCAGTTCTCACAGATCAATAACCTTTGGTGACCCATTAAATAAACTTTCACAACTCTTTTATTTTCATTAACTTATTTGGTCATTATTTATCTATCCATAATTTGGCGTTTTGCTAAATTAGATAAAATAAAAGTTAAAAATGTAATTCTGGATATGAGGAAATATGCACTAGTAGGCATGGAGTGATGACCCAGTCTTTAAGAGCAGAGACTATTCCTACAGAGATCTAGGGTTCTATTCCAAGTATCCATATAAAACCTATAACTATTTATAATTTCAGTTCTAGAGGATTTGCTTATCTATTCTAAACTCTGTTCACTCATATGCATAAGATGAATAGATTCTTTTTAATACAGAAGTATGTGTTACTATCTATTTAATGCTAACAAAAACTTTCATTTATATTTTCTTACAGAGTTATTTTTCACAAAATTAAGTATAAAAATCTGAAACAAAATACATCACATCAAAGATGGACAAAGCAAAATAACAGAAGGAAAAACACCCAGGAGAAGGCACAAGAACCAGATGCATACCCATTCAAAACACAGGTATTTTAACCCATACTATCCTGAATGTTATGCTATATATGCAAATGATCTGCTTCATACCATGTAGGACCTGTGATTTCAGCTTAAGCCTCTGTGAAAGCACATGAGATTTTCACAGTTGATTTAGAGGCCTTATGAAGGATATGAATTTTCATTGATAGCTGTTTCAAGTTCTATCATTGAATCTTCTAGTCCAAGATTCATTACTCCATCTCTTGAATTCTCTTAGAGAAGCTTGCCTCTATGGTGCTTTTTTTCTTATCTAAGTTCTCTTGTTCCTGGCTTTCTTCTGTCTCTTCTTTTATGGTTGTTTCCATTATCGTCTTTAGATCTTGAACTGTTTTATTGATTTTCTTCACCTGATTTTTTGTATTTTCCTGAACTTTTTTCCAGTGCCATTCTATAGGTCTCTTTAATGTCTTCAATCTGTTTGGCTACATCTTTGTACATTTGTTTATGTATTTTGCTCATTTTCTCCATTATCATCTTCTCTATTAAAAATTTGTGGTCATTTTCTTGTGCTTCAATTGTGTTTGAGTTGTCAGTGATGATTTCTTTTGGATAGCTATTATCTGGAGATGCCATATTTCTTTGAGTTTTGTTGTTTATATTTTTACACTGTACTTTAGCCATCTTGATGTCTCTGACATTGGGAGGTAGTCTCTCTTGTCCTTCCCTGGATCAGGTAGGTGACCTAATTTCAGCTTCAGAGGACGTTACCCCACACCCTGTATTCCTTACTAGTTCATAAGAGACTGGTGCTGGTGCTCTGTACCCTAAGGATCTGTTTGACATAGTGTAGATAAAGTTAATTATCCTGCCTTTGGCCGGGCTTTGAAATTTCTGCCCTCAGCCACTGAGTCTTTGGGAGCCAAAGCTCAATGTACCTTAGGGTACTGGAACTCCTGCTGGCTTGTAATGTTTGGATGGGATTTTGCATGATCCATCCAGGCCATGGTGCCTAGGTTGATTCCTGCTTGAGAAAGCATATACTGTCCTCTGGCTTGTGGTAGTTAGCTGGGCTTCCACAAGATCCCTTCATGCTGATTGAGTCCCATCTGTGTGGGGGGACACACATGCTGTGTTGTGGCAGTTGATCAGGCTCCACCATAGCTTGCAGGAATGGCTCCCTGGGTTGCTGCAGGTAGCTAGGTTTCTACACAATCCCCTCCAGCTGTTTCAGACTCTCACAAGAGCATGAGAGGCCCTGGTGTGGTATGTTGGCTAGCTAGGCATCTGCAGGATCTGTTCAGGCCAGATCAGTTCTGCCCAATTCAGAACAAACAGTCTGCTGGAATGGATGGCTTGTTGTCTGCCTGTTCCATTTAGGCCCTGACTCCTTAGAAGAGTCTGGCCAAGTGGGTGGCTATGGAGCTGTAGCTAGAGTGAATATCCACAGCCATCAGGGCTCTCCTGTGGGCCCAGTTTCCCTCTGAAGACTGGCGAGGATATCTGAGATCAGATCTATTTCAGATCCACATTCTTAGGTCCCCCTGGGCCCCCGGGGCTGATGCTATTACTCTGTGACCCACCGATCAGTCAGATAGGGAGAGAGAGGGTGAAGGTGAGGCAGGCACTCTTTGCTGCTTTGGGCTTTGGATTTTATGCCTGTGTGGTTGCCAGCACCTGGGGCTTTCTGGGGACTCACAGGTAGGTCTAAGGTCAGGTCCACCTGTTTTCCTGAGGTTTCCCTGGGCAACCATCTCTAGAATCTGTCGCTTCACTGCCCACAGTCCCAGATACCATGCCCATGCTATAGAGCATGGCTGCCAATCACCAGAATGGATACAGATCCAGACTTTGGAAACTGACTACCTCTCCATCCTTGGCCACTTGGAAGAAATGAGGTTGGATCCACCTAAGCTCTGGACATTGTAGATCCATTTGACCTAGGGCTATTCAGGTCTTGTGGTCTGTAAATCCAAGCTGCGTCCCTAGTCTCCACCCAACAATGTTTGGCACCACCATCTTGTATCTTCATGAAAAGCAGCATCCTTATGCAGAATCTTTAGAATACCCTCCTATAATATTCTTAAAGATTATGTATTTTCACTTATTTATAGTTCAGTGTTTATATGCATGAGTGTGTGTACATGTGTGTGTGTGTGTGTGTGTGTGTGTGTGTGTGTTTATGTCTTGTTTTGTGCACAGGTAGGTTTAGCTAATCATATAAGCCAGAAGATGACATCTTATGCTTTGGTGCTGTTCTATCATAGGGTTGATAACATGATTTTCAGAGCTGAGCAGTGAATCAGCCCTTATTAAAGGGCAGGACATGATATTAGCTGCTAAGGCTAAGACACAAATCCATCTTGTTTAGTATTCTTTATGTTTATCAAACCATCACTCTTCTAAGTTTAAATCATCTACTTCCTTGCATAACATCAAGATTCCCTTAACTTCCCACTATAAGGAGGAAAATTGTTTTACCTTCATGCACAAACATGAGCTTACTCTCACACAAACTTCTTAAATTTTTAAATTGCCATTCCACTGGCATCAAAGTCATTCACCCAGATATTAAAAGATTTTATTTTGAACATTTTTTATTCTAAAGAAGAAAAGAACATTTACAGTCTGCACTAGTCCCAATTGTTACAAATTGTGATATAAGTAAATTAGGGCAAAATTATGTGGACAACATAGACAACTCTAGTAGCTATGATACTGATATGCAAGATCATTAGAGGAAACTATGAGCATCATTCTAAGAAGAGACAGATCATGCAATGTAGCCCAATATTTTGTGATTACATACCAACTTTGTCAGTTAGAATTCATTTACCAGTCAGACTACATGTCATAAACCAAGACACAATCCACAGATAGAGCCAACCCCTGACATTATTAATGATACTATGCAATGATTATAGACAGAGGCTAATTGTGTTGTTCTCTGAGAGGCTCTGCTAAGCACAGGTTTAAAACAAATGCTAAGACTCACATCCAAACATTGAGTGGAACAGTTGGAAGAAAAAAAAGAGACCTTGAGGTGACACAAGCTCCACAAAAAGATCAAAGGAGGCAGATTGCCAGGGAAAAGAGAGGCTTGCTGACTCTGAGGCAACAACCTAGGACCAGGCATGAACTGGACCTATGCCCCCTACACAGAGGTAGATGATGGGCAGCTTAGGCTTCATGTGGGTCCTCTAGTAAGAAGTATGGGGCTGTTACTGAGATGGATTGTGATGTCATGTTTTTTATCACTTCCTCCTTGTTGAACTATCATTCTAGGCCACAGGGAACGAGGACATGCTCAGACCTGATGCAACATGGTGAGCTGGGGTGGATGGGGAGGCGATCTCCAGTAATCTGAGGCAGAGGAGAGAGGGGATGGAGAAAGGGAGGAATGATAATACTATAAGAAGAAAAAGGATGAAGTCTACAATCAGAATGTAAATTGAATAAGTAAATTAGTTTAACAAAAGGTGTTCTTGCTATATAACTTTAGGAATATGACTTCTCCCTTATCTTTTGTAGAGAATTTTTGTCTGGTCTTAATAAAATTATGTAGCACTTGGGAACAAAGATGCACCCCAGCATCCCTACACTGGAAGACAAGATGGAAAAAATCTCCAAGGCCACCATGACCTTGCCCTTGGTGCTATGGTAGACAGGTAGGAAAGTGATCCAAACAGTGCAAAACACCAGCATGCTGAATGTCAAGAACTTGGCTTCATTGAAGGTATCAGGCAGGTCCCTGGCCAAGAAAGCCATGGTGAAGCTTCCCAGGGCTAGGCAGCCTAAGTAACCTAGGACACAGTAAAATGCTATAACCGAACCCTTGTTGCACACAATAATGATGTGGCCATGCTCAGAGTATGTGTCAATGTCAACAAAGGGAGGAGAAACTGCAAGCCAGATTGAACAAAGAATAATTTGGATGAGTGTACAGAGAGGAATAATGTAGTTAAGACTTCCTGAAACCAGAATGTACCTCATCCTTCTTCCACAAGCTGTGACTTTGAAAGCCAGAACCACTGTGATTGTTTTAGCCAACACAGTAGAAATAGCCACAGTGAATACAATTCCAAATGTTATTTGTTGCAGGAGGCAGGAGATTGAGTTTGGATGGCCAATGAAAAGCAAGGAGCAGAGGAAACAGAACATGAGTGAAATGAGTAAGGTGTAGCTGAGAGCACGGTTATTGGCCTTCACGATGGCAGTGTCATTGTGCTTCAAAAATACCCCAAGAACCAGCACTGTGAAGGCAGAGAAGCACAAGGCCATTAAGGCCAGAGCCATCCCCAAGGGGTCTTCATAGCTCAGAAATACCACATCTTTGTGGATGCAGTGATTCTGCTCTGTGTTGGCATACTGGTCCTCTGGACACTTCACACACTGGTCCATGTCTGATTGAGAAAGGATATGTTGATTAGTATAGCTTTATCAGTTTATTTACAAGAAATTTCAATAAGTCTGTTGGAAAAGCTTTGTGATACCTCCATTTTATTGCTGAAAATGTAATTGAAGGACATTGTTGTACAATAATGCTTCTATTTATTAATTCTTATTATCTTTTTAGAGAAGAAAACCCAACCAAATTTTGTCTATTTAACAATGTTGTTGCCATCATTTACAAGGTTTTCAGAAACTAGATTTCTTAAATCATTCTGTATGCTATCACGAAATGACTGAGTCTCGTAAATTCATAACATCTAAACTTATTAACCACAACATGATTGTCTTTTAAAACCTCCTTTTCCATGCACTCAGTGCCTCCTGAGTTCACTGATCATTTAACTAATGCTTTTCTATCAGAGATGGAGACTGGCTTCTGCTTGGGGAAGAACCGTGATAGCTTTTCTAGTTGCCAGCCCAAGCATAATGATATCTCAGGAACAGTAAAAGAAATCATTAGTGTTGGGAGCGTGTGTGTGTGTGTGTGTGTGTGTGTGTGTGTGTGTGTGTGTGTGTGTGTTTATATTTATGTGACCAAAAAAGTGTAACAGATATGTTCATAAATTTGATAATCATTTGGGAGAAGTAGGAATGTGAGTACAGAAAGTAAAGTTTCTCAGTATATAAATGTAATATAAAGGTTTGAAAACTGTAAAGAATAAAAAAGAATTATTAATATGCCCTTGTTTATGTTCTAATATGGCAGTATAGGCAAACAATACCTGAGTCTTGATCATGAGAAGCACTAATTCTATCACTGAAGGTAGAAACCTCTCTACAGACTGAGCACTACAAAGCCCTTCATCTTGATTTTACCTTTATGGGAAGCATTCAGCATCTTCTGCTTCCCTAATTTCAATCTCTATGTATCATAATACTCGGTGCTTTAATTGCGGTCAAATCGGTCATGTGCAAAGAAACTGTAAAAATAGAAGGCGCACTAACCCAGGAGGAAACGTAACTCATAGAAGAGAACAGGGGGGTTCTGGTTATGATGGTAATGAGGTACCAAGACTCCCAGGGTACTGTAGTCGCTGTGGAAAAGGGAAACATTGGGTTCGGGATTGTCAATCTAAGCGAGATGTGCAAGGCAATATCTTGCCGAAGGGAAACGGCAGGAGGGGGCCATCGGCTCGGGCCCCCGTAAACAATGCCAGCCGAATTCCTTTGGCCAGTCAGTATATGCTAGTTGGGTTGTATAATAAAGTTTAATTGTTAATAAACTCAGCCAACATCTGGCGCCCAACGTGGGGCCCGATGGGTTCCACAATCCCTAATGATATGAGGGAAGATTCAGTATTCCACGGGATAGAAATGTTGTTTCAGGGTATTGGCAAAATTGCAACTGCTGTTGCAAAACTCTTTCCTGCATTATACTTAGAGGGAAGTCTTTGTTTTCTCATTGTCCTTTTATTACAATATTTCGTGCTTAGAAGGATTAGAAGACAGGCTAATGGCATAGAAAAGACGGAAGGGTCAGTAAGTTCTATCCTTTTGGAAAAGATTGCAGATTTGACTGGACAGATAGAAAGGCTGAGGTATGAAAATGAAGGGATGGGAAAACGGATAGAATTTTTGGCATTTGGTAGTGATGAAGGACAGAAAATAGAGAGACCGGAAAGCCAGAAAAATCAGGAAGAGTCAATAAGCTCTATCCTTTTGGAAAGAATTACTGACTTGACTGAACAAATAGGCAAAATACAGAGAAAAGTGGAAGGGCTGGAAAAGCAGAAGGCACCTTTGGTTGAAAAGGGTGGAGAAGGTCAGAAACCAGAGGCAAAGGAAGCCAGACCGACCAAAAGGTCTTTGGAAGTAAATGTACCAGTGGAGGATACTTCCACAGTCACCCAGGCACCTTCAGCTTTTCCAGTCACTGTAAGACATGTAATCGAGCCAAATGGTGCTGAGGGTCATGACGAAATAGCCTGGTGTCCTGTAGACATGATGGATTTAAAACATTTTAAGGAATCCGTCATCAGATATGGTATGCATTCTAACTTCGTTAAACAAATGTTAAACAGCTGGGCCTATCAGAATAGACTTGTTCCCCAAGATTGGAAAAATTTAGTTTCAGCGGTATTGGAAGCAGCACAACAGTTACAGTGGTTATCATGGTGGCGAACAGAGGCTATAAAAATAGAACAAGAAAATATCGCACAGGGAATAAATATTAATAGAGATCAGTTACTTGGTGATAGACCATACACTAACATGAGAGAGCAAATTCAAGCTGACGATAGAGTGACTAAACAATGTCGTAAGGCAGCCTTGAGAGCTTGGGAGCTGGTAGAGGAACCTGGGAAAACAACTATTTCTTTTACTAAGGTGTTCCAAGGACCTCTGGAGCCCTTTACAGAATTTTTGCAGAGATTAGGATCTGCTATGGATAAGGCGATGCCAGATTCTGATAACAAAAAGGCATTAAAACTTATCATGGCTTATGAAAATGCAAATGCTGAATGTAAGAAGGTGCTTAGACCGTTAAAGGAAAGAGGCGCTCCATTAGATGACTGGGTAAAGGAGACAGTTAATATCAACTCTCAGGAATATCAGAATAATATTGTGGGACAAGCTTTAGTCAGAGAGCCCAGATATCATAATACTCGGTGCTTTAATTGCGGTCAAATCGGTGATGTGCAAAGAAACTGTAAAAATAGAAGGCACACTAAACCAGGAGGAAACGTAACTCATAGAAGAGAACAGGGGGGTTCTGGTTATGATGGTAATGAGGTACCAAGACTCCCAGGGTACTGTAGTCGCTGTGGAAAAGGGAAACATTGGGTTCGGGATTGTCAATCTAAGCGAGATGTGCAAGGCAATATCTTGCCGAAGGGAAACGGCAGGAGGGGGCCATCGGCTCGGGCCCCCGTAAACAATGCCAGCCGAATTCCTTTGGCCAGTCAGTATATGCTAGTTGGGTTGTATAATAAAGTTTAATTGTTAATAAACTGAGCCAACATCTATGAGACCTGAACTCTGTGAATATACTCTGAGGTAAAATTTTATATCAAGAAGCAGCATGGAAGAAATAAAAACAAAACCCAAAAGTGACCTAGATTTTTTTCAAGACAGGGTTTCTCTGTGTAGCTTTGGCTGTCCTGTACTTACTTTGTAGATCAGGCTGGCCTTGAACTCACAGTGATCCACCTGCCTCTGCTTCCCAAGTGCTGAGATTAAAGGCATGTGCCACCACACCTGGCTAGTGGCCCATATTTTTTGTGTGGAACAAACTATTTCACTCTCCTGAATATACTCTCCTGACATGGCAATGGTAGGAAATTTCATTGGAATTGTGATGATTCATTAGATAGTTGCACAGAGTTATAAAGTGCTTCCTGGTTTTTAAGTCTTTCATATAGAAATTTTTATTGATGGGCAATAGTAACTAGTTATTTTGCCTAAAATAATGGAAAGTTAACTGAACTATGAAGAGAATACCATGCTCTTGCACAAGACATGAGTTCAATTTCCAGAACCCATGCAAGGTGTTTCACAACTGCCTGAAACTTAACTATAGAGGTATTAGTTGTCTCTTAACATCATTTGTCCTTATTATGTACACTTACCCTCCCAAGACACATACACACCTAAAAATAATGTTAATATTTTTATATTTATTGAAGTAATTACCACAAATTTTATTCATTTTTAACATTTACAACATTTGTATTACAGTTTCTTTAATCATTGTGGATGTTTTTTGAGTGCATAGATGTCACAAGGCATTTCTAAGAGTTCTTTGCCTTCTCTCACTATATGGGTCCTGGACATGAACTCCAGCTATCAGTCTTAGTGGCAAATGATTTAAATGTAGAGCCATATTATTGGCCAGAAATGTATTTTGCAAACTTGAATTTCATTGCATAGTATCAAAGGTAAAAGTTAAAAAAAACCTACACATTGTCCACTTGCATATGGTCAAGCATAAATACATAATCATTTTACTAAACTGGCTTTGTAGGTTGCAATAAAGATTTAATGTTTGTACTAACTGCTTTCAGTACAAAACCATTCTAATCTCTTATTTCATAAAATTATTAATTTGGTGCTATTTATGAAATATTTGATATAAGACTCCTTATATTTTGTACACCACGTGTCAACAATTATTGTTAACCTTCCTAGAAACAAAACACATCAGACATTTGGAAATGGGTGAGGGAACAACAATTGGGATGTAATCAGATTAAATTATAATAAAGAAGGGGGAATATGGGCCTCTACATATCACCCAAATTCTGTCTCATATTCAGCAGTTTTTGATAATTTTACAGGTCATTTTTTGATCTCTACACTAATTTTTCTGAGGATACAGACTTGGATTCTAGCACCTCCATTACACAGTCCATTGGTTCTCATGCCATATTCTGTCCTCTGTTGAATTCCGTGCATACATGGTGTACATAAACACACACACACACACACACATTAACACACACACACACACACACACACACACACACACACACACACATATATATATTCAAAAAGAATAAGTGCACATTTTAAAAATTCATGGCTGGAAACTTATGTGCATGAAGTTATAGGGGAAATTAAAAACCATAAAAGATCTCATACAGAATGTACTCACACTGCACTTTAATTTTCTTTCTTTGAGAAAATATGATGTGACAGAAATTGAATCGAAATGTACATCTAGGCAAAAGGGTTGTTGTTGTTGTTGTTGTTGTTATGAAATTATTTTTTGTTGTTTGTGGTGGTGAGATTATTCTCTTTTTTAATTTTTAAATTTTATTTTATTAATTTATTCTTATTACATCTCAATGGTTAACCCATCGTTTGTATCCTCCTGTTCCTCCCTCCCTCCCCTTTCCCCCTTACTGCCATCCTCTATGACTGTGACTGAGGGGGGACTTCCTCTCCTTTTATATGCCCATAGGGTATCATGTTTCTTCGTGGTAGCCTGCTATCCTTCATCTGAGTGCCTCCAGGTCTCCCCATCCAGGGGACATGGTCAAATATGAGGCACCAGAGTATGTGTGAAAGTCATACCCCACTCTCCACTCAACTGTAGAGAATGTCCTGTCCATCGGCTAGATCTGGGTAGGGATTTGAAGTTTACAGCCTGAATTCTCCTTGACTGGAGCCATAGTTTCTGGGGGACCCCTGGGCCCAAATCTGCCTATCATAATGTTCTTCTTGTAGGTTTCTAGGACCATCTGGATCCTTCTAAATTGCTATTCTCCCATGCTTCTCTCATCTAGAGTCAAAATAGGATGTCCTCCCCTCTGTCTCAGTTTCCTGGTAAGTGAAGATTTTCATGGAACATGCCTCTTGGGCTAGTATGCAGATATAAGTGAGTATATATCATTTGACTCTTTCTGCTTCTGGGTTAACTCACTCATTATGATCATTTCTAGTTCAATCCATTTGTCTACAAATTTCAGGAAGTCCTTGTTTTAATAGCTGAGTAGTATTCCATAGTGTACATGTAACACAGTTTCTTTATCCATTCTTCTACTGAGGTACACTTAGGCTGTTTCCATGTTCTGGCTATTATGAATAAGGCTGCTATGAACATGGTTGAGCAAATGTTCTTGTGTGCTGGAGCATCTTCTGAGTATATTCCAATGAGTGAAATAGCTGAGTTCTGAGGAAGCCCTATTCCCATTTTTCTGAGATAGCACCAGATCGATTTCCAAAGTGGCTGTACTAGTTTGCATTCCCACCAGCAATGAAGGAGTGTTCCTCTCTCTCCACATTCTCACCAGCATGTGATGTCACTGGAATTTTTTATCTAAGCCATTCTGATGGGTGTAAGATGGAATCTCAGAGTTGTTTTGATTTGCATTTCCCTGATGATTAAGGAGATTGAGCATTTCTTTAAGTGTTTCTCAGCCATTTGATATTCCTCATCCAGTTAGACCAGCACCATTTGTTGAAGATGCTATCCTTTTTCCATTGCATGGATTTGGCTTTTTTTGTCAAAAATCAAGTGACCATATGTGTGTGGATTCATACCTGGGTCTTCAATTTGATTTCACTGATCAACTAGCTTGTTACTGTGTCAGTATCATGCTGTTTTAATTTCTGTTGCTTTATAGTACAGCTTTAGATCAGGTATGAAGATTCCTCTGGAGGATCTTTTATTGTACAAGATTGTTTTAGCTATTCTGTGTTTTTTGTTTTTCCATATGAAGTTCAAAAGTGAAATTTCAATGTCTTTAAAAAATTGTGCAGGCCTTTAGACAGAGATTGCATTGACTCTGTAGATTGCTTTTGGTAAGATGGCCATTTTTATGATGTTAATTCTCCCTATCCATGAACAAGGAAGATCATTCCATCTTCTCATGTCATCTTCAATCCCTTTCTTCAGAGTTTTGAAAGTTTTTTCAAACAAGTCCTTTACTTGCTTGGTTAGAGTAACTCCTAAATATTTTATATTGCTTTTGGCTAATGTTAAAGTATGGTTTTCCTAATTTCTTAGTGTGCACATTTGTAATTTGTGTATAGGAAGGCTACTGACTTTTTTTAGTTAATTTTGTATCCAGCCAACTTGCTGAAGGTTTTTATCAGTTGTAGTAGTTCTCTGGAAGAATTTTGAGCGTCAATTATGTACACTTTCATATCATCTGCAAATAGGGATAATTTGACTTCCTCCTTTCCCATTTGTTTACCCTTCGTCTCCTTTTGTTGTCTTATTGGTCAGGCTAAAACTTTGAGTACTATATTGAAGAGAAATGGTGAGAGTTGGCAGCTTTGCGTTGTTCCCAATTTTAGAGAAATTTCCTTGAGTATCTCACCATTTACTTTGAATTTGGCTATTGGCTTGCTGTATATATCCTTTATTATGTTGTGGAAAGTGCCCTTCATCCTTGATCTCTCCAAAATTTTAAACATGAATGGGTGTTGGATTTTATCAAATGCTTTCTCTGCATCTAAGGAGATGATCATGTTGTTTTTAAGTTTGTTCATATGGTGGACTACATTTATGTATTTCCATATATTAAACCATCCCTGCATGCCTAGAATGAAGCCTACCTGGTCATGGTGAATGATATCTTTGATATGTTCT
The DNA here is from genome assembly GCF_964271855.1 of Acomys minous. Lineage (NCBI taxonomy): Eukaryota > Metazoa > Chordata > Mammalia > Rodentia > Muridae > Acomys > Acomys minous. The sequence continues at coordinate 773,295 of NC_140502.1, read as the reverse complement.
TGTATTCGTTTTGCAAGTATTTTATTGAGTTTTTTGCATCACTGTTCATAAGAGAAATTGGTCTAAAATTTTCTTTGTTGGGTCTTTATGAGGTTTAGGTATCAATATGACTGTGGCTTCATAGAATGAATTTGGTAATGTCCCATCTATTTCTATCTTTTGGAGTAGCTTGAAGAGTATCAGTATTAGCACACACTTGAATGTCTGGTAGACTTCTGCACTGGCCTTTTTGGAACTAGGCCTTTTTTGTTAGGAGACTATCAATGATTGCTTCTATTTCTGTAGGGGAAATGGGACTATTTAGCTTGTTTATCTGTTCTTCACTCAATTTTGACAAGTGAAATTGATCAAGGAAATTGTCCATTTCTCTTAAATTTTCAAATTTTGTGTTATGCCTTTGAAGAATCTTATGATTCTTTGTATTTCTTCAGTGTATGCTGTTATGTCTTCCTTTTCATTTCTGATTTTGTTGATTTGGGTACTGTCTCTCTGCCTTTTAGTTAATTTGGCTAATGGTTTGTCTATCTTGTTGATTTTCTCAAAGAACCAGCTCTTGATTTTGTTGATTATTTGGACTGTTTTCTTTGTTTCTAATTTATTAATTTCAGCCACAAGTTTGATTATTTCCAGGTGTTTACTCCTCTTGAGGGTGTCTGCTTCTTTTTTTCCTAGGGCTTTCAGCTGTGTCGTTAAGTTGCTTATGTGCAATGTTACCAATTTCTTTTTAAAGGCACTTAGTGCTATGAATTTTCCTCTTAGCACTGCTTTCAATGTATCCTACAAATTTGGGTGTGTTGTTCCTTCATTTTCATTGAATTTCAGAAAGTCCTTAATTTATTTCTTTATTTCTTCCCTGACCCAGGTGTCATTTAGCAGAGAGTTGTTTAGTTTCCATGTATGTGTAGGCTTTTTGTTATTTCTCTTGTTGTTGAATTGCAGCCTAAGACCATGGTGATCTGATAGGATACAGGGTATTATTTCAATCCTCTTGTATCAGTTGAGGCTTGCTTTGTGACCTACAATATGATCAATTTTGGAGAAGGTTCAATGGTGTGCAGAGAAGAAGGTATATTCCTTCTTGTTTGGGTGAAATGTTCTATAGATTTCTGTTTTATTCATTTGATTCATGACATTGGTTAGTGATGCTATTTCTCAGCTTACTTTCTATTTCAATTACTTATCCTTCAGTGAGAGTGGGGTGTTGAAGTCTCCCACTATTATTGTGTGGGGATCGATGTGTGGTTTAAGCTTCATTAACAGATCTTTTACAAATGTGGGTGCCCTTGTATTGGGAGCATAGATATTCAGAATTGTAATGTCATCTTGGTTGATTTTACCTTTGATGAGTATGAAGTGTCCTTCCTCATGCCTTTTGATTAATTTTGGTTGAAAGTCTATTTTGTTCATATTAAAATGTCTATGCCTACTTGCTTCTTGGGACCATTTGCTTGGAATATTTTTTCCAACCAGTTACCCTGAAGTAATGTCTATCATTATGGGTGAGAGGTGTTTCTTGGATTCAGAAAAATGTTGGATCATGTTTATGCACCCATTCAGTTAGTCTGTGTCTTTTTATTGGAGAATTGAGACCATTGATGTTGAGAGATATTAATGACCTGTGACTTTTAAGAGTCTTACTTTTGATGCTGGTTCCAGTTGAGCATTTGTGTAGTTGTGTTTTTGCCATCGTATAGTTATCTATTTCTTGTGTAGTTTTGGTTGTAGCTTGTTCCTTTGGGATGGAGTTTTCCCTCTAGTAATGTCTATAAAGCTGGATTTGTGGATAGGTATTGTCTGAATTTGTTTTTGTCATGGAATATTTTGTTTTCTCCATCAATGGTTATTGAAAGTTTTGCTGGGTAAAGTAGTCTAGCCTGGCATCTGTGGTCTCTTAGGATTTGCAGGATCTCTGTCCAGGCCCTTCTGGCTTTTATGGTCTCTGCTGAGAAGTTGAGTGTAATTCTGATATGTTTGCCAATAAATGTTATTTGGCCATTTTCCCTTGCAGCTTTTAGTATTTTTTCTTTGTTCTGTATGTTTTGTGTTTGGTTATTATGTGACAGGTAGTTTTTCTTTGCTGGTCTCTTTTATATGGTGTTCTGTAGGCCTCTTGTATGTTTATAGGCATCTCTTTCTTTAGATGGGGAAGTTTTCTTCTATGATTTTGTTGAGAATAATTTCTGGGCCTTGGATTCTGATATCTTCTCTTTCTTCAATGTCTATTATCCCCAGATTTCTTCTTTTCATGGTGTCCTTAATATCTTGGATGTTTTGTTTCAGGATTTATCGAGATTTAGCATTTTCTTTAATGGTTGCTTCAATATCTATGATAGTATCTTCTATACCTGAGATTTGTTCCTCCATCTCTTGGAGTCTGTTAGAAAAGCTCGCCTCTGTGTTGCTCACCTTCTTCTCTGAGTTCTCACGTTCCAGTTTTTCTTCTGTCTGTGCAGTTATCATTGAATCCATTTTCATCTTCAGATCTTTAATTGATTTTTTTATTTCTTTCATCTGATTGTTTGTATATTCCTTAGTTTTCTCCATTGCCTCTTTATAGGCCTTCAGAGCTTGAACTGTTTTATTGATTTCCTTCATCTGTTTGTCTGTATTTTCCTGAAATATTTCCAGTGCCTCTCTTCTGGCTTTATTTTTTTATGTCTTCCACCTGTTTGGCTGCGTCTTTCTGCATTTGATTACAAATTTTATTTGTTTCCTCCATTATCATCCTCATTACTAAGGATTTGAGGTCATTGTCTTGTATTTCCATTGTGTATGAGTTCTCTGGGTTGTTTTCTTTGGGATAACTGGAATCTGGAGACACCATATTGTTTTGGATTTTTTTGTGTATCCTATTACGCTGTCCTTTAGACATCTTGCCTTCTCTGTTTTTGTTGGGTAGCTTCCAGAGTTCGGTGGAGGTAGTCTAATGATAGATTCACTTGTTTTCTCAGGATATCCCTAGGCCATAAGCTCTGATGCCTCACTCATCTGGATGGCTAGTTTGGGACTCTCACAGCCAGTGATCCTCAGCTCCCTTCTACGTGGGTCCTGCAATTGTTCTGGGTCTCTGAATGTGTGTTGAGCCAGGCCAAAGTGTTCACAGCCTTCTTGGCCCCCTTGTAGAACTTGAGCTCTCTCAGGACTAAAGCAGGTCAGGTGGAGGTGTTCTGATGACCACTCTACTCCCTGTCTCCCTGAGAATTGCCTAGTCTTGGAGCTTTGGTGCTGTATTGGTCTGTGGTTCCTGGTAGCGTTTCAAGACCCAGATCATTGCAGTGTCCAGGTTAGTGTCACAGTTCCCAAACCGTCCACATACTGAGTCCAGTTTGTGTTTCTGGGCCCAAACCAGTCTCAGAGCCTATTCCACACACTTAGTCCAATTAGTGCTGAGTCAAACCTGGCTCTTAGGCCCAAAGTGCACACTGAGCTCTCCAAGTTCAGTTAGAGTCTCAGGACCCAAACTTCCTGCTGTATCCAGTTAGATTCTCAGGGCTGGCACTGCCCATCAAGACCAGCCAGAGACTCCAGGCTCAACCCACGTTCTGAGATGAGCTAGATTCTCTGGGACCAAACTGCCTGCCAAGATCAGCTAGAGTCTCTGGGCCCAACTGCCCACCAAGCACAGTTAGGGATTCTGGCCCCAAACCACACACTGAGCTCAGCCAGGTCTCAGGGGTGGAATTGCACACTGAGCTCTGCCAGGGACTCTGGACCCACACTTCACGTTGAATTCAGCCTGGAACTCTGGGCCTAAACTGCACAGAGAGCCCAGTCAGAGTCTCAGGAATACGGCTCTGTGCAAAATTCATCTAGAGTCTCTGGGCTCAGACTGCCCACCATGTCCATCTAGGGACTCTGGGTTGAATCTGTGCACTGAGCTCAGCCTGCTTCTCAGCAGCAGAACGACGTGCTGAGCTGATCCTGTGTCTCCGTGGCGGAACTGCATGAGCTGAGCTAGCACCTTCGAAGCAGAACTGTGCACTGAGCTGAGCTTGGGACTCAGGGGTCGAACTGCACACTGAGCTCAGCCTGCATCTCAGCAGCGGAACTGTGCGCTGAGCTGAGATAGTGTCTTTATGGCACAACTGCGTGCTGAGCTGAGCTTGTGTTTCTGGGGCTGAACTGCACATCAGGTCCAGTTTGGATCTCAGAGCATGAGCCGTGCGCCAAGTTGAGCTTGGATCACGAAGCCCAAACCATGCATCACAACTAAAATCTTGCCCCAAGTCTCCTCTCCCACAGCAACTCCCACCAGCCACCACACCAATCACCTCCTCCTGAGGGCTCCGAGGTGCAGACCTCAGCCACCGCCATCGCAGTTGCCGCTGCTGCTGCTGCCGCTCCTGTCTGAGAAAATCTGCATTCCTTCAATGCCCAGGGGCACACAGGTCCTCTGCAGTCTGGTCCCTTCGCACCGTGGAGCACTCCTGCTGCAGTGGTGTGGGGACCTCGGTATTCATGGTTCAGAATTCTGTGCAATTCCCTGAATTGTTTACTGGAGCTTCTAAACATGGTCCACACTGTTCACCGCCATCTTGGATCTTCCCTGTTATGACATTGTTAATGTTAGTATTCCTGTGACTGACAATGGATAAAATGGTATATTTTATTTTTGTAGTTGCCTTTTAGACTCCTTCAGCATCCCTTTGTTGGTGGAGAGGATTATCAATGTAAAGTTTATCACAGTAGCAAACACTCACTTGTTCCATTAGAAATTTCATGTTCTGGGCAAGGGATGCAAATAAAGCAGCAAGCTGACATTCCTTCCCGCCTTAACTTTCTGAATCCAGGATGACAGTCACCACTGCATACAGAGGGAAGCATCTGAGGAAACAAGATACATATTGAGTTTTACCTACTTCATCCATAACTATATTATATTAGCATGTTGAAATATCAATATGCTTATTTTATATACAGAAGCTGAGGAACCACATATCACTTAGCACTTTGTATAATGCCATACATGTGAATGTATTAAAACAAGTTGATGAAAATTGAGATTTTTATCAAAACTTAGACATTATGGAAACAATTTTAGTGTACTTTGTGCAAACACTACAGAGAGTGCAACCTGGTTTCCTTGCTGATTTTCATCAAGCTGACACAATGTACAGTAAAAGATAGAGAACGTGGAATGAACCTTACCTGATAAATTATCTCTATCAGAATAGCTCATCTTTCTAATGCTAATGCATTTTATTATTTGGTATTCATTGAAGGCATGCCCAGTCTACTAAAGGCAAGCTGTTGCTAGGAAAGGATGTATGAGAAATGAAACAAAGCAAGCGAGTAAGCAGTGTTCTTTCAAGGGCCTATGCTTAATTTCAGTCTCCAAATTCTGTCCTTCTCTTCCCTTGTCTATAACCAATGAGCCAAAATGACTGTTAATTCTCACTTTGCTCATGGCCAGAGTGTAATCAAAGCAATGACTTTGCAAGATATTATGAAAGCACCTTTAAAACAGGGGAAATATCTCCTCAAGTCTCAGATAATAAACACATACTCCAGTAAATTAAGACTTCAAATCTTCACAAACATCGTGTAAAGAAAAAACACAGTTGAAAAGAGAATCCTAGTGACAAAGTTCTGAGTTGATGTGTAAGAAGCTGTAATGTGATGTATTTCCTGAACTGAGAAGACCTTAAGGAGCCTACAAATACTGTGGGAACCTGAGTAAAAGTTAATTTGTCTTTATGGCACCAGCCAAGGATAATACATGCAGTAAACTTTGAACCCCTACGCAGATCTAGCCAACAGACAGGACATTCTCTACAGTTGACTGGAGAATGGGGACTGACTTTCACACAAACTTTGGTGCCCCATATTTGACCATGTTCTGGTGGCATTCAGACGAAGGATAGCACACTACCAATAAGAGACTTGATACCCTATGAGCAAATACAAGGGCAGGCGGTAACTCTCAGTCACAGATGTAGGGGAGGGGAGTAGGGGAAAAGTAGGAGGGAGGGAGGAATGGGAGGATACAAGGTATGGGATAACAATTTAGACTTAATATGAATAAATTAATAAAATATTTTAAGTTTGTTTGATGTTATTTGAAAGTTTTCTTAGGTTAAAGGAAGTTTATCTTTGTATTATACTGAGTTTTATGATGAGGCTCTGTAAGGAGCATTAGAAATTAGTTGATCGTTGCATGCTCGTTTGAATCCTTCAGTCAGTATTAAGGTCTAAGAGAAAAATCTCATTGTCACTGGTACACAGGTTCATCTCATATTCTCCACATGTACAGTTAAATAGAATGCTTCTTTTTGCTGTGATGGTTGTGAAATAGTGTCTCACTCTGTAGCATTGGGATACTTCAACTCTCTATCTAGAACAGGGAACATTACTTTCATTTTTTAACTTTTCTTATAATTTATTCATATTATATCTCAATCCTTATTCCATTCCTCATATCCTGGCACTCCTCCCTCCCTCCCGCTTTCACCCTATTTCTTTCTCCTATGTCTGTGACTGAGGGGGACCTCCTCCCCCTGTACATGATCATAGGGTATCAAGTCTCTTCTTGGTAGCCTGCTATCCTTCATCTGAGTGTCACCAGGCCTCCCCATCAAGGGAACATGGTCAAATATGGGGCAATAGAGTTTGTGTGAAAGTCAGTCCCCACTGTCCACTCAGCTGTGGTCAATGTCCTGTCCATTGGCTAGGTCTCATTGGGGTTTGATGTTTACTGCATGTATTGGCCTTAGTTGGTGCCATATGTTGAGAATAAATCCTGGTCAAAGATCTGCCATGATAATGTTCTACTTGTAGGTTTCTAGGATCCTCTGGATCCTTCTATTTACCTGTTCTCCCACATTTCTCTCACCTAGAGTCCCAATAGGATGTATTCACTCACATCTATCTCAATTTCCTGCTAAGTGAAGACTTTCAAGGGACATGCCCCTTGGGCTAGTGTGCAATTATAAGTGAGTATATACATCTTTAGTCATCAGAGAAATGCAAATCAGAACAACTTTGAGATTCTGTCTTACATCCATCAGAATGGCTAACATAAAACATTCAAGTGACACCACATGGTGGTGAGGATGTAGAGAAAGAGGAACACTCCTTCATTGCTGGTGGCAGTGCAAACTTGTACAACCACTTTGGAAATCTATCTGGAGCTATTTCATAAAATTGGGAATAGGGCTTCCTCAAGACCCAGCTATTCCACTCTTTGGAATATACCCAGAAGATGCTCCAGCACACAACAAGGGCATATGCTCAACCATGTTCATTGTAGTCATTTCATAATAGCCAGCACCTGAAAATAGCCTAAGTGTCCCTCAGTAGAAGAATAGATAAAGAAACTGTGGTACATTTACACTATGGAATACTGGAGTACTACTCAGCTATTAAAAACAAGGACTTCCCAAAATTTTTGGACAAATGGATGGAACTAGAAAAGATCATACTGAGTGAGTTAACTCAGAAACAGAAAGACTCAAATGGCATATACTCACTTATAATTGGACACTTTCTCTCTTTTAAAAATATATTTTCACATTTATTTTGGCACTTGGTAAGATTCTTTTATTTAAGTAATTTATTCAGATTAAATCTAATTTTTTTAATCCCCTGACTATGTCTTCCAATTCCCTATCTCTCTCTCTTTTATCCTATTCACCTTCCTTAGGTCTGTGACAGAAGGCAACATCGTCTCCCACTATAAGATCACAGTCTATCAGGTCTCTTCCTGGTATCCAGCTTACTTTTCCTCTGAGCATCACCAGGTCTCCCTACTGAGGGGAAGCAGTCAAATAGGGGATACCAGAGTTCATGTCTGAGTTAGTCCATGCTATCCACACAATTGTGGAGAATGTGCTGTCCATTGGCTAGATCTGGATTTGGATTCTAAGTTTATTGCATACATTGTCCTTGGTTAGTAATGGATTTTTAGCTGACCGGCCGGAGTCCAGATCTGCCAGCCTTAGTTGTCTTCTTGTAGGTTTCTAGGACCCTCTGGGTCCTTCTATTTCTACATTCATCCTTACCTCTCTCACCTAAAGTCCCAGTAAGAAGTCCCAGTATCTATCCCAATCTTCAGCTAGGCACTTGCTAAGACTGTAATGACCATTTTGAAGAAAAGTAGAGACAGTGCATATTGCTGCTCCATTTCTGTTCAATACTTTAAGGCATGGTCTCTATGTCACACTGGCAGCCTTAGATTAGCTATATAGAGCAAACTGGCCACATATCAACAGGGAATTTTCTAAATCTCCCTACAAACTGTTTAGATTAAAATGTATACCACAGATTACCCATAATCATAAAATTCTGATTTTAATTGAAATTTTTTTCTCTTCATCTAGTACAATGTTTGCAATCTCTTTGCCATAAAAATCCTTTTCTCTCAAGACATTACCTGTTCTTTGTATTCCGAAATGTGTCCATTTTACTCTGAATGGATGAGGGACTTCTTTATAAAACATTTATGAATATTTTTGTATAAACATATAATTCCATCTTAGAGTGTATTTAAATGATGTATCTCATTTAACTGATCTGCATTTTTGAATCAGGATTGCATTTCTTGAATGAAATAGAATAGTGGTGTGTTGTTGAATTGTCTTGATATGTGTTTACTTAAGAATTAATCCATCCATGTCCATCAAAGTGAATATTTTCATGAGTTTTTTCTTTGTTTCCATTTCACAACAATGCATCACCCCCATTTTTATAGAAGGAGTTTATTCTGGGTAAAAATAACTTTTCTTATGGAAGTATTAAAGAAAAATTTTGGGGTGTTGTTGTTTTGTTGTTATTGTTGTTGTTGTTTTATTGATCCAATCTTATTTCTATGAAATTTTTGTTAGAGAATGTGATCATTAACAATAAATTGTTGTAAATTATTTGGTGAGTATTGTTAATTTGTTGATGTTGTAGTATTTCATAGTTTCCTAGTAGTTGTTTTTCTCTGGAGCTTAGTGCTTTCTATGTGTTCCTTTGATTCTTTCATTCATCATGTGAAATGATTCAATTAGTGTCTTTTGTAGTGCTGTTTTAGTGGTTATAAATTCCTGTGATTATGTGTATTATTTAACTTTGTTTTGTACCCTTCTATTATGAGGAATAACTTTTCTGTGTATAGTTACTGTGGTTGGCTGTAAAATGTTTGAAATACATCGCTATTACTCTTCTCTTGTAAGAATATCCATAATGAAATTGGCCATTATACAGATGGGAATTTGTTATGACAGAATCTTCTGCACTGCAGCCTTCAAATTTATGTCTTTGTTACAAAATAATTTTTACGTCAAATATGACAAGGGTTGTTCCTTTATGGATTTTTAAATGTTTGCTATATAAATGACTATTATATCTTGATGGGCACACATTTCACTTGAAATTTATGATTACATTATACTGGATAGAGTGTTGATGAGTTGAGTGTGTCCTTCTTTTTCCCCTTGTGAACCTGGATTGTAAATTTGATCTTTTAATAAGAAACCCTCAGTCTCCTATATTTTGAATCTTCTGTTTTGTTTTATTTTTGTTTTAGTCTGAGTTTTCTAATACTTATGCATAACATTCAAGCTTTGCAATCCTGTCTTTATCTTGTACAATTGTCTTGCAGAGACTTTTTACTTAAAATTTTATTTTATTTATTATGTTTTTCCTTTACATATTTTTGTTGGAATATTTTTAGTATTTTGTCCCTTCATGGGATTCCTTTTTCACATCCTTTTCCAGCGGCTTATTTTATGTTAGTTTTTGTGACCCCTTGTATCCTTCCAGATGTATGTCTCCTCTTTTCACTTTTCATAGAACATTATAATAATCATTCTTTGAATTATGTATTTAGCATATCATTGAAAATACTCTTATTTAAGACTATGACTGTAACATTTTGAGCTAGGTAGATTTGATATCATCATTTTTATGTTTGTTTGTTTCTGCATGTATCCTGATATGCATATCTGGAAGCAGAGCAATGGTTCTATATTTTTTTAATATTGAGTATTTTTCCAGAAAATGTTTTTGTAATGCTCAATCAAGCTGTGTTTAGAACACACATGATATTTCATTGCTGCCATTGAATGTATACGTATCTCAGTAGCTAAACTTCAGAATCTGTGTTTCTTTACATAACAATGATTCCCCTTATCACTCTGAGAAGGACTATTAACTACAAATGTCACAGTACATAAGTAACCTGAGATATCATTTAAAATGTAGCTTTAAGTTCAGAAGAACTTCTGGACTTAACCTCTTTAAAATTAAAAAAAAAACTTTGTAGTTGTGTACTTCAAATAGAATTACCTTAAAACCAACCAGACTAGAATTCATACTTGTGACATACCCTAGAGCTATGATGGAATTTTTTGTTCACAAATTTCTGCATAGCAAAAATGTATTACTACCAATACCTCCAAATACACAGAAGGAATCTAGACACCAGTTCATTAGTTTGAATGAACTATACAACAATTAAGAGGACCAAGCAAGGATACTGTAGTGAGCAGTTTCTTTACATGGCATAATTCAGAGATGAGGCATGGATAAACTGTGAGTATCAATTGATTTCTTGCACCCATTTTGCACATCAAAGCTGTCTCACATTCCCAGGAATCTGCATCACTCTTTTAATGTCCATATACACCACATGCTCCAGTATTGCATGGACATATATCCAGAAGAAAACCCATATACACATAAAAAAGAAAGAAAATACAAAGTAATAATTAATAAAATATTTAACATGTATCACAAAATTATTAATTTATGATTAGAAGGGTTGACAATTTAGGGATTCTTTGTCAGAAGGCTTAATCAAACATATAAAATAAAACTGTTGCCTTCTCTTTGATCACTTCCCTCTGATGGGGTACCTTACCAAATCACAGAGGAAGAATATGCATTCAGTCCTTATGATACTTGATAGGCTGGGGTCAGTGAGTAGGGGAGAAGGGTTCCCCTCTCTGAGGACTAGGGAAGGGGCATATGAGGAAGGAGGAGAGAGGGTGAGCCTGGAAGGACATGAGGGAGGGGGCTAAGACTGGGATGTAAAATGAATAAAATGAAAAATTAAAATTAAAAAAATAATTAAAACTGAAAGAAATGATGAGATTTTTCTAATGCCTTTGTATTCTTAATTTCCTACATCATTACAGTTGGCCTCAGTCTCTTTAACTTTTTTATCAGAGATTTATAATAAGTGAAGAAATCACTATATAGTAATAAGAATGGTACCATGAATATATTGCTCACTTTACTAAGTATTATAAATGAGTGGTCAAAAGTTGTTTCATATTCATATTTAAAAGAAAAATACAGTTTCCATTATAATAAAATACAGTGTAACTATTGCATGAACTCCTTGAAGTATTAACATCAAAAATAGTGAAAATAAAAAGTATAACAAAGGAGACTAGAAATAGGTTCCTTATGTGACAATTTATTTCATTTCACTAATTTATAAAAAAGCATAAGAGGACCAAGTAAAAACACAGTGTTTATTTGTATGTAATGGAAGTCAGTACAGTCCTTGAAACCCACCTGTTGACTTCCTGTGGCCCACTCTAGAATGTCTTCAGATAAATGCAGCTGTTGATCATGTGGAAAATATAGGTTAACCTTTCCTATCTTCACCTTAAGTTCAAAATCAGGTGGGAGATTCCAAATGTAGAAAATGTCATACTCTTTCTGAAGTTTTTCTTTCTGGTTCATGGTCACTTTGTCTCCAGTAGGACTAGTGAAGTGGGTCTTTCTCATCAAGGAGTGCATCTGAAAAAGAGGCAGTATTATATAATCCATATGCCCTACCATGATTGGAGAAAATGTATGATGATTTCATCTGAAATGCAATTTTATTGAAGGTATCAGGTGGAGATTCTCAATGAAATCAGAACATTATATTAATTTGTCATAATGTTTGCAGAATTTTAGTTCACTGAAAGGAAACTAAGAAACACAAGCATAGACAAGCACTTATACATCTAACATAGATGTACAACTCACAACCACACACACAACACACACACACACTCATGCATCTGCACATTGAGAGACCTACATCTATATATAGACACACACATAATATAGCTACATATTTGTTTACACACACATTAGCATACATGTTCAGACACACATCTAAGCATACAGGCACAGAAAGACATATATACACCCAAACAGACCCACAAGTACAGAAATATACCAAACACATACATAGACACACACATGCACAGACAAATACACACAGGGAGATGTAATGAGATACAAACATTCACAGGGACATTGACACAAAAACACATTTATGCTCAGAAAATCAAAGGAGATACAGACAGAAACATGTGCACACACAGACACAGACAGAGCAAGATATATACATATGTGCAATCCAATATACAGAAACACAGAGCACACAGGTACATGCACTGACAAATACAATCAGAAATATACACAAAACAGCAACAAACATACACATGGCACTGAAACAAAGACAATTTATGCTCACTTCTACAAACAGACAGATAGTCAGGTAAACAGAAACACACACACACAAATGCACACATATCTGTGCATACACACATAAACACAGATATACACACAGAAACACATTAGAAACACAAATACAGTGAGAAACATATATTCAAACAAATGAGTGTGTGTGGTTGTTTGTGTTTGTGTGTGTGTGTGTGTGTGTGTGTGTGTAATAAACTGATTCACATAACTATTTCTGTGAATTTATACTAAGAATTTGCGGAAGGTGAATAGAGACTATATTTGGGGAGAATCAATTGAGAAAACAATCCCCTAAACTTATTTCCTCAAATTTCAGAATTAATGAACAAACACTCATCTCCTCATCATGGAGACCATTAATGAGAAAAGACTAATTATCTCTCCAGTATTAGAACAGGTATGATTATATTCAGTTGCCCTGTTAAAGAATTACTGATTTTCACTGATAAATGGTGTCTTTCATTCCAATTTCTTTGTATTAAATGCTATACAAAGCTCTATATTTATTGTGTCAGCATCAAAACATTAAGAAACCCAGGTTTTTTGGAAACATTTTCTAGTTCACTAAGTTAATCATCTGAGAGACTCTGAAAAACTATGACATTGATAAGATCATGTATAATCCACTAGAAGAAACACTACCTTTGAGCAGCTTTGATCATGTTTTTTCTCATTGTCAATTGGCTGATTTTCTATCTGTTGAAGAAGCATCTCATGAATGACATGGGCCAAAACGTATGCAGCATTGTATATGTCATAACTGCTATCACTGAAGGCCATGTCAAAAGTATGTGCCATTAGCCATTCCAATGAGGCATTGAATGAGCAGTTCTTCATTGTCTTCCAGTTAGGTTCTGAGGCTTCACAGTTAAAGTTCATCCACTTCAGTCTTGCCAGATATTTATCTGAGTATTTGAGAGGGTTTAATGTCTGGACAAAATTTTTAAAACCTGAAATCTTACCACGGTGTTGTACAAAAGCAAGAGTCCCATGGAATGGGTCAGATGTGAAATCTCTCTTACTTGTAGGAACATCCCACTGTGAGGTGGTGATCCATGTTCTTTGTATACCTAGAGATTGCCACATTCTAAAGGCCACAGCAAGAGTACTGTCTGTGTCACCATAAAGGATAACAACATTTGTGGATGATGTCATGATTTGGTTGTAATACACTTCAGCTCTTGACATATATACCTCCATGTTCACTGGAATCATGTTTACAAAGGCAAAGCAGACTGTATCCTTTTCCATCTCTCTTTTCAAATCTGAGAGAAATTGTGTACCCTGTTCATTGTCAGAGATGGCCAGCCCTACCCAGTTGCAGTTTAAATAAAGGAAGAAGGCAACAAGGGCCATGGGGAGAGATGTATCCTCATGGGCCATCTGATAGATATAGGAAAATTGTACATGGTCATTCAGAAGAGGATGGAAAGGCCCATAAGTAAAATGGAGAACCTAGGACACAGGGAGCAGCATGAGGCAACATGTACTTTTAAGAACTTGTAAATACCTTTTGTCTTTAAAAAGGTCTAGAAATCCCCCCTTACTTGTTACTTCTTTTATCCCCATTTCACACAAAGAAATTCCAGATCCCCATCAAGTATCTGAATAATATCATTGAACTACACAGATTAACATAAGGCCAGTAATACCAGTCTCCTCTTTACACCCTTCATTACATCTTATCAAAGCCACCCATGGAGACACAAATTAATTAAATTTTAATCCCACAAACTCTCACCTGCTGAGGTTCACGGCTGTACATGAATTTGTGATATAGTACAGATGCTTCCCAGTTTGGTCCTATTAGAAGTACTGTACAACTGACAACTTGGGAACAGTCATAATTAGGAGGATACAAATGAGTTGGCCGAGAAACATGAATGAGATCTTTTAATTCTGACACACTTATAAAAAGTGGTACTTGAAATACTAAAGAAATATTTGGTAGAAGATCAGGGTTTCTGTTTATTTCATCCAAGGAAAAAGCCAAAACCAGAGGAAACTGGCTTTCAGATAGTGTTCTGTAAAATAGTACAATATTTATTATGTACAGAAGTAGACACAGAATCATTTGCAATCAATACAATGACTATTCCGTACTTCAAGATAACGTCTTTATCCCTACGTTTGCAACAATTATCCCGTGTAATAAGTTGTACAAACATAAAAATATGGAATCTTGGAACACCCATAAAATTTCATGTGAGTTCATCTGTATAAAACATGCATATGCCATCTGTGGTTATTGAGTACTTGCTAAGAAGGTAAAGACAAGGCCACAGGTTTAACCAAGCTGTAAATCTGATCATGAATTCATTTATTAATTATAGAGAAATATTAAAATTACACATGAGGGTTGAGCCTCTGAGTTTCTGGTATTTCCATATGACATTAACTGAATTGGCTAAGGTAGTGAAAGAATGACAGATGAGTGCACAGGAGTGTTTATGGGGCAATATTTGTCACCTGTACTAATAATAAATTATAATTAGTTGTAAATATATTTATCATATTCTCCTCTGTCCATCTTTATATTGTTGTTTTCTTTTTAGTTTATTTTCAGGCAGATCATCTTTTTACTGGCTTATTTTCAAATAAATTCACACACAGGAGATGCATATTTAAATAGATGTATGTCTGACTTTGAAAATCAATCTATTACTTTATCAGAAAACTGGCAAAAGCTTAACCTCCAGACATAGCTATACCATACCTGGACTTATACCCTAGGACACTTGCTCAATTATGTTCATAGCACTTTATTGATTATAGCTAGAATCCAGAAAAAATGATTTCACTCAAACAATGGAGAATAAACAATGAAATACTACTCAGATATAAAAACAAAGAAAATCATGAATTTTTCAGGCAAGTAGACTAGAAAATATCTGCTGAGTGTGATAACCCAGACTAACAAAAACACACATGGATGTACTTACTTAGCCATATAGTACAGGATAAAAAATACTAGAATTTACTGACCCAAAGAAAATAAGTAAAAATGAGGAACCGAGAGAGGATGCTTTGTTCTAACTAAGAAAGGAAAATAAAATAGACAGAAGAAGAAGTTGAAGATATGGAACAAGGTAAGAGAGCTCAGATAGAAATGAGGGTGGATATCAGACCTGGGAGAGCTGATGCAGCAGGTCAGGGCCAGAACAGTAAGAATAAGGCATGAGTAGAGATATCTCTCTGACAAGATGGATAAATAAGACAGTTCTGGAATAATATGGTGGTGACTCACTTGAAAGGACACCCTATAACTAGGCAGAAGTCCTACTGGAGGGAGGGGAATACCAACCAACCCTCAAGAACTATGACTCGAAATTTACCTTTCCTACAAGATATGCATGGATAAAAATAGAGCAGAGATTTAGGGAATGTCCAAGCAATGCCTGGCCCAAACTGAGACACAGGAGAGAGACAACCTATGACACTATTATTGATACTCTGCTATGCTTTCAGACAGGAGCCTGGCATAAATGTCACCTGAGAGTTCCAGACATCATTGAACCAAAACAGATGCTAAGAATCAAAGCAAATATTAGACAAAGTGTTCAGAGTCTTGTAGAAAAGTAGGGAAAAGTATAGGAGGATGAAGAGCTAACATGAACTACACAAGAAAATCAACAGTCAATATATCAGGATGCAGGGGGGGCATTGTGGAGACTCAATCACCAACCAAGGATCCTCAAAAGACTGGACCTAAGACCCCTACACAGATGTAGGTGATGTGTAGATCAGGCTTAGTGTGGGTCCCCTAGTAAGATGAGCTGTGACTGTCTCTGACATGGACTCTATTGCCCTTTTTAAAAATTCTCTTTCCCTTGGTAGGGTTTCTTTTTCAGGCCACATGAGAAGAGTACGCACTCAGTCCTGATGTGATTGAAGAGTTGAGGTGATTTGGTCGGGGGATCTCCTTCTTTGATAAACAGAATGCAGATGGAGTAGAAGGAAAGAGCATGGGACCAGGAATAGAGGAGGGTGGGGGGGCCATGATCTGTAGGTAAAATACATGAACAAATATATTAGTTAAAATTGATGTATGCCTGTATGCATCTGGATGTATGGAGCTAAACAGTGCTCTTTTATGACATGGGCAAAAATTAAATTGAGCATTTTTTAAATTCTCTTATGGGAAAAAATCACTCCCATCTCTTGCTCGTTATTTCCTATCATCTGAACAATAAGCTTCAAATATAACCCTTCACTCAGAATGATTCACTCATTTTTTTAAATATAATTAGATTTCCATTTAGAAATTGTACCTTTGAGTTTGCTTTGTCTATACAAATAGATACTTTAAGAATACCATTTATGCCGGGCGTGGTGGTGCACGCCTTTAATGCCAGCACTTGGGAGGCAGAGGCAGGTGGATCACTGTGAGTTCAAGGCCAGCCTGGTCTACAAAGGGAGTCCAGGACAGCCAAGGCTACACAGAGAAACCTTGTCTTGAAAAACCAAAAAAAAAAAAAAAGAATACCCTTTATTACAGCACAGAAAAATTGCCATTGAAAATTTCAGTAAAACACATTAGAAAGTTGAAACTTGAACTTGTGACACAAACACTAACTCTTGCATACTAAACATAAACAGCATTAATTACTTGAGCTACCAGAGTGGCCTAGTAGTCTAAAGTGCTTGCTGCGCTTGGAAACAACAGTCAGAAATCCACAAAGTAAAAATGTGTAGAGTATCCACATGGTAAATTGTGCAATTATACTTAGTAAAATTACTGAAAGAGAAATGTAAGTAGTAACTGTAATTAAAGTGTAGGAGAATAAACAGCTTAGACATAAAAAGAAGTCACATGTTTCTTAAAGAACTGCAGAGATGAGCTACTAGGAAACTTCTCTATTTCTGTTCTCAAGCACTATCAGCTATATACGCCACAAATGTAACTCAGTCAACTGACAAGGGAACAAGGACTCACCACTATTAGTGATACTCTGTCTTTTCAAACACAAAATTTACAATCTAAGCACTCTTTCTTTGTACTAAAATATATTTTGACCACACTTCCAGTTATACAAGCAGAACCCTAGCAGCTTACTGAGAATAAGGAAGAACTAGAAATTGCAGTGAGATTTGTTTGTGCCAACATTACATATTTATAAAATAAAATGTAAAGAGTAAAGCATATGGGAAATCTTTATGCTATCATTTTATAAAAAGGGCAAAATTTAAGTTGGAATATAAGATTTTTTGTTTCTCTTTTCCTGTCTCTTCCTAGTCATTTCATGTCAACTGAACAACAAACACCAGACATACTCCTTCATTCTGAATGACTCACTCAGATTAAAATATAACTACTTTTTCACTTAGAAATTGTAACTTTGTGTTATCTTTGTCGACAAAATAGCCCCTTTTAGAATGCCCTTCATTACTACACTGAAAATTTCCATCGAAAATTTCTGTATCACACGATAGGAATTTGTGACTAGAATTTGTGTGACTCAAAAACTAACTTATGAGTGTTAAACATGAGAAACACCAGTTACTTGAGCTGTCAGAGTAGCCTAGTAGTATGAAGTGATATTCTTAAAAACAACTATCAGAATTCTATAATGCCAAAATGTATACAGTCACCACATGGTAAAATATGCAATTATACTTAGTAAAATTAATGAAGGAGAAACATAATTGGCAAGGTGATAGAAGGGTCAGAAAATAAACAACTTAGACTTAAAAAGGAAGACACATAATTCTTTAGTAGTAGTAGTAGTATTACTATTATTATTATTATTATTTATTCATTCTTTCATATTACATCTCAATTATTATCCAATGCCTGTATCCTCCCATTCCTCCCTCCCACTTTCACCCTATTCCCCTCCCCTATGACTGTGACTGAGGGGGACCTCCTCCTCTTTTATGTGATCATAGGGTATAAAGTCTATTCTTAGTAGCCTGCTATTATTCCCCTGAGTGCCACTGAGCCTTCCCATCAAGGAGACATGGTCAAATATAGGGCATCAGAGTTCATGTATAAGTCAGTCCCCTCTCTTCACTCATCTGGGAAATGTCCTGTCCATTGGCTAGATCTGGGTAGGGGTTCAATGTTTACTGCATGTATTGCTCTTGTTTGGTGCCATAGTTTGAGCATGACTGAGCTCAGATCTGCCCATCATAATGTACATAAATCTTAAAAAATTGAAGAAATGACCTACTAGGAAACTCGTCTAATCATGTTCTCAAGTACTGTCAACTACCTACACATGCTACAAATGTAACCCAGTCAGATGACAAGGAAAGTAAATGAGCACCACTATTAGAGATACCCTCAATTTTCAAACACAAAATTGATAGCTTAAGCATTCCTTCTTCATGCCAAATAGAAAATAAAGAACTGGGCTTTGTAATACTTAAGAGAAAATGGTTGTGTATGTATACAAGTTAAGATGGAGATATAAGGACATGTTTAAAGTTCACACTGGACAGAAATCCTACTTACATTTTGATGCAGGTTCAAAAGTCATAGAGTGACCACATCCAGATAATTTTAGAGAATAAATGAACATCTATGTGAAAGCTTTCTGTACCTAGGTGTAATCCAAATATTAGGTGCCCCCACACAAGAACTGATAGTTACACACTGACAAACACAGTCTATGGCCATTTAATTTTACCTTCTCAGAATGAAACTTATTGAAATACTAGGGGTATCTTTTGATAATAAAGCACTGGGTACTGTACAATGGAAACTGTCAACAAAAGGGCTAATATTTATGATCATAACAGAGATTGCTTTGTTCACTCAAATTCTGGCCTTTAAATTAGGAGGCTAACTGGAAGAAACAAAATACTTTGGGCTAAAAAATTCATAAAATAGCATTGAATTTATAGAAGAATTTGGTGTTGTTTCTTTGTGTGCACATTGGAATAAAAAGACAACATTCAAAGCATTGTTCTGTTTCTCATCTTCAGACATCTCCAGAAATACTTGTGATGACATCTACATGAAAATTTAAAAAGCACTTACAGCGTATCAAGAATGTTGCTAAAATATTCTTTCTCCACAGACAATTGCACTGGATGAAGGTAGAAAAAACATGCTTCTATTAAATCTCTGTTCTTTTCTTCATTCTTCATTCTCCAAAAGCACCTGGAAGGATTGAAACTCATCATGAGAAGTGGAGTATTCAGAAGCATGTAGAACAAAATCAAAGTGAACATCTTTGTCATACTATAAGCCTCAGTATTGTGGATTGTGAAGTGTCATGCATATCAGCCTAACAAATGGGCACCCATGTGTTCCTATCTTTTTTATTTCTCTGGACAATGGAAAGTTTACTTGCACATTCATGATTCCTTTTTTCCCTTAGGCTTCCTCATTCCTGGAGGAATCTTCTCTGGGACTTGTCATCTGAGGTCCACAGTCCATGTGGTAAACATGAGTTGTTAAATATATTTGATAATAGTTCTGTCTCTGCTTCCATGACATCATTCAGGTTTATGGATATTAAAATCCCTGAGCAGAGGCTGTTTAATGAAACTTTTGTTTCAGTACTATCTTATATATCTGCTTATGTGTACACCAAGAGAACTTATGTCAGTAAATTTTTTTAGATTATGCACAGTGAAATATAAATTATTGATTCAGAAGGGGCATACAAAATAGCTCATGTCTACACGGTGAGCATTGTACCACCAAGTCCATATGATGCAGAGGTAGCCACTTGTCTGGGACATCTGAGATCATCAGAATATACACACAGTGAAATTTCTCACACCAGTGACAAATAAAGAATATCTATCCAAAGTCTATGTTTCCAGGTTTGGAGAACGAATAATCAGGTGAAATCCAGAAACTTCTTGAGTCCTGTTGTACCAAAAACCATCCAGCTCCTCACAAAGTAGCAACTCATGTACACTTTAGATGTTGATTTTTAAAAGTTCAACAATATCCAAAGAAACTCATTACCTTTCTGTATAATTTCAAATATTAAATGAGACTTATCCCTCAACCAACACCTACATTATTAGTAATAAACTATATTAAATATTTGAGTTCTAACACATGATCTCCATCTTAGAACCTCAGTTCTCACAGATCAATAAAATGTGATAACCCATTTCTTCTACTTCATCTTTGCTTTTCAGTGTGGTTTTATGCTCATTTCCATTCAAGTAATATCTGTAAGGAATACTTGTGGTGAGTATCTTAGAAGTGCATAATTGGGAAACAACTGTAATTTTAATGTGTAAACTCTTCTTATACAAATTTCAGAGTAATCTATTCTTCCTACAGTTTAGAATCTGAATTGCCAGTATATGCGTATACTGATATTTTCTTCCCACTAGCTTCACAAGATATTCTATCCCTAATTCCTGTTGGCCTATGAACTTCTCAAATAATGCCTGACCTAACTTTTTGTGTAAAGATGTCTGTGTCACACAAACACACACACACACACACACACACACACACACACACCAACAAACACTCCTACACACATAGATTCAAGACATACACTGTTGAAACTAGAATCTATGAAAATTCAGAATTTCTTATTTCTGCATGTTTAGCTTAGCATAATGACCTTCTATTCCATTCCAAATTCCTTCCAATAATATTATTATTTTTTCCAGGCTGAGGTCAAATCCATTATTTACATATAGACTACCGTGTGCTTTTCCTCTGAATTCAAATAGGTCTAAGAAAAGTATGGACCCAATAATTGTATTTGTTTAGTTTCATCTTTGATCTGTGGTTTCAATCATTTTTGAATTATATACAAGCGAATTTTAAATATCTATCTGTTTTATCATTTAGTTAAAAACAACACTGTATATATATAAAATATAAGAGATAATATATATTTAATTGTATTTAAGTAATTCATTCAGATTACCTCTCAATTGTTATTCCCTCACTTGTATCTTCCCATTCCTTCCTCCCTCACTCTTTCACCATGTTCTCTTCCACTAGGCATGTGACATAATGGAACCTCCTCACCTACTAAATGAACATGGCTTATCAGGTCTCATTTGGATAGTCTATTTACCCTTCCTCTTTGTGCCATCAGGCCTCCCCACCAAGGTGGAAGTGCTCAAACAGGAGGCACCAGAGTTCATGTCAGAGTCAGTCCCACTCTCCACAAACTGAGGAGAATGTGCTGTTCATTGGCTATATCTGAATAGGGAGCCTATGTTTATCACATGCATTCTCCTTGGTTGGTACAGTAGTTTGAGTAGACCCTACTAGGTCCCAATATGCCATCCATGATGGTCTTCTTGTAGGGTTTCTGGACACTATGGGTCCTAATATTTCCCCATTCTCCCATGCCTCTATCACCTGGAGTCCCACTAGGAATTATCAGCATCTGTCTCAATCTCCAGCTGAATGAAGACTCTCAGAGGACATCCCTGAGTTTTTTTTACTTGAATATATTTTTATTAGTAATTTATTCTTTTACATCTTATTGGTTATCCCATCCCTGTATCCTCCCAGTCTTCCCTCCCTCCCATTTTCCCATTACTCCCCTCCTCTATGACTGTTCCTGAGAGGGACCTCCTCCCCCTGTATATGCTCATAAGGTATCAAGTCTCTTCTTGGTAAACTGCTGTCCTTCCTCTGAGTGCCACCAGGTCTCCCCCTCCAGGGGACATGGTCAAAGGTGAGGCACCAGAGTATGTGAGAAAGTAATATCCCACTCTCCACTCTACTGTGGAGAATGTTCTGTCCATTGGTTAGATCTGGGTAGGGGTTTAAGGTTTACCGCCTGTATTGTCCTTGGCTAGTGCCTTAGTTTGAGCGGGACCCCTGGGCCCAAATCTGCCTATCATAATGTTCTACTTGTAGGCTTCTAGGACCCTCTGGATCCTTCTACTTTGCCATTCTCCCATGATTCTCTCATCTAGAGTCCCACTAGAATGTCCTCCCCTCTGTCTCAGTTTCCTGGTAAGTGAAGGCTTTCGTGGGACATGCCCCTTGGGCTAATATGCAGATATAAGTGAGTATATACCATTTGAGTCTTTCTGCTTCTGGGTTAACTCACTCATTATGATCATTTCTAGCTCAATCCATTTATCCACAAATTTCGGGAATTCCTTGTTTTTAATAGCTGAATAGTATTCCATAGTGTATATGTACCACAGTTTCTTTATCCATTCTTCTATTGAGGGACACTTAGGCTGTTTCCATGTTCTGGCTATTATGAATAAGGCTGCTTTTTTTCATATTACCCTTCTGTTGCTGAAAGTCGGGTATTAAAATCACCACCATCTCTACAGCAGGGTTAATCTGCTTTTAAATTGTATACTGTTTCACTATTGAAGATGGGTTCTGATGTGTTTGATGTGTGAAAGAGAGAGAAAAAGCCTTAGGAGAGAACAGGTAATGTTTATCCCCTTAGAAGTCAAACCACCATGTGGAGGAAATTGGTCGTTAACCAGCTGAAAAACATCCTTGAACAAATTCTAAGAAGAGATATAAATGTGAGCCAAAAACAAGAGGCAAGAGGCAGGGCCTTTGGAGACTTGGAATAGTTTCGGCTGTTTATTGCTCCACTTTGAGATGCTCCTTAATAGAACCGTTTGAGGGAAGGCTTCAGGATCCTTCCTCTGGCTGAGGTTCCAGCTTCTGGTTGCTCCAGGTTCCATCAAAAGAAATCCTGCTGATTATGCCAGAAGAATTATTCCTTGGATCTGATATCCTTATAATTTCATTATTGTATTCTTTTACCTCCTTTTCCTATTGTTTAGGTTGCTCAGGTTATAAGTGAGGTACTCTCAGTTAATAAGTTTGCAATAAAATATATTTCTTTTAAAAATTGAGCCTACACATGTGTACATGTTTAGGATTGTAATAACCTGCTGTTGGATTTTTCCTTTAATGAGTATAAAGTATGCTTTACTATCTTTTCTGAATAGGTTTTGTTTTATGTCTATTGTGTTACATCTCAGCATAGCTGTGCCTCCCTAGATTTCTTTGTCTTATTTTTTCAACATCCCAAACTCAGCTTTAAATCCTTCCACTCCTTTTAGCCCCACCTACATTCTACATTCCGCCACTGCTTCCCCACCTCACTACCTTCTCCACCTGATCCACATCTTCATTTCCCTTTAGAAAAGAACAGACCTCTCAGGGATATTAGCCAAGCACATCACAACGAGACTGGGTGCAAACACTCATATTAATGTTGAATGAGACAACCTATTAGGAGGGAAAGGGTCTCAAGAACAGTTGAAAGACTCCAAATCACCACCATACCACCACTCTTAGTAGTCCCACAAAAAACAAGCTAACAACCCTAACATTTATGCAGAATACTTAGTGCAGATAAATGCAGAATGTATGGTTGCTATTTCAATCTCTGTAAGCCCCTATGATCTCTACTTATTTTACTCTGGGAATCAGGTTCTCCTGGTGTTCTTAACCCCTCTGGCTCCAATAATTCCTCCTTCCTCTCTTCACATGGTTTGTAAAACTCCAAGGGGAGAGACTCAACCATGATCTCCAATTTGGGCTCTCTCATCCTGTTTGGCTATGGCTCTCTGCATCTGCTCCCATCAGCTGTCAGCAGAGATCTCTCTGCTGATCTATGAGTGTAGCAAAATATCATTAGGAATAATTTTATTGATTTTTCTTCTATCCTCGGCTTCAGGGATATCCACCCTCTGGTTGCTGGTCATCCTTAGGCATGGGCTCCTTCTCTGGTGTGGACCTCAAATTGATGAGTCATTTGTTGGTCTCATCCACGAGTTAAGCCTCTCCATTGACTCAGCACATTTTCAGATAGGATAAATTGTATATGGAAGGTTTTGTGGCATTGGTGTCCATGACCTAACCCTGGAATGTTTGCCTCATTACAAACACCATATGGTTCAGGCTCCATAGCATCTTAACTCGGACTCCTCGTTAAGATCACCTTTTTACAACCCTGTAAGTTTCTATTGCACTGTTTCCACATTGCTCTCCAAGCGTCTACCAATTTAAGCCATCTCTCCCCCATCCCTCTCATACTCCTATGTGACCAAGCCTATTTCCATCATCACACTCCCATAGTCCATCCACAAAATCTATCTATTTTCACTTCCAAGGGAGATGCATGCATCCACCCAAGAGCCCTCCTTGTTAGTTAGCTTTTCTGGGTCTACAGATTTTACCATGATTATCATTTACTTACCAACTGCTATCCACATATACATGTGTACATATCATGCTTGTGTTTCTGGGTTTAAGTTGCCTCACTAGAGATGATTTTTTTCTAGTTCATTCTATTTACCTAGGACTTTCATAATGTCATTTTTAACATATGACTATATGAATATATTCCATTCTCTTTATCCATTCTTATGTTGAAGGCCATTCAGTTTGTTTCCAGTTTCTAGCTGTTATGAATGAAGCCACTATGAACCTTGTTGAGCAAGTGCCTTTGTGGTCGATGTAGCATCCTTTGGGCATATTTCAAAGAGTGGTACAGCTGGAACTTGAAGTAATTCAATTCCCTATTTTCTAGGGAATTGACACACTTACTTCCATAGTGGCTGTACAAGTTTGAATTCCCAACAATGGAGGAATATTCCCTTTGCTCCACAGGAGCTTTAGAAAGTCCCTTGGTTTTTTTTGTTGTTGTTGTTGTTTTGTTTGTTTGTTTTGTTTTGTTTTTTTGACATGATCATTCTGATGAGGAGAACATGGAATCACAGAGACATTTTGATTTGCATTTCTCTGATGGCTAAGGATGGTGAGCTTAACGTGTTTCTTGAGGCGTTGACTTTCCTCTTTTGAAAATTATCTGTTTATCCCTGTCCACATCTTTTAGTTAGATTACTTGGTTTGTTGGTATCTAGTTTCTTGAGTTCCTTATATATTGTGGGTATTAACACTCTGTCAGATCAGCCTGGTGAAAATCTTTCCAATTCTAGAAGGCTGCTGTTTTATCTTATTGATGGTGTCCTTTGCCAGACAGAAGCTTTTCAATCACATGAGGTCCCATTTATTAATTGTTAAGCTTAGCGTTGGTGCTATCTATCAGTTCTGTTCATAAAATCATCTCCTGCTGTGGGAGTACCTTTTATTCTTCCTACATTAGCCAACACATTAAATTATTAAGTCAGTAGATTTTTTTTAGCCAAATAGTTCCCAAAGGACAGGCATAAAGCTTATGTTTTATTTTTAAGCTGCAAGCACTATCCTGGGCAGAATCTGAGCTATTCTAATCCTAATATCCTTAAAACCCACATTTAAACCAATCCCCTCTGATAACTCCCCAGAGTCAATTCTGTCCTGTTCTGCAAGATGTATCAAATAGGTTCACTGAAAGAGGGAGTGCAAGTGAAAGAAAAGGAACAGAGACACAGCAAATATGGAGCCAAGTCAAGCAGTCATGATCAAGGCTCAATTTTATTCCATACAAGGCATGGTTTATACAGCAAAGACACACAAGCACCTGGATGGACTCATTTCCTCCCTAGGCCCTCTAGGCAGCCTGAAAAGAATGCATTCTCTGGGACTAGCTCTCTGTCTGAGCTCCTTTGTTTCTTTACCAACACAAATATTAACAACTCAAAAAATCCAATATGCAGCACAGAGGATCCTCTCAGCAGGGATCGATAACTGAAAGTTTTCAGCATGTAGCATAGCAATTCCAGTATAAGTGCAGGATCTACACAGCTTTGCCACAGGCTTAGGGCAGTTTACAGACTTGGACATGATTCTCTTTCCTCAGTCTATTTTTCAGCCCCCTACTCCAGCATCCTCTTCATGCTTTTTTCCCAGAAACTCCTCCTTTCAACATCCTGTACATCTTCTCAGCTGATTGGCGAAACAACTCTTTATTGGGAACTGCTACACCCACTCAAGGCATTTCCAGACACTTCCCCTTTTTAGTTTAATAAAAGTCCACCCTTTAACTATACATTGTTATTACACATATATGAAAAAAACTACATACAGCAAGAAGAACCACAATATAATCAGCAATTAGATAAATGTTATATCCATAGCATTTTGCTTATTTGCATTTGGCAACCCTGAAGAAAATATCTTTCCTATCTTGGTGAGACTAAAATTCTGATTGTAAATCAATCTCTATTAAAGTTTATATCTATCAACCTAAATATTTATATTGATATAAAAGTATCTTAAAACCTAAACAACGAAACTTAATTTTAAGACTAACTATCTGGTCTTCAGCCCCGTCAGAGACTTGAGAAGAAATCCATTTAATTACCTGAGTAAACAGGAAGTTCAAGTTAGCAGCTTCCAAAATGAAAAAGTGACAGAGACAGTTTTATGCTTGAACAGACACCCGAACGCTCCCTAACTTTGTAGCATCATCTTCAGCCTTCTGGCCCAATATATTTGACAGACATATTTGTGAAGCAGGAACTATCCAGGCCTTGCTTACCCTATCTTTGCTAAGTTTGGCTGTTGAATCTGCATGCATCCAACTTTTCCATTTTAAGTAGAATTCTGTCTGTGGTAGCTACAAGGACATTTTGTCCAGTGGCTGTTTTGACACATTTGAAGCCATCTCCATAAGGAGGTTCTTCGATGCTCATCATCTTCTCTCAGGTAGGCAGGGTGTTTGCAGGAGTTAACCTGTCTTATCTTCAAAGAATCTTTAAAATAATAAAATGCCATATTCTCTAGGTCTCTGAGGATTTTTAAAACCTTTTCTATCTATAGAATTATGTCTGTCTGTTAAACCTAGGATGTAGATTCCTGCACTTGACATGACCATGAGCTGATCAACTAACAATTGACTTGTATCACTTAATTGTCCTAAACAGTCTGCAATAGCACTATCAGTGTATTGGAAGTAAATCATGTATTAATTGAGTTATGTGGGTACAAAACCTCATATTAAAGTAGAAATATAATATGTGAAGAATATTAATTTTTAATTCTATCTCAATGTATCAAAATTAAACTTATTTTGTATCAATATACAAAATTCTATATCAATTAATTGAAATAACCTTTCCTATGAGTAACAATTA
Organism: Acomys minous; assembly: GCF_964271855.1. Lineage (NCBI taxonomy): Eukaryota > Metazoa > Chordata > Mammalia > Rodentia > Muridae > Acomys > Acomys minous. The sequence continues at coordinate 745,869 of NC_140502.1, read as the reverse complement.
AGGCCATAAGATTCAATAATCTACTTTTTGTCCTATCATCCCTATATATTTCTATATATCCCTTTCTTTCTTTTCAGCCCCTGTCTCCATAACTAAGAAAGAAAGATAAAGGAAAAGAGAAATCTCTACATCTAGCCTTGTTTTCTTTCTTAATAAGACCAAGAATAAATAATCACCAACTCCCAATAACAATAACATGTATAGCCCAAGAAAGTAACCAAAAATCTACCCACACCCACCCCTTAAGGGAAATGGGGCCTTTTTCTCTTTAAGTTTCTTCTGACTTATTTGGGAGCAACAGTACAACCAACAAAAGGCTAATATACACATAGTATATACTCACTTGTTACTGAACATTAGCCCAACATGGATGTCCTCTAAGAGTCTGCACTCAGAAATAAGGATAAGGCCACATCGCTGAAGATAACAACTATAGGACTTACTGAGCATGGAAAAGTTGAGCTGAAGCCTTTACACCTATGGACTAATATTCATGGCACTGGAAGGTACTCTGCATTCTATGAAAGGAGAAAGATAAGTAGCAGCCCAGCCACATGTACTCTAATCAACATTAGTTCCCTGCCTACAAGATGCCAATGTGCAATAATAAAAGATTGTCACAAAGCATGTGGGGTAAACCAAGCAATATCTGATTGGATTTAAGGACTGTTCCATGAGATGGAACCCAGCACTGCTGGGTTGCCAAGAACCTGAAAATAGATAGGCCATGGACCTACAGGACATCCAAATACTGTTGTTCTTCTAAAGTAATGTAGAAATAAAATTACTTCTTCAGGCATTCTTCTATATTCATAGATCATTGTCTCACTCAGCCATCATCAGAGAAGTTCCTTGCAGCATTATCACACTCACTCCAAAATGGAATATACCCATAAAACTCATTTAGGGCTCAGGGAATGCTGCAGAAAAGGAGGTGGAAAAATTGTAAGAGCCATAGAAGTCGGAAGATACTAAGGAAGCAGGGCCTTCTAAGTATTGCAAGGTTGGCACACAAATGCACTCACAGGCACTGTAGAAGCCTGAACAGGGCCTGCACCAGTCTAAGATAGATGGCTTGCCACTGCTGAGAGGAGAAGTGGACACGAGCTCCCTTCTTTAATTGGGAAGCTCATTCCAAGCTGTCACAAGCATTCTTCTCTAACCCAGTGGCAATTACAAGAATTAGTCTTCAGCAAGGCAATCTTCTTGGGTATACAGACTATTCTTAAGGCGAGTCCTATGCCCAGTAGTAGATGGAAAACAAGATAAACAAAATCAACAATGTTTGGGAAGTTAACACTTTTAATTTTAGATTTCTTTGTGTAATATTATGGTTTGTTTGTTTGTTATGATTTTCTGTATATGAACACATGTGTCTATGCATCTATTACCATTTTTTTATAAAACAGCATTTGCTGCTCAGTTCCTCTGTAAGTCCAGATGTCACAGAAATAACTATGACTCCTTATATTTATTTAATAATAAGCTTCACAGGACAAGAGCTGAGCAGTTATTTATTCTGAACTCTCTAAATTAATCCTATTTCCTCTCAGTGATACTTGCACTTTATAGCTTTCTTAATCCAGCCCCCCTATCCTGCTGTGGCTGAATTTACTGATGGAATCCCCTGCTTTCTAAATTAAATCCTCCTTCCCTGGCTGCCAAGAAGTCCAGCCCTATTTTCTTCCTTGCTCACTGATTGGATGTAAACTGCTTTATTGAGATATCAAGGGGCAATTGGGGAATAGAGATTATAGAATATTCCAAAGAGAGGTTCTCAGAACATGAATTGCAACCAGATATGGGGGATACAGAAATCAGTATTTGAATTATACAATAACATGATGCTTCATGCATCTCCATGTATCTCTGTGTATCTTGTCCTTTTTCTTTGCCCTTTTTATTCTGTTTTTTTCATTGTTTCGTTTTGTTTTGTTTTTGGTGTTTGTTTTTTGTTCCTTTGTTTGTTTGTTTTCTCTTTTTCTGAACTGTTTGTTTTTAATTTATTCATTGTACATAGATACCTTTCCATTTTCTAATACCAGAGAGAAAGAAAGAATGTAGACTTTGCATAGGACAGTATTTGAGCAAGACCTGGGAGAAGTTGGTGGAGTATAATTACAATACATTGTATAATAAACAATGTATTCAACTTTTAAAAAGTTAAAAATAACACTGCTCTTTTAATTTCAAAAATACTGGAAATAGAGTTAAATGTGGATTTTTTAAAAGCAGGAGCATTTAAACTAATAAAGCCATTTTAGTAAACTTTCACATATATTATGTGTTATGTGGTACAGATCTTCCTCCTAAATATTGTTGTACCTTCTATCCAGTTGTAAGTTGAAGAACTACCAATGTATTTTGGCCATGATGTTCACCATTGAAAAGATCAACAGCAATCCCCACATTTTACCCAACACATCCCTGGGATTTGAAGTACATAATGTTCCACATGCTCAAAGGAATACTCTGAGCAGTCTCTTTGCCTCACTTTCAGGGTGTGGTCATACCGTTCCTAACTACAGATATGTAAAAGAGAACAATTCTGCTGCTGTACTTAGAGGATCATCATGGGCAATATCTGAATACATGGGGACACTGCTGGATCTATACAAGTTTCCACAGGTGAGAGGAGGTGATGGTATAGGACTTCATAGGAACTCTACTTGATGACATTTTAGGTGACTGTGACAGAAAAGAATGAAAACCTTAAGCACTCTTCATGGATAAGTACATCTATATTTATGTAGCATAGAATAGAGAGCAAAGAGAAAGTAGAATAGATGTAGAACACTGTTGACCCTCTGAATGTTTTCTGTACTTTTCTGGAAAACCCATTGGAAGGTAGATTTTTACCTTCAAAGCAGGATTGTCCTAAATGCTTCAAACCATTGCTGTAGAATATAGTTTAATTTTATGACTATGTCCTTTTTTATTGTTTTTTCTCTACAGCTTACTTTTGGGCCTTTTGATAGCACCCTGAGTGAACAAAGATAGTTTTCTTCTCTGTACCAGGTGGCCCCTAAGGACACATCTCTGACACTTGGCATTGTATCTTTGATGCTTCATTTCCAATGATTCTGGGTGGGGCTTTTCATCACAGATGATCACAAAGGTGCCCAGACTCTGTCAGATTTGCGAAGCAAGATGGATAAAAATGAAATCTGCATAGCATTTGTGGAAATGATCCTAGTCAGCAGGGGCTCATATCTTACCAAACCCTGGAAAAATCAGGTTCAGATCCTGGAACCATCAGCAAATGTGATTATTTTTTATGGAGACTCTGATTCTCTGTTAAACTTAATAGTAAATATAAAACAGAAGTTACGTATATGGAAAGTCTGTGTCCTGAACTCACACCAGGATCATTCAAAATTTGATGAATATTTCATATTAGATTCACTACATGGGGCCCTTATTTTTTCACACCATAATGAGGAGAATATTCATTTTACAGATTTTATACAGACAGCCAATCCTTCCAAATTCCCAGAAGACATTTATCTTCATTTATTATGGCACACATTCTTCAATTGCTCAATTTTAAGGAAAGCATGTAAAATTGTGGACAACTGTCTGCCTAATGCCTCCTTGGGATTCTTGCCTGGGAACATCTTTGGCATGGCCATGAGTAAGGAGATTTACAATGTGTACAATGCTGTGTATGCCGTGGCCCACAGTCTGCATGAGATGACTCTCAATCAAGTACAATTTCCAACTCAAGTAAAAGAGTTGGTATTCTCCCCCTGGCAGTTATTGTCACTTCAGCTGAATTGTGACATTGGCAACATGACACTCTATAGGTTTAAAAATGCACTCAAACTAGGCCATATATATTTTAATTATTCTGTTGAAAATTTTCAAGAGAGACTGTAAGTAGAAATATGTTTAATTCAATAGACAGTTATATTACAATGGGCCATACAATATTTTCAGGGTAAATTTTTCAATATAAAAATTCCAATTACACAAGAGACGAGAAAGAGAGAGTATTATCACAGTGCACCTAAACTCTTCTAAATGCTTATGTTATGTAAATGATCACTCACAAAATCATTCATTTTACAGAGTGAAACTAAATATTTTCAAATTATAATTGTATATAACTATATTTTTTAAGATGCTGAGAGTTTTCTCCATACATATTCATGATTTAAGAGTGTTTGCGTCTACCTTTTCTAGTTAAACTGATTTGAACATTTTAGAAGGACAGTGATGCTCCCATTATCCTTTGTTATCATTTGGGGAAAGCAATTAATATCTATATTAAAGGTGCTTTTCAGATCAAGGTTAAAACCAAGAAGAGATATTCCCTGATTCTATCTGTTATACTTCTCTGGAGGTTGTGTAACATAAGTACATGTATCTCTTTTAGCTTCATCATTTTATAAAGAACACACAACTCATCAGTCATGCAGAGGACCATGTAGTCATGGATTGGAAAAGGAAATCACATGCAGAGTATGACATTATCAACATCTGGAATTTCCCAAAAGGTCTTGGGCTAAATGTGAAAGTAGAAACATTTTCTCCAAATGCTCCAGAGGGCCAAAAATTGTCCTTGTCTTTATCATATGATACAGTGGGCCACAGGATTGACAGGTGAGTTGCATCTCACCTTAGTATTTTCACCAGTATATAAATTTGAAATTTATAGCCAGCAAGTTATTACCATTGCTTGCTTATACAGGGCCCACTCATAGACACATAATGACCACCAATATGAAGAATTGTCTTATTACCTAATTTTTATGGATGAACTATTTATTTTCCAAGCTTTTCATTTCTTTAATATCATAATATCATGTCTTTTTCAGAATGACTTTAATCATTTTCACAGGTCATCTGACAGAGGATTTATTTTTACCCCAGCTTGGAAGGTTTTAATCAATGGCCCATTGACCTTATGATTTTAGGCCCGTGTCAAAACAAAACAGCATGATGGGAGTATGGGAAGGAGTAGGATCAGGAGGTGATGAGGGAGGAGCCTGCAGTTGGAATATAAAGAATTCAAACTGCAGAAAAAGCAGGTATCATATGTTGCTAAACTCACTACATGAGAATAACTCTGAGGCTGGCTGAGATAAGAATGTCTGTGCATAGACAAAGCCTCATGTTGGTGATAGATACTTTATGACTCATCATTAGACACCATTCTTAGTATGGCATGAAAGAACATTTGCAGATGTCTAACTTCTGCTCATACAATGAGAAGAGAACCAGCCTCAATTGCTCTGTACATCTCACACACATCATACAATTATAATGTTAGAATTGTATAATGCTTGTGAACATTCTGTGGCAAATCCCATAAATACCTGACCATTTGCTATCACTCACTTTATTCTCAGATTCTGTGGTCTCTATGCACTGAGAGCTGTCATCCTGGATTCAGGAAATCCCACAAGGAGAGGAAGGCTGCCTGCTGCTTTGACTGCCCTCCTTGCCCAAAGAATGAGACTGACAGGTAACTGTCAGTGATGCAGAAAGCATTCACACCTGTCCATCATATGTAATGCCTAAGCATATGGAAAACATCTGTAAGTGATCTGAAACCAGCTCACTTCAGTGAAGATAGTCTTCTTCCTTCCAGCTGTTAGAAAATCACAGGTTGTATAACGTTCATTCTTCCCACAGAAATAGTACACTCTTGACATTGAAATTCATACTTGCTTTATATTCTTTAACCACTGTAGGTGTGGATGTGGCTGCCTACAGACAACCACTCTAGACCACTAGAGAGGTATGCTTCATTTCAGCATGCATTTTGTCTTAGTTTATTTTCTATTGCTATGACAAAGTACTTTGACCAAGAAACTTATAAAAGAAAGCATTTTCTCACAGTTTCATACAGTTAGAGTACATGTTGATACCTTGAATGAGACCAGACCCCATATGCTCAACTGTTTGAATACTTGCTCTATAGTAGTGGAGAAATTTGTAATAAATAGAAGGTGTGGGTTTGTGTTCTCTCTCTCTCTCTCTCTCTCTCTCTCTCTCTCTCTCTCTCTCTCTCTCTCTCTCTCTCTCCAAACTCATGTTTATAGATCAGATATAAACTCAGCTATTTTCTCATGTCCTTTAATTCCTTCATCTCTCCATAAACATATAGAACTATACTCCTGTGAGTTATAGCCTTTCATTAATAAGTTGTGTTGGTCATGATGGTTCTTCACAGCAATGGACAATTTACTAATAAAGCATGATGATTGGAGCAGTTCAGAGCACACATGCTGATGCAAACACAGGAGACAGAAAATACATACTGTGACTAGAAAGATCCTTAAAAGCCCTTCCATAGACACAAATGTCCCAAAAGAGTCACAACTACTAATCCACTACTTCCAAATAGTTCCACAAATGGAAGGCAAAGTATAAATATGTGATGCAAAGGGAGGACATTCTTATTTAAACATTCACATTTTATGTCAAACATGTTCTTGTGAGCATATCATGATTTTATTTTTATCTTTAGTTTTATAATAATTCTCTGTGTTATAAAATATATCACCAACATAGTCTCCCCATCATTCCCTCCTCCCAGTCACCATACCTACTTCTCCTCTTCTCCAAATCCACTGGACTTCTTGTTCTTTTTAGAAAATGGCTGGCTTCCCAGTGATATCAATCAAATAAGATGCACTAAGGCTAGGCACAACCTCTCATATCAAGTTTCACCAAGGTAACCCACTAGAGGAAAAAGGGGTCCACAAGCAGGCAGAAGAGTCAGGGGCACCCCACTTCCACTGTTTGAAATCCTGTAAAAACCCAAAATTTAAAAGTACCACAGCATGTATAAAGAGAGTGTAGCACAGACCATGTAGGCACCAAGATTGCTGCTTCAGTTTCAGTGAGACCCTATGAGCCCTGTTTAGTTGATTCTGGAAGTCATGTTCTGGTGAATTCAACCCTCTGGATCCTATAGTATTTCCTCTTCTTCTAATGTGCAGTTCCCCAAGTTCCCCATAATGTTGGTTGGGAGTTTCTGCTTCTGCTCCCATCCGCTTCTGGAGGAAGCCTCTGTGATGATGTTTGAACTAGGATCCTATCTATGAGTATAGCAGAATATCATTCAGAATCGTTTCATTTGCTTTTTATCAAAAGGATTTGGTGCTACCTTAAGTCTCTGAGCTATTCACTTTCAGGTTCCTGACCCTAACTTTTAATTGGATTATTTGGTTTGCTGATGTCTAGTTTTCTTTATTTTATCATATAGTTTGGATATTTGCTGTCTATTGATTGAGGAGTTGGTGAAAATCTTTTCCCCATTTGGCAGGCTATCATTAGTTCTTACTGGTGATGTCCTTTGCCTTATGGAAACCTTTCATTGTCATGACTTCCCATTGTCAAAGTTAGAGCCACTGCTGGCTCTCAGTGTTCTATTCAGAAAGTCATCGATCAAGATGACCTGCTCATTGGTGAGAATGACATATATCAGTCTTCCAGTATTAATGTGTGTGAAGTTTAATGTGTGCTTATCCTTTAGTAGTGTTTCATTTACAAATGTGGGTGCCTTTTCATTTGTGGAGTATATGTTCAGATTTGAAACACCATATTGGTGAAGTTTTCCTTTAATGTGTGTGAAATATCCTCCATCTCTTTGATTAAATTTTGTTTGAAGTCTATGTTGTTAGATACCAGAACAGCAACACCAGCCTTTATCTTAGGTCCATTTTCTTGGAAAATCTTTTTCCAACCCTTTACTCTGAGGTAACATCTGTCTTTGACGTTGAGGTCTTTTTCTTCCTCACAGTGGAAGGATGGGTAATATTTTCATATCCATTATGTTAGCCTGTGTTTTTTATTTAAAAATTCTGTCCATTGATAATGATGGATGTTAATGACCCATTATGATTAACTCCTGTTATTTTGGTAGTGTTACTGTTGTTCCTGCTGCTGCTGCTGCTGCTGCTGTTGCTGCTGCTGCTGGTGATGGTGGTGGTGGTGGTGATGGTGGTGGTGGTTGTGTCAGTGTGCGCGCGCGCGCGCGCGTGTGTGTGTGTGTGTGTGTGTGTGTGTGTGTGTGTATGTGTGTGTGTGTATGTGTGTGTGTTTACCTTCTTTGGGTTTTGTTAGTGTGCAATTTATTCCTTGTGTTTTCAGAAGTGTACTTAATCTGCTTGTGTTGACATGTATCTCTTACTATCTTCTCTAAGGATGGATTTTACATAGATATTGCTTAAATTTGACTATGTCATGAATATCTCATGTTCTCTCTCTATGGTTATTGAAAGTTTTGCTAGGTATAGTAGTCTACATTGGCATCTGTGGACTCTTAGAGCCTTAATGACATCTGTCCAGGTACTTCTGGTTCAGAGTCTCTGTTGAAAGGTTGGTTATAATTCTAATAGATCTTCCATTATATGTAGCTTGGCCTTTTTCTCTTGTTGCTTTTAATATTCTTTTTGTTGTTGTTGTTCTGTACATTTAGTGTTTTGGTTATTATTTTGAATGTAGTCTTCCATTTCTGATTCTATATATTTGGTATTCTGTAAACTTTTACCTTTATAGGCATGTCCTTTTTTATGTTTGGAAATTTTTCTTCTATGATTTTGTCAAATATATTTTAACACTATCGAGCTAGAATTATTGTTAGTCTCCTACATCTGTTATTTATAGGTTGGTCTTCCATAATGTCCCAAATGTCCTCGATGGTTTTGTGTTAAGACTTTTTAGATTTAACATTTTTTTGAAGAATGAATCTTCTGTCATTGTATCATCAACCTCAGAGATTCTTTCTTCTATGTCTTGAATTCTGTTCCTGACGATTGCATCTGTTGCTCCTTTTTGTTTGCCAAGATTTCCATCCCAGAATTCATTCAGTTTATGTTATCAGGGCATCTATTTCCATTTTTAGACATGGAACAGTTTCATTCACCTGCTTGTTTATTTGTTGTGTGCTTGTTGGATTTCATGGCTTTCATTAAGGAATTTATTGATTCATTCCAATTATTTTCCTTCTCCTTCCTTAGTTTCTTTAAGAGAATGTTTTTTTTCCTTTTTTATGAGCCTGAATCATATTTGTGAAGTTGATCTCAAGGTCATTTTCTTGTGCTTTCACTTGCACTGAAATATTGCAGTCTTGTTGTCCTAGGATAGTTGGGACCTGGTGGTGCCCTATGGCTTTGGCTATTTGTTGACTGTGTTTTTATACTGCAATTAAAACATGTAGGTTTGAGGTGATTATAGGTCTCAGTGCTGATTTCTGAGTTTGTATTTATTGCATGGTGTTTTTGTCCTTGGATTTTGTTACTTTTTTGGGCTTCAAGTCTTTGAGGCCTGAATTTCTGACAGCTGACTTGAGAGTGTGTGAACAGGTTGGGGGCAAGGCTTCAGGTGACTAATTTGGCCTTTGGCGCAGCATGAGGTCTCTGTTCTTCTGACTTGTGTCACCTATACCTGTTCTTCTGGCCATTCCCTTGGTCTTATTGAACTTTTCCTTTAATCTAGTGTTCTGCTTGTATTCTCTGTGTAGGGATATATTTGTATACAGATATTGTTTAAATTTGACTTTGTCAGGAAATATCTTGTTGTTTCCATATATGATGATTGAAAGTTTTTCTTGCTATAGAGGTCTGGAATAGAAAGTTTTGTGGGTATGGTGTGGTTTTCAACTGTGTATATTTTATACACACAAAACAAGATGGCTCAAATAACAGTGTAGTATGATACACCTGGCAAGTGGCATCCGGTAAAAGGAGAAACCTGAATGTGCATTCACGATCAACTGCATTTCTGGCAGATATGAATCAGTGTCTGAAGTGTTCAGAAACACTATGCAAACCAAGAGAGGCACCAATGCTTACAGAAAACTGTGATATTTCTTGCCTATGATGAAAACTTGGGGAAGACACTCAGCATCATGTCTCCGAGCTTCTCCTCACAGCTGTTGTTCTTGTTGTGTAATAACCTGTATCTCAGTTATATCATGCTCATCACTCTGACCCTTTGTTTTCTCTGTCCCTTCCTCTTCATTGGCCATCCTACCCCAGCCACCTGTGTCCTGCAGCAAAACATTTTTGGACTCCTCTTCATTGTGGCTCTTTCTTCTGTGTTGGCAAAAACTATCACTGTACTTATAGCCTTCAAGATCACTGCTCCAGGAAGAGTTAGGAGATGGTTGCTGATCTCAAGGGCCCCTAATTTCATTATTGCCATCTGCACCCTGATCCAAGTTGTGCTTTTTGGAATTTATAAAACGCTCTGTATATTCTCATCATCAAAAGCCCTACATATTGATTTTATTGCCTTTAGAATCAGATAGCACCTTTATTATTTCCAACTTGCCATCTCTATCAGACCTAGAGTCTGTGAATGTACTCAAGAGTGAAGTATATATCGACAAACAGCATGAGAATGAGAATACATAAGAACCCTTGAAGAAGGGGAGTAACACAAAATGTTTATGTTGAGCAATAATATTACAGTCATGTGATATAGTGCCACCATGGTAAACATACAGAATGTGATATTAGTTGTAGTAAATCACTGGATAATTGCTGAGAATGATAATGTGTTTCAGTGTTTTTTTTAAATCTAAAACAATGCATTTATGGGTCAGATGTAAAGAGAATGTATTGCATATGAGTTCAGTTCCCAACATACCTATGAATTGTCACACAACTGTCTGTAATTCCAAGAACAGGACATTGGATGTCTCTCACCTACATCTGCACTGGTATACACATAAGCACCCACCCCATGTACGTGCATATTAAGTAACTATAAAATTATTTTTGTTCATAATTCCTGTTGTATTTATTGCTGTAAGTTCTTATTCTTTTTACATTTTAAACCATTTCATTAAACTTTGTTTAATAACTTTGGAGTATGTTTTATGTAAAAGTGCATGGAGGTCAGAAGACAGCTTCTAGGAGTTGGATAACTCCTCCTACTAGATCAGTTTGGGTATCCTATTAGCTCATCAGCTTTAGTGCCAAGGTATTTAACTGCAGAGACATTTCAATGGTCATAAATTTCCTTCAAGGATGTTTATGTCATTATATTGCATGATTAGTGATATAAGTGAAAATTTTTCTATATGTGTCTTGTATATAGCCAACCCAATTAAATTATCATTTGGTGAATATAAGCTGTGCAAGTAACAGTATGATTTCAATAATTGTGACTAATTGCTTGCAGTATAGAACAATATAATCTATAGTATACAACATTATTAACTCAGAGTAGTACACGCAAATAGTGAATATCAGGCTTCTTATATTTTTTACACCATGTGTCAACATTTATTCTCATGTTCCTAGGTTTCAAATAAAATTTAATCTTGTAAAATATCTTTAGATATTGTATGAAGCTTTTTCTCTCATACTTAGCAGCTTCTGATAACTTAAAGTATTTGTTTTCCCTCTTCAGTAGCAATACAGAATGCTTGAAATTGGTTTCTATGAGAAATGACATGGTCAAGAAGATCTAATGCCCTATTTTGTTCTTCATCATCACCAACACAAAAATAGTGTGCATAAACTTATATAGAGACACATACATACTTGGAAAATAGACATTTTAATATTTAATGACTTTAATCTAATATATATAGAGACTTTCAAGGATCTGAAGCCCTGGGAATAATAATGTGTAGAATTTCTTTACCCTGCAGCTTGGTTATTAAAACTCTTTCTCTGAGAAAATTGTATCTGTGATGAACACAATGAGTCAAAGATGTATCACTAGGCTATGTTATTTGTTAAAAGGACATTTCTATTGATTATAACCCCGTGCAGACTAACTCAGAAAGTGATATATTTTACTTGTGTAGTTTCATTTCTACCCTTCAGCATCCCAGTTTGTGTAGAGAATGATCAATGTGAAAGTTTTATCCCTGTAACAAATTCTTACTTGTCTCATTAGAAATTTCATTTTCTGGGCAGGAGTTGCAATCAAAACAGCATGATTCCATTCCCTCCTTCTGGAACTTTCTGAATCCAGGACCACAACCACCACTGCACACAGAGGATGCCAACTGTCAAAATTAGACACACGCTGATATCAGGAGTTTACCACTCCCTTCCATAACTGTCCTATATTATCATGTTGTGATATCAATAAGCTGATTTTATACAAAGCAACAGAGTGACTATGTCACTTAGTATATTATAAATTACTAAACACACGAAGACATGGAAACACACTGACGAAAATTTGATTGTTTCCTGACTCCTAAAAAATGTATGAAGAAAAGTTGGTTGGTTACTTTATGCAAATACTGCAGAGCTTGCAATCTGGTTCTCTTGTTAATTTTCATCAACTTAAAACAAAGTACAGTGAAATAGCAGATGGATACCCAAACAAAAAATCTCTGTACTACACTACTCTATTGTCATATATGTCGAGAGTTTTATTATTTAGCAATTGATGTAGGGGGATCCAGCAATGTTATCTCTAGGTAGCATTGTATGGGAAATCAAGCAGAGTGAGCCATTAACCTGTATTCCTTCAAAGTCAGTATTTTAGTTCTAGTATCCATATTCTTGCCTTCTCTTCCCTTTAATGTGACTCATGAGTCAAACTAACCCTTCCTCCTCATTTTATTTAGAGCCTGTGAATAATCACAGCAACAGAGTAGCAAGCTAAGATTCAAGGATGTCTCAAACAGTGGAAACACACTGTGAAATCTCAGGTAACCAACTTGATCTCCTAAAATTAGCCCTGCAAGCCAAGGCAAAAAGAGTGCAAAGAGAAAAAAACTGAACTGCAGATCTTTAGTGCACTTGTGGTGTGATAGTGCTGAGTTGATATGAATTTATCTGAATGGTGTAATGTTTCTTGAGGAGGTAGAGATTTACAGATTCTGAAAATATTGTTTAGAACCTGAATAAAAGTTACATTGTTCACAGGTGTATATTTCCTTAAAATTTTAAATAAAATATTCATATTACTGAAAATATTGTGATTGGTATCTCTATGTTGTATCAGAAAGTTTCTGATTCTTGCATGACCACCTTTAATCCTTTGTTCAGTATTGAGTTCTCTGTAGAATACACAGAGTCTGTTATTCACAGTCTTGTCTCATGTTCTTCCTGCATAGAATTGAATATAATCCTTGTTTCTATTTTTTAAAGGAATACTGTCACAGTTTTATATTGATAAACTTCAACCTCCTATGTAAACCAAATTTACTTAGAGCTCACAGGGATCTGCCTCATTGTTCCCTGAATGTTGGGACTAAATGTGTGTGCTACAACTGGGGACAATTACTCCCATTATTTATTTATTCATACATTACCCTTTTTTACTTTCTAAGTTTTTAAGGTATACTTTGAAGAAGGGTGAAAGATTGTACATCTTTGTCCAATTTTGGATCACTTCTTTTGAGGCATTGTCTCCATATGCACCTCTGGAGGACTTTGCTCATTATATAGGCCAGTATACCCAGAAAGCTACAGGGATCTGTCTTTCTCTCTTTCCATAGAATTTTAATTAAAGACATGCACAAACCTGGCCTCATTTCTGATTTTATTGTAAATTCTTTGAGAATCTTTCCATGTAGTACAATGTTGTCAAAAGACTTCGATAAAAATGCTTTTATTTATAAGCCAATTGTGCTGTGGTTTTTTTTTTTTTGATAGAACATGAAGATTACCATTAAATTATTAAGGAAAATTATTTGTTAGTTATTTTTGATTTGTTGATATTGATATAATTGATAGTGCTCTAATACTTGTATTTCTGCCTGCTGTTCTATTCTTGTATATGTATTCCTTGATCAACAGTGTATATCTTAACTTTCAGTTTGAAAGATTTCTTCAAGTGTCTTCCATAGTGTTATTAAAGTGGTTATGAATTTCTACAATTTATTTTCATCATTGAGCTTTTTTACATCTGTGTTTGTCATGTTTCTCTAGAGTCAGAGAACATATATGAATAATTTTATCTATCTATCTATCTATCTATCTAACTATCATCTATCTAGCTATCAACCTATCATCTCTCAGTAGGATTTATTAGGGTTGCTGCAGTGTTTAGTTTAGCTAATTAATTAATACCTAGATAAAATGAAAAGTTGAAGAATTTAGAGTGGCTTGAATCATGAGTCTGGATGTCTCAGCTGATCTTCTACACTATATTCTGCAATCCCAAAGAAGTAGTTTCTAAGCCCTCGAAGGAATGGACTTTCTACCTGTTAGGGCTAGAAGACAAGCAGCAAAGGCTACATTCTTTCATGTCTTATATAGCTTCCAAAGAGGGTATGTGTCAGTTTAGAGGTGTATTTTCTAACATCAAGTGGTTTGGATTGGTGGTGTATCTTCCCCTTTAAAATTCCCAAATAAAGGTGTGTGATTCCAGCTCAAAAAGATCTGGATTAAAGGTGTGTCTTCCTACATCAAAGATCTGGATTAGAAGTGGATCTCTGAACATAAAATTTAGCAAAAAATCCACATTTGGTGTAGTCTCCATTTTTTAATTTTAATAAAGTGAAGATTTAATCAACCTAACTATCAAGAATAGCCATTACAGTCTCTTTTAGTTATAAAGGATAACTGTGTTTTTACTAACAGGTGTTCCAGTTATGTCTCTAACTGCTTGAATTACATAATCAGTACTCTCTCATTTTAGGAAAGTCAATAAAGGAATGCTGTTATCCAATGATATGAATTAGGCTTTTGCCTTACAGTCTTGAATTTACTATCTTTTCCTTTGTAATTCAAATTTTAAATAAAATATATAAGGGGTAATTTCTCTTCTGATATTATCCGTTTCATGATTAGATAATCTATCTCCAGATGTCCACATGTTTCAATATATTTTGAAAACTTTTATCTACATTTTATTGAATATACTATTGATGGCTATCCTTTGATCATTTCCCATTGTTCCAATATAGATTTCATTTTCCTTTATGTAATATTTGTCAGTTTGAAATTTCTAATTCTTTTGCCCTGTGTCATGCCTTGCCATCCTGTATTATATTTGGTGAGATTTTTACTTGCTTTATTTTTGTCTTTCCTTATTTTTATCCTCACTTAGTTTCTTATTGTATACAAGGTTTTATGACTTCATTGCTTGAACCTGGTAGTGATTTGTGTCCTCTTTGATTTATTGGAACATTTTTCTAATCATTCATTAAACTGTTTAGTATGTCATTGAACATACTACTATTTAATCATAAAACTTTAACATTTGGATTCATGTTACTTTGATGTGGTCATATTTTTTTAGTTTTTTGTTTGTTCATTTGTTCCTGCACTATTGAATTTGCATCTCCTAGAGTAGAGAACTTGTTGTGTTGTTTTGAATCATCTGTATTCTTCAGCAAATTTGTTTGTAATGCCCAAATGAAGCTCGGTTAGAACCGACATGGGGATTATTTGCTTCCTTCCGAATGAATATGTAGCTCACTAGCAACATTTTGAACTCAGATGCTTTCTTCCCTGATAATGACAACTGTTGGAACTATGAGGAAGAATATTAACTGTGAACTTTATACTATTTGTGCAACCAGAAATTTCACTTCAGATCACGCCTGACAATTTTCCGGAAGTCAACAGCTTTAAAATAAAAACCACTTTGTACTTTGGTAGTTTGAATTGGATAACTTGTAACCATGTACTTCAGATTTCATACCTATAATATATCTAGAACACATAATGGAAGATACCATTTTAAAAATTTCTCACAGCAATTTTTTAAAATTATGACAAATACCTCCGCTCAGAGAAAAGGTAACAAGAAATATGACTGTTTTTTGAGGAACTTAAAAAAGTTTAGCTACCTATCTAAGATTCCTTTAGTGAACAATTTCTTATACACTGTATGACACAGGCCCAGAAAAATGCTCGAGCTGTCAGTAATAATTCCTGTTCATGAAGAAGATGGGAGTTTTGTTTCCAGTACTCACTGAGTAGTTCAAAGCTGTTTACAATTTCCAGGTACCATGATAACACTTCTTGCCCCCATATGAATCTCTTAAGCATGTTTTTGAAGACACGCACATATACAAAAGAACCCTACTCATATAAAAGAAAAAAGGTTATTATTCATAAAGTATCTAAATGAGTCATAAAATGTTATAGTATTGTTCAAGATCTTGGCAGTTTAGGACCTGTTGTTTAAAATGTTTAAATAATCTTATATAATAAAAATTGATGGCATACGTTTATAATACTTCTTCCATATAATTAGCCTCCATATTTTCAGCATCTCTGTAAGATATTCAGCAGAAGAGAGGGAAATCACTGTGTATTAATCACAAAATACCAAAAGACTACTGTTTACATTAATGAAAATTATAATAATGATCACAAACAGTTTTACATTCAAATTAAGAACCATAAACTGTTTCTGATCCAATAAATATACACTGGAATAATGTCATAAATCCTCAACGAAATAATAAAATGTCAAATCAATAATTGAAAAGAAGAAACATAGTATAGGTGGGTAGGATTGTCCTCATTGGACAATCTATTTGATTTCACTAGGTCATAAAAAAACACCAATTATTTCACTTATCAGTCTTTAATGATGTGTAATATAAATCACTACAGTTAGATCAGACCAATGTCTCTACTGCCTGTGGCCCACTCTATCATATCTTCTGATAAAAGGAGCTGTTGTCCATGTGGAAAATATGGGCTAAACTTTCCTATCTTCACCTTGGTTCCAAGACCATGTGGGAAATTCCAAATGTGGAAAATGTCATACTCTGCCTGCAGTTTTTCTTTCTGGTTCATATTCACTCTTTCCCCAACAGGATTAGTGAAGTGGGTCTTCCTCAGCAAAGAGTGCAGCTGAAAGACAGGCAGCATTTTATAGTTTATATGCTCTTACTTGGTTCGTTGTTTGTTTGTTTGTTTTGTTGTGGTTTTGTTTTTCAGAGAGGGTTTCTTCATAGCCTTGGCTGTCTTGGACTAAATTTTTTAGACCAGACTGGCCTCAAACTCACAGATATCTGCTGCTTCTGCCTCCCAAGTGCTGGGATTAAAGATGTGCACTATCACACTTGACTCATACATGAAGTGAGCAAGTGCCCTGATTACACTTTAAAGATAACATTATTGAATCTTTCCAGTAAAGAAATATCAAAAAATGTAAAGGATAATGTTCTTAGAAATTTAGTGCCCTCAGCATAAATTAACAAACATTCACACCAAATATATGCACACACCAAATATAGGTAAAAACCATGCAAACACATATATATTCACAGCTACACACAATAGGCTCTAATCAATAAAGAGAAATACTAATATCACATCTATACACTTATTTACACACACACACACACATACATACCAGACACACATATATAAACACACAGACACAAACACACAGACAGACATATTCATGCAGACACACAGACACAGAAACACACAAAACACAGAGATAGGTACACATATATATGCACAGAAAAATACAGATAGAGAGACATACAGAAATACAAACGCTCTCACAATAGACATAGAGAATATATGCTTACGAACAAAGAAAGAAAAACAGATAAACACAAAGACACACACACACAGACAGAGGCAGAGACAGAGAAAGAGACATAGAAAGACAGACAGACAGACTTGCATGCACACACAAGTAAACAGACTAAACATATACAGGCACCCTCAGACACAAGCACTGACGAATACACAGATGATATACATAGACGCAACACCCATATAGAAAAACACTGACACATAAGTAAATTTATTCTCAATTCCTGAGACAGAATGACAGTCAGATACACAGGAACATATATCACAATAACACAGATATACAAAATATAGAAAAAGACAAATACATTAACACAATTGAACAAACATGTATGAACTGAACTCAATACCACAAAGAATTCCTGTGCCATTATGTCTAATAACGCTGAGTGAGGTCCCAAGGGCCTAAAATGTGCAGAATTATTTGAGAACATCTGTGAAAACAGTCCACTAGATTGGTGGCCACATATTTGAAAATTAATGAACAAGATCTAAACATCTCATCATTTGAAGGATTCAGAAAAAAGGGCCTGTCTATGTTTATAATATCAGAATATGGGTGATAATATTCAAGTGTTCTGTTCCCTGAATTCCATCACATGGCATTAAGAAGAGGCCTGTGGGGCCTAGGAACATCCAGGTTCAAAATTCTTTTCTCCGGTCTGTCATTCCCTGTCTGCCAGATTTACCTAGGTCACAGCCAGAAGTGAGCTTCACACTGTCCCCCAATCTATACTCCCCACATTCCTGAGGATGATTCTGGTGTTACAGTAACACCCAGCTTCGAATCCATCACACCAATTCCATACCTCCCTGCCCTACCTAGGGCACAGCCAGCAAAGGTGACCTATACCCTTAGTGCTCTGAGGTCCACTTTTAGGAATACAGTTATTCCTCCCTTCCTGAGGTGGTATGCATGAAGGCAAAACTATTCAGGCCCATCTGGTACACATTCATCATATGTAAGCAGAGAGCTCTTTCCTAAGATCAAGTCCAAAGTTGTTCTGGTTCAACAAGGAGTCTTTCCATCATCAGAAATATACAGAAAATCACCAAGGACAAAAGGATGGCTAAAGGACAGTTTAAGAACACAATTACGAAGAGTCAGGAAATGTGGCATGACCAAAGCCCTGCTATCCTACTACAGCAAGCCCTAGATAACCTAATACAGCTGAAGCATGAGAAGATGACATTAAATCCAACCTTATAAAGATGATAGAGTCTTTAAAATAGGAAATGAATGAATGAATCCCTTTAATAAATGCTGGAAAATACAATCAAACAGGTGAAGGAAATAAATGAAATGGTTCAAGACATGAAAATCAGAATAGAAGCAATCAAGACAACACAAACTAAGTGAATATTGGAGACGGAAATACTAGGGAAGGACAGGAATGATAGAATCAACAGAATAGAAGATATAGAAGACAAGATATCAAGCATAAGAATAACAAAGAAATAGATACACTGGTCAAAGATAATTTTATAAAAAGCTTTCTGAAACAAAACATCCAAGAAATCTTTAAACCTTATGCAAACATAAGATCTAAGAATAATTAGCATAGGAGAAGAATAACAGAAATCTTTAAATTTTATTTTTAATTGTTCACATTACATTCTGATTGTACCCCGCCTCCTTTGTCCAACTCCTCCCTCATGCCCTCTCTGTCCCTCCTCTAGTTCTCAAAAAGAACTAGTTCATCCTCCCTTATTGTCTGACTTCAACCTGTAAAATCTCATCTGAACTGCCTTCATCCTCTTCCTCTTTGGCCTGACAAAACCAGGGGGAAGTAATCAATCAATGTGTGGGGGCTAGAGCTCATGTCAGAAGTAGTCCCTACTCCTCATATGGGACCCACAAGGAGACTGTGCTGCCCATATACTACATCTGAGCAGAAGATCTAGGTCCACACAATGCATGGTCATTGGTTGTTGCATCAGTGTCTGAAGCACTCTGCTCCCCTGCCTGGATTTGTTGGCTCCGTTGGTCTCCATGTGGACTTCCTGACAACCTCCAGCGCCCTTTATTCCCCACCTCTTCCATAAGATTCCTTGTGCTGTGCCCCAGATTTTGGCTGTGTGTCTCAGCTTCTCCTTGTATCTCCTGCTATGTGTGATTTTTCAGAGGATCTCTATGGTAGGCTCCCTTCCAGTCCTTCTCTTCAACTGCTTCCAATGTCTATTCCATTTGTCCTTCTGCATGAAAATTAAACATTCTCCCTGGGTTCCTCCTTATTATTTATTTTTCTTTAGGCCTGTGTATTTTCCTGTATTACTTGGCTAATATCCACTTATAAGTGAGTATATACCACACATGTCCTTCTGGGTCTGAGTTACCTCACTCAAGATGATCCTTTCTAGTTCCATCCATTTGTATACAATTCAAGTGATAGCATAAGCTAGTGAGGATGTGGAGAAAGGGGAACATTCCTCCATTTCTGGTGGGAGTGTGACCTTGTACAGCAGCTTTGGAAATCAATCTGCCACACTCTAATAAAATAGAAACTAGTTCTACCCCCAAGATCTAGCCCTATACTCATGGGCATATACCCTAAAGATGCTCCACCATACAATAAAAACATTTGCTTAACTATGTTCACAGCAGCTTTATTCATAGTAGCTAGAATCTGAAAACAGCCTAGATGTCCATCAACCAAAAAAGATAAAGAACCTGTGGTCCATTTACACAATTCAATACTACTCAGCTAATATAAGCAAGGAAATCTTTAAATTTGCAAAAAGTGTTTTATACAAAATTATTAAAAAAAAATCCTCCCCAACCTAAAGGAAGGGATTCCTATAGACATATAAGAAGCTTGCAGAACACCCAATGATTATACAAAAAAACCTTCTGACCACATAATACTCAAAACACTAAATGAACAGAACAAAGAAAGAATGTTAAACGCAATAAGGGAAAAGTCCAAGAAACATACGAATGTAGAACTATCAGACTTATACATGACATATAAGCAGAGGACTCTAAAAGCCAGAAGGGCCTTGGGTGTATCTTACAGACATTAAGAGACCACTGAAGTCAACCAAGACTACTATACACAAAACAATTTTAATCACCATAGGTGTAGAAAACAATATATCCCACAACAAAACCAAATTTAAACAATATCTACCCATAAATTCAGCCCAAAAGAAGATACTAATAGGAAAACTCTGACACAAGGAGTTTAACTACACCCTTAGAAGAAGTAAATAACAGTATACCAGTAAAACTAGAACAAGGGGAAGATAGACACACAGACTCACAAACACACACACCCTACCACCACCTACATCAATACCAGGAATTAACATTGATTGGTCATTAATATTTCTTAATATCAGTAGACTCATTCAATAATAAGAAGATACAGGTTAATAGAACGGATGTGAAAACAGAATCCATCATTGAGCTGTATACAAGAAACACACTTTATCAAGAAAGAGAAGTATTATCTCAGAGTAAAGGCCTAGGAAAATGTTTTTAAAGCAAATGTGCACAAGAAGCAAGCTAGAGTTGCTATTATAATATCCAACAAAACAGATTTTTCTACCAAAATAAATTAAAAAAAAACAGGGAGAGAAACTTCCCACTTATCCAAGGAAAAACCCACCAAGATGATGTCTCAATTCTGAACACCTATGCAAAAGCATTCGCATTCATAAAAGAAAGACTACTAATGCTTAAATCACACACTGAACCCCCACACATTAATAGTAGGAGAAGTCAACAGCCTCCTTTAAGCTAAGGATAGGTAATCAAGGAAGAAATTTCAGAGGAAAAAATACTTAACCAACATTGTGAATCAAACGGACCTAGGTGATATCTACAGAACATTGCAGCTAAAGAAATGTTTTAACCAGTCTTACTGTCTGTGAGTTTTGATTAGAGAACATGACAATTAATATTTAATTATTATTGATAACTATTTGTTAATTATATTTTTGCATTTTTACTGCAATATTTGGTACTTTTTTTATAGTCATTTTTATGCTGTCTGTAGTTTTATTTGACCACTGGAGTTCATCTTGCCTTGCTGTGTGAAAGAGTTTTTCAAATGTTGTTCCTAGTTTTGTTTCAGTGGTTATGAATTCTTGTAGTTGTGGTCATTATTGAAATTTTCTCATTCCTTTTTTATAATGAATGATAGCATTGATGTTTATAATAATGTGGGTTGGCAGTTATATTCTGAAATGTTTGAATTACACCAGTGTAGCTCTTTCTGCTTAAAGTGTCAATAGTGAAATATGATGTTACCCAGATAAGACCTTTATATGATAGGGTTGTTTCTCCTGAAGCTTTCAATTTCCTCTCATTAAAAATAAAATTTTAAGTAAAGTATTTCCCATACTATTTTTCTAATGTGGAATAGTTGGTATATAAAGGACAATTGTATGTCCTTACATACGATGGTATTTTGGAAATTTGATAGTTACATTTTACTGGATATCACATGTTGATGGGTTTAGTTTGTTCTTTTTCTCTTGTTCCAGTGGTTTAGAAATTTGATGTATTGATTATATGCCCTTGGTCTCCTATGCTTTTAATATTTTTTTCTTACATTTGGCATATGTTGAATTTTCTTTTACTCATTTTCTGTGTTTGAAGCCAGGGTTTCTCTGTGAAATCTTGGATATTCTGGATTCCCTTTAAAGAACAATCTGGCTTTGAACTCACAGAAATGTGCCTGCTCTTGTCTTCCTGAGTGCTTTTATTACAGTTTGTGCCACCATGCCTGGCTAAGCCACTATTTTTACTACCAATACCTTCCAAAACAGAGGGATGGCTCAGCTGTCAATAACAGTTGCTGTTCAAGAAGGGAACTGAAGTTTGATTTTTAGCACCCATATTGTGGCTAAAAGCTGTTTATGCTTCCAAGGAATACAAATTATTCTTCTGGCATCCATATGTATCACACATGGAAGTGTTTCACAGGCATATATTCAGACAAAACACTCATTCACATAAAATGATAAAAGAAAGAAAAATAACAAGCTTATAATTCATATAATATGAAATAAGGATCATGAAAATGTGAACTTATGGGTATAAATGTTAGGGCATCTTTGTAAAAAAGTTTAACTAAAATTACACTACAAAAATTAATGTCTTTTATATGTTGTTTTACTTCACCCTTACAATTAGCATCTGTCTCTTCAACATCAGTGCCAAAGTTTCAACACAAGTAATGAAATCCCTGTGTAATATTAAGAATGAAACCCCTAGACTACTGCTCCCTTTCCTTGATATGATTTTCAATCATTGTCAAAACCAGTTTTACATTTATTTTTAAAGCCAATAGCAGGTTTTTATATGTCAAAAACTATGCTGCATAGATATCTACAGTCCACATAAAATTAAGAAAACTGCCACATCAAAAGAGTGAAAAGAAGAGACATAATAGAAGATGCTAAAAACCGGTTCCTCATGTGACAAATTATTTTAATTGCCTAAGCAACATGGAAGCACAAATGGACTGACTTAATAGTGTTTATTCCTGTCTTATGTAAATCAGTACATTCAGTCAAACCCGCCTGTCTACTTCCATGGCACACTCTATGTCTTCAGGTAAACAGAGCTTTTGACCATGAGAAAAATATGGACTAAACTTTCCTATCTCTACCTTAACTCTAAGAACATATGTAAATTTCCATATGTTGCAAATGTAGTACTCTTCCCTCAGCCCTTTTCTCTGGTTCATATTGACTCTATCCTCAGCACGAATTGTGATGTAAAACTTCCTCAGAAAGGTGTACAGCAGAAGGAAGGCAGCATTCTACAGTATACGTGCTCTTACTGGAAACCAAAAACATTTTCTAATCTCATCTTAAATGAAGCTTCGTTGAAGGTACTCAGGAAAAGAAATTTCAATGAAAGCAAAGGAGGAATAAAATTACAATGTTTTGAGAATTTTACTTCCTTCAGAGGAAACTACCAAATACAACCAGACATATATATACAGACATCAAATGTAGATATTGCAATATATATACACACACACACAACCACAGTACACATGGACAGACTCAATCCATACAGAGATACAAACACAATACAGCTACACTTATTTATACACACATACAAATAGGTGCCCAGACACATATCCAGACATAGGGGCATATGCAGGAAGACAAACATATGCACCCAAACACAAACATATGAACACACAAAACACAAAGACATGAACAAATATACCCTTGGATACATACACAAATATAATCACACACACAAATGGACATTAACACAGGAAAAATTTTTGGTCAAATCTGGCTATGGACAGACAGACAGATTTAACAGATAGACAGGTAAGCAAACACACACACACATATATAAACAGATAAACCAGCAAAATAGACAGATAGACAGACATACAAATACATATACACATAGGAACACAGATACACACACATGCGTGCACAGACTAAGGAACACACTAATCACACACAGACACATGCAAAAGACATGTCCTGACAGATCTTCACTGAACTATAAACACAGACACAAACACATACAGATCTTTGATCAAAACATTCCTCTGTTCTAAGTTCTACTCCACTAAGTCCTAGAAAAAGATCAGGATTCACCTTCCTTCTCCCTGCAAAGAACATATTCTTATTGTCATTGGCAAGCAGTATACTCAAGACTCTTTAACAATCTTCCTAAATTATTCCTTCACTACTCAAC
Source organism: Acomys minous (assembly GCF_964271855.1). Taxonomy (NCBI): domain Eukaryota; kingdom Metazoa; phylum Chordata; class Mammalia; order Rodentia; family Muridae; genus Acomys; species Acomys minous. The sequence continues at coordinate 721,740 of NC_140502.1, read as the reverse complement.
TGCCATGAAAGTCATTCACTCACTCCATTATTAAATCAAAAACTTAGTTTATTTTGACCAAACTTGTATTTTAAAGCATAAAAGGAAATGTCCACATAGTACTATTTCCCAATAGCTAGGTCTTATGAAATAAGTGAATGAGTGTAATATGATAGGGCCAATGTAGAGAACGGCAGTAGACATAGTACTTGAGGAAACACCACTAGAAGAAACAGTGAGGGTCATTCTAAAAACAGGTCTTTCACCATAAGCCAATATTTTGTGGTTATGCACCAATTTTCCTTTTTTAGATAGAATTTATAAACTATATCAGGAAAATGGCTTCTCCCTGATCTTTTAGATAGAATTTCTGTCTGGTTTTTATAAAATTATGTAGAATTTGGGAATAAATATGCATCCAAGCATCCCTTCACTGGACACCAAATTTGAGAAGATCTCTACAACTAACATGGCCTTGCCCTTGGTGCTATGATATACAGGGAAGAGGCTGACCCAAAACTGCAGAACACCAACATGCTGAATGTCAGGTACTTGGCTTCATTGAAGGTGTCAGGCAGGTTTCTTGCCAGGAAAGCCACAGTGAAATGTCCCATGGCCAGGCAGGCCAAGAATCCAAGGGCACAGGTGACTGCAGTAACATAGCCTTTGCTGCACACAATGATGATATGGCCATGCTCATAGTGTACCTCAGTATCAACAGAGGGAGGAGATGTTCCTATCCAGATTGTGCTCGAACACATCGTAATAGGCAGCAAATTGGAATAATGTAGTTAGATGCCCATGATACTAGAAAGTATCTTATTTTTCTTCCAGGGCTTGTGATTTTGAAAGCCAGAAGTACAGTGATTGTTTTGGTCAAAACAGTGGAAACAGCCACAGTGAATACAATTCCAAATGTGATTTGCCTCAGGATCAAGTGTCTGTGTTTGGATGTCCAATAAAGAGCAAGGAGCACAGAAAACAGAACAATAGTGACATGAGTAAGATGTAGCTGAGGGTTCTGTTATTAGCTTTCACCACAGGAGTGGCATGGTGTTTCACAAAGACCCACAGAACCACTCCTGTGAATGCAGAGAAGGCCAACGCTGTTAAGGGTGTAAGAGCCACACCCAGTGGATCTTCATAGCTCAAAAAGGTCACAGCTTTGTAACTGAAGTTTTTCTGTTCTGAGGTGGCAGACTTATCCTCTGAACAGTTCAAATACTGTTCAACAAGTGATGGAGAAAGGAACTTTTTGTTAGTGTGTCTTCAGCATTTTTATTAAGAGGAAATGTCATATAAATGTGTTTGATAAGCCCTGCAATGTCTGCATTTTGATTTTGAGAATGTTACTGAAGGGCATTCTCAAATGTGATGTTGATGCTATCTCATAGGCCAGAAATGCCTTTTAAGAACTTTCCTTTCATTACATGAGACAATAGGCAAAAGGAGTGAAACACTACCAATTGACCATTTGCATTTATTCAACACTAAATAAATATTCATTAGACTAACAAGGGATATGCAAGTAGCTTTTTAAATATTTCTGAGTAATTGCCTTAAGTACAAACAATATAATCTATTACATTGTGACATTAATAACTTGGTGCTGTATATAAAATACCAAACATAAAGCCAGGCATGGTGGCACATGCCTTTAGTCCCAGCACTCAGGAGGCAGAGGCAGGCGGATCGCTGTGAGTTCGAGGCCAGCCTCGTCTACAAAGCGAGTCTAGGACAGCCAAGGCTACACAGAGAAACCCTGTCTCGAAAAACCAAAAAAAAATTAAAAAATAAAATAAAATACCAAACATAAGTCTTCTCATATTTTCTACATAATATGTCAATACTTACCTCCCTTTCCTATATTTGAGTAACATCTGAAATTTGATAATGAGCCTCTGGACATTAAATAAAATCTTCTGTCTCATACTTAGCAATTTTTGATAATGTTCAAGTAATTTTCCATCTGCATTCATCTTGCACAGGACATGGATTTTCTTCCCAGCACTCACGTGACAAAGTACAGCAAATATGATATGTTACTCTGCTCTCTATAGGCTCCTGGACATATGTAGTATGCATAAACTTATGTAGGACACATATATACATTCAAAAAGAATAAATAAATATTTTTAAAAATAAAGATTAGAATCAAATCTTCATGTAGTTTTAGAGAAGATTAATGATTTGGAAAATCTTGTTCAGAATTCACCGAAATTTTAGTTTGATTATCAAAACTATTTATTGAGGAAAAAATAATCTGCCATGAATTTACAACGAATCCAGGTTTGGATAAATTGATATTGAAGTTTCTTCTGTTTGGTTTTTGTTTTTGTTTTTTGTTTTTGTTTTTGTTTTTGTTTTTTCTAATTTCTGTTAGAACATTGTTAATTATCTTACTCCTACAAAGACTAACTTAGAAAAAAATATATTTTATTTGTTCAGATGCCTTTTGTACATCCCAGTTGGTGATGGGAACACTGAAAGATGGGAGGAATTTAGCATGTCAGCAAACACTCCCCAGTTTCAGCAGAAATTTCATTTTCTGGGCAGGGATTGAAATCAAAACAGCAGACTCCCATTCCATTCTTCTTTAATTTTCTGAATCTAGAACCACAGTCAATACTGTAAACACATGGTAGCATTTGAAATAAATTAGACACATGCTTATATCAGGAGGTTGACCTACTTCTTCCAAAAGTATATTATATGAGCATTTTGAGGTTCAAAAACTTTATTTTATATACAGTAACTGAGGGGCCACATTTTATTACCACATTGTTTAAGGACCAGAATATGAATATATACATTCTAATTAATAAAAATTTGAGTTGTTTCTCAATGTTTAGAAATACAAAAATAAGAACTTATGGTTTTTTCTGTGAAAGTACTGCAGTGATCACAACCTCATTTTTATAGATAATTATTTTCAACTCAGAACAAACTGCAGTAAAAAGAAAAAGAGAACGATAATTGGGAATTTCTCTCCTTAGGTTAGCCTGTGTTCCTATCTGAAGCATTTTATTAATTGGTAATTTATGTATGAGTGCCAAGCCCATTATGGTCACTGTTGTTCCCAGATAATGATGTATGAAAAATCCAGCCAAACAAGCCAGTAAGCAGTGTTTCTTCCTCAGCAGAGACCATAAAAGCCAGAAGGACCTGGACAGAGATCCTGCAAACCCAAAGAGAACACAGATGCCAGGCGAAACTACTTTGCCCAGAAAAACTATCAATAACCATTGATGGAGAAAACAAAATATTCCATGACAAAAACAAATTCAAACAGTACCTATCCACAAATCCAGCTTTACAGAAGGTACTAGAAGGAAAACTCCATCCCAAAGGGACAAGCTACTACAGAAACTACTCAGGATATAGATAACTATACCATGGCAAAAACACAACTACACAAATGCTCGACTAGAAACAACATCAAAATTAAGACTCTTAACAGTCACTAGTCATTAATATCTATCAACATCAATGGTCTCAATTCTCCAATAAAAAGAAACAGACTAAGTGAATGGATGCATAAACAAGATCCAACATTCTTCTGCATCTCAGAAGCACATCTCATCCATAATGATAGACATTACCTCAGGGTATAAGGTTGGAAAAAATATTCCAAGAAAATGGTCAGAAGATGCAGGCATAGCCATTTTAATATCGAACAAAATAGACTTTCAACCAAAATTAACCAAAAGGGATGAGGAAGGACACTTCATCCTCATCAAAGTTAAAGTCAACCAAGATGACATCACAATTCTGAACATCTATGCTCCCAATACAAGGGCATCCACATTTGTAAAAGTTCTCTTAATGAAGCTTAATCCGCACATTGGTCCCCACACAATAATAGTGGGAGGCTTCAACACCCTACTCTCACTGATGGATAGGTTGTTGAAACAGAAACTAAGCCGAGAAATAACACCATTAACCAATGCCATGAACCAAAGAGTTCTAACAGATATGTACAGAACCTTTCACCCAAACAAAAAGGAATATACCTTCTTCTGTGCACACCTTGGAACCTTCTCCAAAATTGATCACAAAGCAAGCCTCAACAGATACAAGAGGATTGAAATAATACCCTGTATCCTATCAGACAAACATGGTCTTAGGCTGCAATTCAACAACAACAGAAATAACAAAAAGCCTAAAGACACATGGAAACTAAACAACTCTCAACAAAACTAAGAGATGGTTCTTTGAGAAAATCAACAAGATAGACAAACCATTAGCCAAAATAACTAAAAGGCAGAGAGAGAGTATTTTTTTATTTAATTTTATTAATTTATTCATATTACATCTCAATTGCTATCCCATCCATTGTATCCTCCCATTCCTCCCTCCCTCTCATTTTCCCCTTACTCCTCTCCTCTATGACTGTGCCTGAGGGGGACCTCCTCTCCCTGTATACTCTCATATATATGTGTGTGTGTGTGTGTGTGTGTGTGTGTGTGTGTGTGTCTGTGTGTCTGTGTGTCTCTGTGTGTGTCTGTGTGTCTGTGTGTGTGTCTGTGTGTGTGTGTTGTTAAGTTATTCTTGTTACATCTCAATGGTTATCCCATCCCTTGTAGCCTCCCATTCTTCCCTCCCTCCCATTTTCCCCTTATTCCCCTCCCCTATGACTGTTTCTGAGGGAGATTACCTCCCCCTGTATATGCTCATAGGGTATCAAGTCTCTTCTTGGTAAACTGCTGTCCTTCCTCTGAGTGCCACCAGGTCTTCCCCTCCAGGGGACATGGTCAAGTGTGAGGCACCAGAGTACGTGAGAAAGTCATATCCCACTCTCCACTCAACTGTGGAGAATGTACTGACCATTGGCTAGATCTGGATAGGGTTTTAAAGTTTACAACCTGTATTGTCCTTGGCTATTGCCTTAGTTTGAGTAGGACCCCTGGACCCAAATCTGCCTATCATAATGTTCTACTTGTAGGTTTCTAGGACCCTCTGGATCCTTCTACTTTGCTATTCTCCCATGCTTCTCTCATCTAGAGTCCCAATATGATGCCCTCCCCTCTGTCCCATTTTCCTGTTGAAATCAACAAAGTCAGAAATGAAAAGGGAGACATAATGGCAGACACTGAAGAAATACAAAGAATCATAAGATCCTACTTCAAAGGTATATATGCCACAAGATTTGAAAATCTAAGGGAAATGTGTGATTTTCTTGATTAATTTCACTTGCCAAAATTGAGTGAAGAACAGATAAACAAGCTAAATAGTCCCATTTCCCCTACAGGAATAGAAGCAATCATTGATAGTCTCCCAACCAAAAAAAGCCCAGGGCCAGATGGTTTCAGTGCAGAAGTCTACCAGACCTTCAAGGGTATGCTATTACTGATACTCTTCAAGCTATTCCAAAAGATAGAAATGGGTGAAACATTACCAAATTCATTCTATGAGGCCATAGTCACATTGATACCTAAACCTCACAAAGACTCAACAAAGAAAGATAATTTCATATGAACATCGATGCAAAAATACAAAGTTATCTTTCATAATTGAAGAAGACTGTGATGGCTGTTGTTGTGTGATAAGTTGACTACATCTTGAAGTACTAAATCCCATATTGGTAGGCTTATTTATGGTAGAGTTTTGCTAAAATTGAAATAGGAATATATCACATCTAATATACATTTTTGAGGTAGGAAGGCAACTCTTTAATCCAGAATTTTGGGCAGTGAAAAGATATATCTTTAATCAGGATCTTGAGGTTGGAAGACACACTTCTAATCCAAATCATCTGTTTTTAGGAAATCGATCTCTGACTTAGATTATACCCGCTGTTGTATGCCTACATAGCAAATTCTAAGAGAGAGGCTTCTTTTGGTTGCTGCTTGCTCTGGCCTTGCTAGGGAGTCAATCCTTTCACAGTCATTAGAACCTATTTCACTGGTGTAGGAATAATATTTTGTGTACTATGTAGATGTTGTCCTTGTATTATCTTATTTAAGTGTTGATTCATGTATTATCGGGAAGCGCTACATTCACATTGTCATTCTGTGGCCCATCATGTACCCTGGCTGTTAAGAAACATACTTCTCCAGTATACTTCTCATTTTGTAATTGTTTTTATAAGAATCTGACAGAAAATATCTAAAGCATGAGATTAGAAGCAGATCTTCTGGGTAGAGAGAAGAACTGCAGAAAGAATTGAGAGGCATTAAGATTCACCAGCCAAACAGAGGTCAGATATATCAAGATTGCATGAGAGTTAATGGGTCACATAGCAGATATAGACTAGAATAAGAGATTTTCTTTAAGTTACATGAACTAGTATGAAAAATCCCAACCTAAGGCCAAAGCATACAGTAAATAAAAATAAGTCTCTGTGTCCTTTTTATGGGACTGGCAGATCAGAAAAACTCTGATGATACGTGGCATCAAATGTGAGTTGTGATTAATTTTTTATTAATTTATTCATATTACATCTCAATTGTTATCCCTTCTCTTGTATCCTCCCTCCCTCCTTCTTTCACCCAATTTCCCTCTCCTAGGTCTGTGACAGAAGGGGACAACCTCCCCCACCATATGACCACAGCCTATCAGGTCTCATCTTGGTAGTCTGCTTATCCTTTTTCTGGGTGCCACCAGGAATCTCCACCAAGGGGAAGTGGTCAAATATGGGGGCACTGGGGTTAATGTCAGAGTCAGTCCTGCTCTCCATGCAACTGTAGAGAATGTCCTGTCCATTGGTTAGATCCGAGTAGGGATAAATGCTTACTGCATATCTTGTCCTTGGTTGGTGCAGTAGTTTAAATAAACACCCCTTGGTCCAGATCCACCCATTATGATGATGTTCTTGTAGGTTTCTAGGACACTCTGGATCTTCCTATTGCCCTGTTATCCCTTATTCTTTCACCTAGAGTGCCAATAGGAGGTACTCACATCAATCTCAATTTCCTGGTAAGTGAAGACTTTAATGGGACATATCTTTTGGGCTAGTGTCCAATTATAAGTGAGTATATACCATGTGAGTTTTTCTGGGTCTGGATTAACTCACTCAGTATGATCATTTCTAGTTCCATTCATTTGTTGCAAATTTCAGGATTTCCTTGTTGTCAATAGCTGAGCAGTATTCCATTGTGCAAATGCACCATGGTTTCTTTATCCATTCTTTGATTACTATATCCAGGCTATGGCTATTTCAAATAAGTCTGCTATGAACATGGTTGAGCATATGTCCTTGTTGTGTGGAGAAGCATCTTCTGGGTATATTCCAAGGAGAAGAATGGCTGAGTCTTGAGGGAAGCTTATTCCCAGTTTTCTGAGATAGCACCAGATTGATTTCCAAAGTGGTTGTACAAGTTTCCATAAACCAGCAAAGGAGGAGTGTTCCCCTTTCACTGCATCCTCACCAGCATGCGGTATTACTGAGTTTTTTACCTTAGCCGTTCTGATGGGTGTAATATGGAATCTCAGAGTCTTTTTATTTGCATTTCTCTGTTGACTAAGACACTGAGCATTTCTTTAAGTGTTTCTCAACCATTTAATATTTCTCTGTTGTGAATTGTCTGTTTAATTTTGAGCCCATTTCTTAAGGGGCTTATTTGATTTGGTGAGGTTTAATTTCTTGAGGTTTTTATATATCTTCTATATTACCTCTTTGTCAGTTGTAGGGTTGGTGAAGATCATTTCCCAGTCAGTAAATTGTAGCTTTGTTCTCTTGACAGTGTCTTCTGCCATACAGAAGATTATTAGCCTCATGAGGTCCCATTTGTTAATTGTTGACCTTAGAGCCTGGGCTGTTGGACTTCTGTTTAGGAAGATGTCTCCTGTGCCAATGAGTTACAGGATCTTCCCCATTTTTTCTTATAACAGATTTAGTGTGTCTGGTTTTATGTTGAGATCTTTTATCCACTTGGACTTGAGTTTTCTGCATGGTGATAAATATGGGTCTACTTTCAGTTTTCTACATATAGACATCCTGTTAGACCAGCACCATTTGTTGAAGATTCTATCCTTTTTCCATGGAATATACTTGGCTTCTTTATCAAAAATCAAGTGCCCAAATGTGTGTGCATTTTTTCTGGGTCTTCATTTCAATTCCACTGGTCATACCCTGTTTCTATGCCAGTACCATGCTGCTTTAATTACCGTTGCTCTACAGTACAGTGTCTTTCTATGGGTCTTAAGATCTTGAACTGTTTTATTGATTTCCTTCATCTGATTGTATTTTCCTAAATTTCTTCCAGTGCCTCTCTATAGGCCTCTTTAATGTCTTCAGTCTGTTTAGCTGCATCTTCCTGCATTTGTTTTCAGATTTTGTTTCCTCCATTATCGTCTTCATTACTATGGATTTGAGGTCATTTTCTTGTGTTTGAATGGTGTTTGAATTTTCAGGGTTGATTTCACTGCGATAGCTGGGATCTTGAGATGCCAATTGTTTTGGTTTTTGTTGTTCATGGTTTTACACTGACCTTTAGTCATTTTGCTCTCTCTGATGATGGGACTCTGATCTATGCTCTTTGTACCACCTGGGGCAGTGGGCCCACAGATGGGCAGAGAAGGAGACAGGGGCATAGGTTAGGCAAATACCCTTGTCTCTGTGTTTTGGTTTTGTTCTCACCTGGTCCCTAGCCCCTGGGGTCTTTCTCAAGACTTGAGGGTCTGCCTGAGGTCAGAATCACCTGTTTTTCTGTGTTTTTCCTGTGCCAGCAGCTCCAGGCTGGAGTTAAGTCACCCACAGTTCAGTCTCAGATATCATGCTCCAAATTATTACTGGTGGGAACCTGTTCAGTCACTGGGAATTATGCACCCTTCCTCCAAGTTCTTAGATCAGACAACCCGAGTATGCAGCTTTAGAACTGTCATAGGAAGGTGTGTCTACCGCTGCCTGGGACCCTATGTTGGCCTTGGGTCTCTCCTTGGGCTGTTGGGCCTGTATCCTCCTTCTTCACTGCTCCTGGGCCTGTGGGACCACAGATCTTTTAGGGAGAAAGACAGAAAGCACAGGGGAGGTAAGCACACTCGGCCCTGTGTACTGCCTTGGGAAGTGTGGGGTGGTCTGAGTACTTATCCACCAGTTTTCCTTGGATTTTCTAGGCCACAAGCTCTGGTGTTTCACTGCTCAAAGTTCAGGTCCATATACTGAGTTTGTTAGAGTACAGCAGCAGTTCCCAGTTCATGCATTTACTCCACGGTACAGAGTCTGGGGACTGGGCTCTGGTCCTCTGAATGCCTGGAGGCCAGATCTGCCTGTGGTCTGTCTTCTGTGGACTCAACTCACCTAGTATTGTCCAGATCTTGCATTCTGTAGCTCCTAGTAGGGTCCTTAGTCTCCTTCATATAGATCACATACAGTGTGTGGTCAGCTCCCTCACAGGTCATTAGTTTTTATTAAATATTTTTTAAGACTTTTTTACTACAAAGTCCAAAATTGCCAACAATTCTAAGGGGTCTAATATTTCCATGACCCCTTTATATAGTGTATTAATTATAATCTTGTTTCCATTTCACTTTTGTAGGTATGAGTGTTTTGTTCTCTTATTTATCTGTGCAATGTCTGCTTGAGTGGAGTTTATGGATGAGTGAAGACTGATTTGGATAAATGGGAACTAGAGTCAGCTGACTACTTTTCAGAGTCTTCTGGAAATTGAACTTGGGTCCTGTTCATGTGCAAGCATTACTGTTGAAATCTGAGTCATCTCTACAGTCCTGGGCCAAACTATGTAAAAGAAGTTTCTCATATAAGAATCTTGCTTGGTCTGCTTAATTCTTGCATGGCTCATTCAAATAAACAAGAGTATAGCTGAGAGTGGTGGCACATGATTTAATCCCAGCATGTAGAAGGGAGAGGCAGATGAATCTCTGAGATCAAAGCCAACCTGGTGTACAAAGTGAGTCTAGGATAACGAGGGTTGTCATTCAGAAAAAGCTTCTATTATAAATCAAACAACAAACAAACAATAACAAACATACAAAAACAAACCAAAAAATCGAGTGTGTCTAGTTTCCTTTTGTGTCAAGGTATTGAGTCTAAAATATTGACCTTGAGAAATGTATAAATGTTGTTAGTATGGATTTTGATGTGGATAGTTTTAAGGTTAAATGCAAACTGCTCAACTACAAAGTAGGTTGAATTTAAAAAGCAAATTTAAGAATTTAAAAAGCAAAGTCAAGAAAGTCTTTAAGATTTATTTGAAATGAAGTCTTGTTTTTCTCAGATAGGATAAAATCTACAGTTAAAATTCCTTCTCAGATTGATGAGTGGTTTCATTCTCAGCAAAAAGAACACAAGTGATGAAGATATATCTGCTGAGCTCCATATCATTTCTCGGGGTTATCAGTCAAATCTCATGTCTTTACTGAGCAGGTTTAACTTGAGCATTGCAAATAAATTTACTGAAAAAATACAGAGTAGTTAAAAGAATGCAACCACTGTACTATGTCCAGATATGCACATCAATGCAGAAGAACACCATTAAACACATGAAGACATCAAGAAACATACCTCCAAATGTTATAGTTCTAGGATTAAGTAAGAGTATGTTCAATGTCATAATAACCCAAAAATTCAAAGAACAATTATAAGAATAGTCCAGAAAGCCAAGCAGTATACAAATCACATCCAGAAGAATGAAATGTGTCTACAAAACATTAATAGAAAGAGGAACTGCTATGTTCATAGCAGCCTTGTTCATAATAGCTGGAATCTGGAAATAGACTAGATTTCCCTCCACTGAAGAATGGAAAAAGAAACTATGGTTCATTTCCAGAATGGAATACTATTCAGCTATCAAAAAAAATCTTGAAATTTGCAGGCAAATTTATGAAACTAGAGACAATCATCCTGAGTGAGATAACTCAGACCCAGAAAGATAAACATGGCATATTCTCACTCATAAACAGATGTTAGCCACTTAATTCAGGTTAGCCACAGTACAGTACAGTGACTGAGATGCCAACCAAGGTCCATGTAGGATGTGGACTGAGACCTTCTGCTCAGATGTAGCAGATCAGCAGCAGTCTCCTTGTGGATCTCACAAGATGGGAAGTAGAGACTAATTCTGACATGGACTTGGACCTCCTAAACTTGTTCACTTCCCCCCTTGCTGGGTAGCCTTTGAGGCCACTGAGGAAGTGGATACAGGTATTACAGAGAACACTGGATAAGCAGACATCCTACATTATGGGAGAAGTGCTCCCCTTTCTAAAGGCTAGGTGAGGGAGGGAAAGGAGATGAGGGAGGCGACTGGATTGGGAGGTGAAGAGGGAGGGAGTAGGATTAAGAGGTAAGGAGGTGGGGGGTTGCAATTAGTATGTAAAGAATTCAAACTACAAAACAAGAAGATGCCTTACATAGGTAATCCATCTAAACGTGAATAGCTCTGAAACTGGCTGAGATACTAGTGTCTATGCATAGACAAGGCTTCATGTTGGTCACAGATTCTCTGTGACTTATAATTAGAGTCCATTCTTAGTATGGCATGAAAGAATATTTGTGGATGTCTTACTTGAACTCATACAACGAGCAAAGAGCAAGCCTTAATTGATCTTTGGATCCTACACACCTCAAACAATTATAGTGATAGAAATGAATAATGCTTATGAGAAATTATGTTTTCAGAACAAAAGAACTGGACAATGATGCTGGATCAGACTTGACAGGATTAATTCCTGTCAACATGGTGGATGCTGATCCTGCATCCTGCATGTCCCAGCCCTAGGTTGTTCTTAACCATCGGTACAGGACAGCTTCTAGGACAGTGTTGTAGAATTCTTCTGATCCCAATTTGTGCAGCATTTCAGACTATCACACACACACAGTACTCTTATTGAGCCTGGAATTTCTCAGCATGTAGAAAGTGTACCAAAACTGCATTCTCTGGCTAGGTTAACCATTTGTACCAATTTTAGGGGTGGCCCTCTTAGAAGTATTATTTTCCACAAATCAGCCTGAATAACCCTGAAGAGAATGACATCCTATGTCCTATAAGGTGGGTTGGGTAGGTTTCTGTTTGCTCCGTTGGTGTACAGATGCCTGTTTTCACCAGGAGGTGGTTATAAGTTATTATTGGTCTTATACAGAGAGTAATGTATGTTGAACTCAGGGACATCTCTCTTTTCTTTTATCTTTCTTTGTAGGTAAGGAGATAGGAGCTGAAAAGAAAGAAAAATGGATATATAAATAAAGAGGAAGGATAGAACAAAAGGTAGATATTGAGTCTACTCATGAACTCAAGGCCTTAATTGTTACTCATAAAGAAGGTTATTTTTAATTCATTGGTATAGAATTTTGTATATTGATGCAAATCACGGTCATGTCAAATACTAGTCTAATTGTATCTCAAGAATATCTATCCTAGGTTTAACAGATAGATAGGATTCTATGTATATAAGGCAAAATAGTTAAATAATGTCTTCAAAAGCCTCAGAGACCTACAGAATATGGCATTTAAAGATGTTTTTATTATTCTAAAGATTCTTTGACAACAAGACAAGTTAACTCCTGGCAACATTCAGCCTGCCTCAATGAAGATGATGAACATCACAGAAATGCATAGTTCACCTATTTTATTAACCTTTTATTTATGCTAGCATAGACTTCTGTATACTTATTTTATACTCCTATTATTTCATTGTTACAGTGTTCCAGATTTAGCTGCTAGGGCCTCATTGAAAATACTTCCCTGAAGTTCCTTTTTCTTTTAACTTTAGGATGGCATTTCCTCAAAATTTGGCACTGTTCATGTTCTAGGCTCCTCATCTCTTCCTTGTCTTACTACTAGCATGAGGCCATATCTTTCACTGGAGAAACAGATTTATAAACTAGGATCCAGGCCTGGAGAGATAGCTCAGTGGTTGAGAGCACTGGCTGTGCTTCCAGAGGACCCAGGTTCAATTCCCAGCACTCACATGACAGCTCGCAGCTGGCTGTAACTCCAGTACCAAGGGATTTGGCACCCTCATACAGACATGCAAGCAGGCAAAACACCATTGTGCATAAAAATGAACAAATCTTTAGGAACTGAGATCCATGTGAGAGTGCATTTATTGAGATTGCTGTCATCTGCCTACCAACCTAAGTATACTCTAACTCTATATTAAGTAAGCTCATTCATATCTAAGGCTCCAATTTAAATGTGATATTATGGGCTTTAGTTAGTAATTCCTTTCAACATTATATTACTTTAGTGTATAAACTAATGGACTTCGTATGTATCAATTTACTACACTCATATTCAATCTCTCATTACTCCCTCATGTCCCTTCCTCTTTCCTCATCCTGTTCATCTTCGTTTCTCTAAATTCATCTTCTCTCACATCATGTGTGAAAATATTTATATGTGGATTCTACATGAGAATAAACATATTTTCCCCTTTTTCCTGTCCTTTGCTCTCTCTACGTTTCCTTCAGATCAGATTTTCTTTTCTCCCTGTGATAGTATTTCTTCTATTTCCATGTCTTACATATATTATTAAAATTCCACATATGAGACAAAACATGATATTTGTCTGAGTCTGACTTATTTGCTTAACATGGTGATTTATAGCTCTATCCACTTTTCAGTGTTTCAGCTGGTTCCATCATGGACTATGAGGAAAAGAACTGCAAAAACCAGATGCACAAGAATGTTTTCACTAACATTGATTCCTTTGGGTATATACCCAGGAGTTGTATAGCTGGACCATTCAGTAGTTCTTAGATTTTATTTTATTTTATTCTATTTTGAGATAGGGTCTCACCTGAACTTGCAACGCAAAACAGGCTGTCCTCAAACTGAGAGAAATACTCATGCCTCTGTCCCAAGTGCTGGGGTTGCAGGAGTGTACCACCTCATCCTGCCTTGATTTTCAATTCTTAAGTAACTTCAGTGTTGCTGTCATAGAAGCTGCACTCTCTTAAATTCCTGCCAACAATGCATTAAATTCCTACCAACAGTTGGGAACTGTTATTTTCTTTTCTTTGTCCCTTTCTTTTAAAATACTTACTTGCTAGGAGAGGTTGCCCATGCCTGTAATCTCAGCACTCTGGCAGGCAGAGGCAGGTGAATCTCTGTGAGTCCAGTGGCAGATTGGTTTACAAAATGAGTCCAGGAGAGCAGAGGCTACACAGAGAAAACCTGTCTCAAAAACAAACAAAAAATATTCATTTACTCTTATTGATTTTAAGTTTTGGGACAGGTCTCATGTAGCACAAGCCGGCCTTGAGCTTACTATGAAGCCAAGGATGGTTTCCACTTCCACACACCACCATGCCTGGCTTTGCTTATTCTCACACCTCCATCCCCCACCCCACCCCCGTCCCCTGCCTTTTCCCTCTAACTTTTCCTTGGGAAATTGCTTGTTTTCTTGATGCTGGCATATCTGACTATAATAAGATGTAGTCTCAATTTGTGTTTATTTCCCTGACCGCTAAGGATGTGGTATTATTTTCATATGTTTATTCTTATTTTGAAAACTATCCAATTCATTTCTTCAATTATTGATCAGATTATTGGTTGTTTATTTTTTAATTCCCTATATAGAAATGTTTCCACTTTCAGATAAATACTCAGCAAAGAATTCGCTTCCATCCTGTGAGCTGTCTTCACTCTGATGGCTGCTTTCTTTCCTATGAAGATTTTGTTTCATGTGTATCCATTTGTCAATTGGACACAAATGTGCACACACACACATAACATGCACACACATGCACGCATGCATGCATGCACACAGGCACATCTGAAGAGACCTGAGGACCCCTCAAGTGTTGTGCTCTACCCCTCCCCACTTTATTCTCTTGAGACAGGCTGACTCGGTGCATGTCAGCTCACTCTTTCAGCTAAGCTGGCTAGCCAATGACCATCTGTGTCTTCCCAAGGCTGTGGTTACAGGTACTGTTGTGAAACTTCCTTCCCTATGGGGACAGAGTCAGCCCCTACATCCTCCTCACCAAGTTCCAACAACAAGGTTATTGGTCTTCCTAACCGAGCACAGGAGAGTGCTAACTGGCAGGAGTCTGTGTGACTCCCGAAGCAGCCATGCTTAGGAAGTTTTCATTTAGCATGGATGATAGCTTCCTATGGCCACATATATTGAGTCTCATCTCAGTTAGCCTTCTCAAGCCTATATACCCGAGCATCTCCCAAGAGGCTAAGGCCACTTGCAATAAGGGCAGAATTACATACAAATGACTGGGAGGAGTAACTGGAATTTCAGGTGAGGGCTTAGTTACCCTCTCTACCTCCGCCAACAAACTTGATCATGATGGACTCTGACAAAAAGATGCAGCTAACCTGATGAAGATGAGAGTTGTGTTGCTTAAAGGATCACAATTCACAACAAATGGAACAATTTTTGTGTAGGTTCTGGGGATTTGAACTCTGGTCTTCATATTTGAGCTAAGCTATCTCTCTAGTTAGCGCTACATTTGTCAATTCTTGCCGTATACAACTTTTAGAGCAAGAAGAATTTTTTGGTTTTGGCTTTGTTTTTGGTCAGTCATCATCTATGCCTTTATCTTGAGATGTTTTTCTATGCTCTCCTCTAGCAGTTTCAACATTTCAGGCCTTACACTAAGGTCTCTGGTTAACTTTACATTGATTCATCTATGGTGAGAGTTACAGACCTAGGCTTGTCCTTCTTTGTGTCCATGCAGCTTTCTCAGCAACATGTGTTGAAGAGCTTGTCTTCTCTTAAAAAATTTTGGGCACAGTCAGAAATCAGGTGGCTGTGGCTATGTGGGTTTATTTCTTGCGTCTATATCCTGTTGCACTGGTCTATGCATCTGTTTTTGTGCCACTACCATGCAGGTTTTGTTCAGCTGTGGTTCTGCTCTTACAACACTCTTTCTCCTAGTCTATCTGAGTGGTCCTGTGGATTGAGTCATTGAGAATAAGCTGCTGGGGCTGGAGAGATGGCTCAGCTGTTAAGAGAGCCAGGTGGTGGGGCTGGAGAGATGACTCAGTGGTTAAGAGGGCTGCCTGCTCTTCCAGAGGTCCTGAGTTCAATTCCCAGCAACCATATGGTGGCTCACAATCATCTATAATGTAATCTGATACCCTCTTCTGCAGATAAAGCACTTATATGTAATAAACAAAATAAATAAATCTTTAAAAAAAGAGAGAGAGAGAGGGCCTTTAATCCTGATACTTGGGAGGCTGAGGCAGGCAGATTTCTCTAAGTTCGAGGCCAGCCTTGTCTACAGAGCAAGTTCCAGAAATTGGAGAGATTTGTCTTGATCTTCTAAACTTGAGGTCTCTTAGGTAAGGGAGGGAAATGCAGAGGGAATCTGTGTCATTTGCCCATGTATGCTGTTCTTCCTTTAGGAGAGTCTCTTCTCTCCATGTGGATCAGAAGCTTCAGCTCGCCAGTTAGCTTTGCTTTTTTTTTTTTTTTTGCTTATAAACAAATAAAATATATTCCCATTTTTAAAAATGGAATGAAAAAGAGCAGGGTATAATATTCCATATGAATAAATAACATACAAGGCTGTATTTAACAGGCATATATTAATATGCTCACTATAGATGAACTTGTTTAAGGAAGGAGTAATGATAAAGAATTTATTTTTAACCCTGAGAACGAAATCCAAGGACTTGTGCATGTTGTCTGAGCACACTACCATGGAGCACAAATCAGCCTGAAAAGGGTTAACTAAGAGGTAGAAAATAGTCTGAAAATCATTAAGCAAGAACTTCTTTAAGACAATTCTTACAGTGTCTATCTTTGCACAGTGGAGAAGGCCACAGACTTGGAACATGCCTATCTGTGTCAATACCCAGCTAGCTGCCCTGCCCATATCTACTTTAGCTATTCCTCTTAGCTGCAGTGCCTTAGGACATCTGGACAACTGAGAATTTCTGGCTTTGTATGAGCATGCCATCCCTGGGCAAACTAGAAGATAATACAGATGACAAAACTTTATCATTGTTTAATATTAAAGAATTCTAACACCTTAAAAATCATTAGTAGTATCACAGGCCTATTCAAATACATTTTACTATTTAACATTCCGCTCAGAAGGTAGAACAGCAAACTGTCTGGGGCCGACTATGAGGGCAAATAATTTTTTATTAATTTTTTACATATATGTTTATATTATTATACATACATAAAATAAACTACATAGAGCAAGAAGAACCACGAAAGAATCAGGAATTATATTAATGTCACATTCATAATGTTTTGGCTATTTGTATTTGGCAACCTTGAAGAAAACATTTCCAATTTCCTATCTTGGTGCATCTAAAATTCTGAATGTAAATCAGTATCTATCATATCTCATCTCTATCAACTTTTAACATCTATCTACATCTAAAAACATCTTAATCCCTAAACAACTAGGCTTAACTGTGAAACTAACCTATTTGGTATTCAACCCCATCAGAGACTTGAGAAGGAGTAAAATTAACTCCTTGAGTAGACAGGAAGTGCAGGTTAGCAGCTTCCAAACTGAAAAAATCCACAGAGACAATTTGCTGTCAGAACAGTCACCCAAAGCTCTCTATAAGGATGGAGGATCGTCTTCAGCCTTCTGGCCCAATATATCTTTCAGCCTCTGTGATGGAGCGGACCTTTGACTGTAGGAACTTTATTACCCAGGCAGAGGGAAATAACATGGCCAGCACACCTTGTCTCTAATACTCATGCCTTGAGAACCACAGACTTCCCATTTACCACAGCATCTCTACTTGGAATTTGCCTCATTTTAGAGACATGAAATTAAAAGCGCTCCGCCCCAGAGGCAATCAGTCATACACGTGTTATCATTCTGCTCCCGGGCCTGTGTCTTGGTTATGAGTATTCTTTTTTAAGAAATGATTTTTTTTTTGTTTCATGTGAACTGGTGTTTTGCCTACATGTAACTCTATATGAAGGTGTCATATCCTTTAAAGTTACAGACAGCTGGGAGCTGAGGCCCTCTGGAAGGGAAGCCAATGCTCTCAACTGCTGAGCCTCCTCTCCAGCCCCTTCACACAAAGCCAAAAACAAGCTTTCAATTGTTTGGTAGCCTACTGTGTTCCATACTGGTTAGAAAAAAACACAAAAATAAGAAAATAAGAAATTTTCTTGCCGGGCGGTGGTGGTGCACACCTTTAATCCCAGCACTGGGGAGGCAGAGGCAGACGGATCGCTGTGAGTTCGAGGCCAGCCTGGTCTACAAAGTAAGTCCAGGGCAGCCAAGGCTACACAGAGAAACCCTGTCTCAAAAAAAAAAAAAGAAAGAAAGAAATTTTCTTAAAGCTAGTGAAATATTTTAATAATTTCTGAAAAGCAGTGAGACAGAGAGACAGAGAGAGAGACAAAGAGATAAAGAGAGAGCGCTGGAGATGTCTACGTTAGACACACTCTACCACAGAGCTACAGTCCCAGCTCATTATACCGCACTGTTACCCATTTTGCCCCTACAGGTAAAGCAGGTTACAATCTGATGGCATTTGCAGAAGAGGATATTTTCCTTAAGTCCACACTTGATGGCTTAATAGTGACAGAAAAAGAGGTTAGAATTTGCAACAGCTCAGCTACTCTCTGAAGGGCCACAGATAAATAGGAAAGAAACTGAAGTGCTCATGAGAAATCACCTTCCCAGAGTCACAAGAACTACTTTCTTCCTCAGAGGGTTCTACCCAGGAACCAGATGACAGCACAGCCACAAAACTTTCCTCAAATTCCTCAAAGTTAATCTGCGGGAATTTGAGGAAGGAGATGGATCTGTTACTTTCCACAGATTCACATTTAATCTCATGGACAAAGAAATCCCCTTGGAGTCATCTTTCTCAAAAGACTTCTATTGCTTTTCAGAGGGAGAACATCCGGTTTACTTTTGCAAAAGCCTTTGGGTCTCTCATCCCAATCCCACGTGGCATCCTTTTTATCAAATTATTCTTTGGATGGGCAACTTGCATAAGGCCGTATGGGAAAATCCACCAGTATACCTGCAGCCATCTCACATTTACAGGCACAGGCTCTAATAAGTTTGTCAGGTGATGTGTGTGTGCTGATGGAACATAATAATCCCAAGAATTTTAGAGCTGTGCCTAGCCCTGACATCTTCTGTGCATTGAGCTCTCTCACCTACACCCTTTTAGTTGCTGATTTAAGCATGTAAAACATTTCCAGGTTGGACTTTGGGTCATCTATGGGTGTGATGGATATGTGAGGTGTGCGTGTCCCATGTTGTGTATGTAAAAATCAGAGGACAACTTAATGGAATCCTTCCATCTTGATATGGATTTGGGGGACTGAACTAAAGTTTGCCAGGTTTCATGATAAACACATTTGCCCACTGAGCTGAATCACAAGTCCCAGACTGCTAATAGTCTTAACCAGGATGTATGTGGTACTCTCAGAACTACGTTTGCTCCAAACCTTCAATTGTTCTCAGCCTGTCTCTGTACTCGCGCAGTGTGCTCCACTCATCAGGCAGGCATGTGTTCCACACCACACAGCCGACTTCCATACTCAGAGTCTCTCTAGGTACAATCCACCTTCAGGAGACTCTCTGTCACATGTCTCACTAACCACCAAAAGGCTCACACAACTTCTGACACAAAGGCGCTATCACATACTACACTGAGAACAGAAGTCCTATCAGAATTCCCTCTGAGCGTGCTCCGTCCTCACACATGTAAGGCCTTAGCTGTGTGCCTTACAAGACAGGGCCATGCAATCTCTGCTCTCTTTCATCTATTTATCTGTCAAGTTCCTCTTGGATGCCAAGTACGTTGGCTGGGAAAGTAACATACCTGTCCCTTAAAAATGTAATTTCCAAGTCACCTCCCTTCTGAGAAATGTGAAGTAGACTTGACAACCCAGAAAATGGTGACTAGAGGCTGAGCAAGAATGATAAAGTAGGCCTGGCACAGAAAAAGAAAAGATCACTTAGGAGGAATCAGACTAGGGACCATCCTACCACAGGACCAGCACAGTCAAGGGCACACTCTATGTATTTCAGTGTCACTCAAAGTCCCTTTGCCATGTCTCTCTGCTTTCCAGTGCTGATGGAGCAGCTGG
Source organism: Acomys minous (assembly GCF_964271855.1). Classification (NCBI taxonomy): domain Eukaryota; kingdom Metazoa; phylum Chordata; class Mammalia; order Rodentia; family Muridae; genus Acomys; species Acomys minous. The sequence goes on along the minus strand of NC_140502.1, from coordinate 701,808 downwards.
GCTCCCTGGAGGCTGACACCTGGTAAGGATGCAGACAGCCACAGCAGGGAGCCCAACCTAAGTCCAGGCAGCTGTGTGCTTGCACCCTAGTCAAGAGCATTCTATCTAGCACCGACAGTATGCAAACTACCATATGCTTGTTCACAGAGAATCCCACTCAGAAAATTATCAGGCTCAGTGCTGGACTTTAAATGTGTCTTGCTGAGAATAGAGGTTAAACCAAAAGGATGACCGCAGACATCTGGGGACTAAAAGCCCCTGTGAAGCCCTGAACACGGGATGTAATACACCGGTGTTGAGACATGACCCCTTGGTTGCTCCGCTATCCATTCTTCATGTTTCTGGGCAAAGGGAGGTGGTCTTCTGCATGAATTACCCTTCCCAGTCAGACTATCCCACTGTGGACAAAAGAGGCTATAGATGAAGGAGGCTAGCTCAGGCCATGGAGCTTTTAGTTGTGGGTTACGGAGTGATAAACAATTGAACATATTCCATTGCTTTGTGCAAATCTTCATTTTCAGATTCTTGGGAGCAATGTAAGTATCACTTGACTCAGTGAGAAAGAGGATCAGAACCTCTGCAAAGGCAAGGAGATGGAAGAGAAGTGATCGTCTATTCTGAGAACCCCAGATCCTTGCATTGGACCTTTACATACAGCGACACTGTTGGAAGGAAGCTTGTTACCATCATGGACTCACGTAGAGCTGCAGTGAATATTTTAGAATTTTGTTTTCTTTTAAAAATGCAGAAAGATTACAAGAATTTTTTTTTTCTAATCTCAAGTGTGAGGATATGAGGCTGCTTTACAGTAGCTGCCTATGATTTGCCTTGTGCTCGGCCAGGGCCTTGGTTTTGCCAACTGCAGATAGTTTCTGCTAGTGTGTGATGTTGGGAATTCTAGGAACTTTTCAGAGGATATATAAATCATAGGTGTGTGGCTGGTTGGTGGTTGATGGTTGTGGTGTGTTAAATAGTTACGATGCTCAAAGAAGAAATAATAAAAATAAATTAGATATCCTAATGGCAAAGGTCAAACTTCCCCCAAGGAATTCAATGCCTCTAAGTCAGCAGGAAGAAGTCTAAAAGGATCTATGCCCCCTTTTCCCTCTATCCTTTTTTCTCCTCCCTAGTGTAGGAAGGTTGGAAGGGATGGGGTGTTGTAAGAGGTAGGAAAAAGAATTCAATGTAATAGACAAAAATATTCAGCTACGTATTGATGCCCTTAAACTTCAGCTATTCTAAGCCACACAGACCACCCACCTGGAAATGGGAATTTGGGCTCTCTGATATGGGTCAGATATTGTACATCATTACAACTTCTAATTGATCTAAGTTGAAATAAGATTAGTGTAAGCTCTTTCTCCTCCATTCCACGATGGGATGTGGACAGTTAAAATGGGAAAATAACTTATGAGGCATCCCAATCTATGCAAGTCCAGCCTAAGGAGGTCAATCTTGCTCTAATAAATACTAATAAATATTACTGTGACACTTGGAGCTGTGTAACTATTGCCCCGTCTCCAAATGCCCAACAAAGAAGTTCTGACCATCTCTCCCTACCCCCTAACACCAAGACTGATGCTTCTTGCAAAAAGTTGCAAAAAATTCAAGGCCTAACTACACTGTGAGTCTTATTCTTTGGGGGTACAAACAATGAATTCTGTAAAAGATCTGTGCAGGATGTCCTGTACAATATAGATTTTGGAGGTTGTACTTTGACTGCTGACATGGCAGGACATCACTAGGCCTGTGCCCTAACTTCCTTCCACCTCTAGGTCAGAAAATCTACAACATGAGCTGGAAGAAGCCACAGGCAGGATGAGAGCCACCTACAAACAGAGCTACTGCCACAGGAGCACTAAGTGTGCCAGGCAAGTGCACTGCATCTTATCCCAGCAACATGGTATTCCTGGGGGCAATTTTCCATGAGCCACCATTGCATCTTATCCCAGCATCATGGCATTCCTGGGGGCGATTTTCGTTGTTGGCTTTGGTTTCCTACGTGTGAACAGGCCCTGACTTTGTCTGGCCAGTGGCCCAGCAAGGCCTTTCCTTCTCTGACAGAACCCTTGAGAGGACTGAGGAGACAGCACCCTTGAGAGGACTGAGGAGGCAACGAAAGCAGCAGAGAACTGGAACCCCTGACACTCTCCACTCTAGGATCAAAGCCTCCTCAGAACAAGCTGTGTCCTTGTGGCTGTGACTCAACAGTGATGCAATAGGATCAAGGCCTCCTCAGAACAAGCTGTGTCCTTGTAGCTGTGACTCAACAGTGATGCAATATCAACTGTGCTGCAGCTGATCCATTCCCAGTGTGATGCAAGTGTCTGTTGGCTCTGTTTCTGGAGTAAAGCAAACATCAGAAAGAACCACGAGATACAAAAAAGTGAAAGAAAGACCCCCACCACCACGTATTACTCAGAGCCATGGCATCCAGCAGCAAGTGGCCCCAGCGAGGGGCACATCATGGAGGGAGGACATGTTTCTGCTCATAGTTACTCGGTCAGTTTAGTGCTGAGACATTCTGTAAGCTCAGAGTCCTCAGCCCTTCACATGTGGGGGGAAATCTGTCAAGGGAGACTGTGTTGCTGCCACACTGCTGTCCAGACAGACCACACCAAAACCATCTAATAGTCAAGACTGTCCAGTGCTGGAGCTACTCCATGTCATGCCCGTGTGATGCACATGTGCTGCTGCAGCTAGTGCTCTACAGGCATGGCAGTCCCTTGCCAGGCATGTTAGTCATTTGTTATTCCATAAGGAAACTGACTGTGGGCTCTCCAGTTTCACAGTCTAGATTGAACTAAACAATCCTGAGAAAGGATTCAGAGAGGATGTCAAGTGACCTTTGACGTCTTTGGACAGCAGATGTTCCTCATGTACTATTTTGGTTTTGAATAAGCACACAGACAGGTGTTGGCTAAAAGATTATATAGTGCTCAACATATTATAGGATTAGCAACAATGGGAGGACTTGACCTACAAAACCCAAAAGTGGCATCTCTACCCTTGTCTCGAAAACGTTATTACAATCCATGGCTACTTTCTACTCTGTGCACAAAGCAGACCACAGTGTGTAGGTCAGTGCCACGAAATCTACTTCAAGAATGATGCTTAGCTTAATTTTGGTTTTTGTTTGACTGTTGATCGTTTGTTTGGGTGTCTTGGTTTGTTTTGAGGTTTTGTTATTTTGTGGTGGTTGTTGTTCTTTCCTTTGTGCTTGTCTTTGAGATTTTGCTAAGGCTATACATTGTATTTGCTGAATACACTTTTTAATCCCCCGTTCAGTCCAATACCTACTACCTCTTTGTCCGGAGCCAGCCCAGGGTCATTCAAGGCTAAAAGAATCTACTGGCTGAGGCAAAATTCTGATGCCCCATTCCAAAGCTAAACTTCCTCATTTCAGTCTCTGCATAACCTCCTCCTTTCGGCCTCTGCAAGAGATAGTTAGCTAAAATAAGATAGGAATTGTTTCGAGATGAACCACAGGATGTTCCCCTGCTGAGATCACCTGGAGGCATTCTCAGACCCCTCCCCTACTGCTTGGCTCCTGCTTCCACCCTCTATAAGCTTTTGCTTTCGATTCAATAAACAGACTTTGATAGGAGTTCTACTTGGTCTCGCCTCCTTCTTTCTCGTCCCATCTTTTCAGGTATGGCTCCCCTCGCGACCCCGTAATTACTGGTCCTGCTGGACGGGACACCTTTTTGAATAAAAAACTATTTCTTACTATTCACTGTTACATCCTCATTGTACTCAGGTGTGGTGCCTGAGTCCAGCTCTTGCAGGTTCAAAGAGCCTGAGGACAGTGACGTGGCCACTGTGTGATGAAGGAGATCGCCACCAGCCTGTCATTGAGGAGAGGGCTCCAAATAGCTCAAGCCTCTCTGCTTCTATTTCACTCCAACATTACAAAGCACATACCTTCCACTTTACTGAAGGATTTAGAGCCCCCTGTGAAAGTATCTTTGGCCCATAAAGTGGTCAGGACCCACTGGTTGACAACCACTGTGATGAAGAATGGGTTCAATGCTTGGGACCTACACAGTAGAAGGAGAAACCTGACTCCTGCCAGATGTCCTCTGACCTACACACACACACACACACACACACACACACACACACACACACGTGATTTATTTAAGGGGGTTAACGCACTTGTCAGCAAACATGAGGATCCAAGTTTGATCACCAGAACCCAAGTGGTAGGAGGACGGACTTCTCATAAATTGTTCTCTGATTTCAATATACTCACATTAACACATATAGCTGCATGCACACAAAATAAATGAATGTAATTAAAAATAAATAAATACATGATTTTTCAAATTATCTTTTCTTGGCCAAGTAAGAAAGCACCAATGTCAATTTTCTAAGAATATATTACTCAGAATCATGTAGCTTTAAAAGCCACAAAAGGATCCATATAACTGTTAAGACATTTAAATGTTGACATTCTCACCAAGTGCAGTTGTATAGGCCTTTAATCCCAGCACTTAGGAGGCAGAGGCAGGCGGATCTCTCTGAGTTCAAGGACAGCCTGGTCCACAAAGTGAGTCCAGAACAGACAAGGCTACATAGAGAAACACTGTCTCAAACAAACAAACAAAACGGTTGACATTCTCTGTTGAGAAGCCCAGACTCACTTTTTCCTTAGGATTATAAAGCTCACCTGTGCACCTCTACCTCTCTTTCTCTTGCCTGTTACCTTTGTATGTGTATCTGTGTTTCATGAGGCCTGGAGTCCAAACCCTAGGATCTTGCAAACACCTGTAAATACAGATTCCAGGAATCATATACCCTCTTCTTAGGCAGAAACAGTGGAAAAATCTCCCAGTAATCAGGAGGAACATAAATTTACAAATTATATGACAAAAATGCAAAACTCTGTCCTTTTAAAATGTAGCTCACAGCTGGGCGTGGTGGTGCACGCCTTTAATCGCAGCACTTGGGAAGCAGAGGCAGGTGGATCACTGTGAGTGTGAGACCAGCCTGGTCTACAGCCAAGGCTACACAAAGAAACTCTGTCTCAAAAAAAATGAAGCTCACAAAAGAGTTAGGATCCTAGGTCATGAATGAGGGGGACTTAAAACTCATGGTTCCTTTTGTCCCAGTGACCCAACAAAGTACTGTCACCTCTCCACACACTTTATATGCTGCTGCTGAATATCAAGTTAGAAACCACTCAGCAAAGGGCCCTGGACCACAGTTCATACACTCATCAATTACATTATATTTTGTAATAAGTGTTTTTAAAAAACAAGTGATATTTCATATTTGTTTTTATGTTCAAGGCACAGACAGAGCTTAGAATCCTATCACTTAAAGACTGAGCTATAAAATGAACTACAAAAAGCCTTTTTGCCAAGTACAAATGCTAAGTAAAAATATCTAGTGTTATACAAGTATAATACCATAGGCAGAATCTTAAGTTTATAAAGAAAAGCTGATACATTAGCTCAGAGTATCTACAGTACATGGCAGGGCCTCATTTCCAAAACACTAAAGGGAAAAACAAAAAAACAAGGCATTCAAAACAAAACAAAATGGAGAGACAACAGTAGCTTTGTAGACTATTGGTAGGCTGCTTTAAGCTCCAACTTGAGAAACAAAATACAACATGTAGAGAAGTCTCCTTGTGAGAGATGGCAGAAAACATCACACTAAAGATGGTAAAACATCTCTCCTTCCTAAACTACAAGAAACAGACTTCCGTGAGATCTTCAAGGATTTTCCTGTCTGAAAACAAGAAGCCTGCCCTCTGTCTCCCACAGTCCTTCTGTTACCACAGTCACATTTCCAGTGGAACTTCAAAGCAAAGTCTATGAAAGCCACTGTGGTGGGTGGCGGTAGGGACAATCACTTAGCATCAGCTTTAGATTGAAAAATAAAAAATCAACCTTACGTACACATTAAGACTACAGAGAGGCCACCATCCTCAGCAGCTTATTTTTATTTTATTCTAGACATATAGAGAAACTATTTAAAAAGTCAAATAAATTTTGATAACAAACAAAATTTCATTCAAAAAACTAAATATAAAAACTAATTCGATTTTATTCTATGCCAACAATAAAAAATGTTTTTGAAGCCAGGCAATGGGGGTGTGGGCCTTTAATCCCAGCACTCAGGAGACAGAGGCAGATGGATTTCTTAAGTTTGAGGCTAGTCTGATCTACAGGCTGGCCCAGGGCAGCCAAGGATACAGGAGGAACGCTATCTCCTAAAAACAAAAACAAAAAAATGTTGTTATGTGAAACAAAAATTTTAAGGTTTTTTTTTTTTGCTTTTTTTTTAAGGGCTGGGGAGAAGGCCCAGCACGTGAAGTGCCCACTTTGCAAGCAGGAAGACCCTGAGCCACATAACATCTGTGCAGCACGGCACACTTCTTCCCAACTCCAGTACTTTGGTGTGGTAAGAGCCAGCCAGCCTAGTCACAATGGCAGTCTCCATGTTCAGTGGGATTGTGACTCAGAGATAAAGTAGAGAGCAGCTGGAAGACGTCAGACACAGACCTCTGGCCGCCACACAAAGTATAGAAAACTCACACCTATGCACTTTAACATGTATTCAATTGCTCACTGTAATGTTGTAAGCTAGGTAATACTGTAATCACCATGTACAGCTGAATAAAATGAGGCAACAAAAGTCATTAACCTGTGCAGGGCCCTGCCCTCAGTAAATGGCAGCAGACAGGATCTTGACTGAAGTTGTCAAATGTTCAAATCAACTACAGCATTCATTTAGTTAACAATTTTTACTAAGAGTCTATTAGGTACCAGGCACAGCTAGGGATAAATTTAGGAATAAATCTAATAAGATCTCTACCCTATAGCTAGGAAGAGAGAACACATGTGAAGTGTGTCTGATAATATATGTGAAGGAGAAAAAGAACAAAATAAAAGAGTTAAATTTAATTTAACGCAGTGCCCTCGCTGCTTGTCTAGGCTAAGGTGAGGGTCTGCAGATTGAAAAGACGACACAACAATGGGTCATTCATGCTAAGAGAATGCCATTTATTGGGAGTAACAGAACTGCTTGTCTAGAGGAGGAACCAGCAACTGAACAGCAATGTGGAAGAAAGTCCCCAAGAGGGAGCAAAACAAGAGCCAAATAATGAGACTCAAAACAAGGAAAATGAAGGCAATCAGCAGAGCACAATGTTTCAACTGCAGACAAAAACAAATAATGGTCAGTACCAGCACAGCTACAGTTCCCCACAGGTCCCCCTTCTGTATATAAAATGGGCTCTTGCCATAGGTTGTCCAGTATGTCAATGTATGTCTTACCCTTCATGGGAGAGCCCATGTATATCATGAACTTCTTGTCATAGGTTGATTATGCATCCCCCGGATCTTACCCATCATTGAAGACTCATTTATCCAGATTTGGGAAGTGGGATTGTCCATTGCTAGGGACAAGACTGCTTGCTTTAGCCTGAATTGTTGAGCAGTGTGTGTGTGTGGACTCGACATAGAAGCATAAGGGAGGAAACTCCCCTATGCCACAAGCCATGGTACCATTGGCCAAAGTTCCAACCCACTCCTTCACCAGGTTGCCAAAAGTCTGCAATCCTTGCAAAAATGTGCCCTCTCGCAATAGAGGCAATCTGAGTCTCATTAAATTTAACAATTTGGGAAGCCAATTGCCCTGTATAATTTGTAAAATTTACATTCCAAGGTCCGGCCAAATACTGATTGAGTGTGCGAAGGTGACGGGAAGCGTGAGTGGCTGGAACAGGGGTGACACGAGTATGGGAGGACACAGGGGAGCAAGTAGCCATGTGCGTGTCCCACAGCACGTCAACCTGCTCCTGCAACAATGCAGTTTACTGGTTCAAATTTAAAATGACATACTGTATCATAGAATTCAAATGATTCTGAGTAGCCAAAGCATTGGGAGCTTCCCTTGACAACTATCCACAGTGTTGACAACGGTTACTGATTGAGAAACGGCAAGGACAATAGCTGCGGTGATACCAAAGTCTCATTTCAAGGTAAAGGCACAATCCCAGGGACCTGAACAATAACAGCTGTTTCTTCATTAGTCCAACAGCTGCAGAGATAGCATGTCTGTGGGGAGCAATTACTTCGCTGTGAATCCTCTGGTATCGCTGCCTTCCCCTTGCTGAGGTTGGTACTCATCTTTTGCGGCCATACTGTGCTGTGGATTCCCACTGGCATGGGTAAGGGCGGGTTCTTCACCAATCCCCATACATTCTTCTGTCGGCTGAAAAGAGGAAGCAGCCATAGGACACACACAACATTCAGGAACCCAAACAGGTGATTCATGGTCCTGCGGAAATATGCAAGCAGACTCCTGGGCCCAGACCAACATAGGGTCTGGGCCATTCCATTTTCCAGTGGCTAGATCTTTCCATCGGGCCATGCTCTTATGTTGTACAGGGGCCCTCCAGTGCCTATCAGCAGCAGAATGACCTGAGGGATCGACAGTCAAAAAATTCAAGATATATAGAATATGGGCTAAATAAGAATGCGGGGAGGAAAGGTGCTCCCCTTTCTTTACTTTTAACTAGATAGGCCTTAAGAGTACGATGGGATCTTTCCACAAGGGCTTGGCCTTGTGGGTTGTAGGGAATTCCAGTTTTAAAAATCATTTCATAATTATTACAAAAGGCTTGGAATCCTGAACTGGTGTATGCAGGTCCATTATCTGTTTTGTACTGTTTTGGAGCACCCATGTAGGCAAATGCTTGTCGACAATGAGCGTTAACATCCTTCAACTTTTCACCCGAATGGGCAGAAGCACAGATAAAGTGGGAAAAGGTATCAACAGAAGTATGTATATATTGAAGCTTCCCAAAACTAGGCATATGGGTAACATCCACTTGCCAAATGTGATTGGGCATAACACCTTTGGGATTAACTCCTGTTTGAAGAGAGGGTAGAAACTGCACAGGAGGGGCAACTTTTAACAATTTGAATGGCTTGGTCTCTGGTAATGGAAGTATGAAAATTTAAGGAACCTGCATTTAAATGGAAGCTAGAATGTAAGGTACATGGCCTATGAAAAATATTTTCTAAAGAATGATCTGCAGCAAGACTTATGGTCACTCGCGTGCATGCATCAGCCAGGTTATTTCCAGCACTCAGCGGACCTGGAAGATTAGTACGGGCCCTGAGGTGGCCAAGAAACAAAGGCTCAGTGCATGAAACTATCATGTACTGTGGATGGGGGGCTATAGGCTGCAGTTTCCAAAGGAGGAACTATTTGTGTAACATACTATCTGAATAAATATGTAAAGACAGAAAAGGAAAAAGTTGAAGGGCGGTAATTACAGCAATTAATTCTGAAACTTGGGCAGAGCGAGAGGGAACCTGTACCCGCTTAACTATGAACCTGGACACAACCACAGCAAGACCTTTAGAGGTGCCATCAGTAAAAATCATCTGAACCCCAGGAATGGGGGAACGGTGCACAACCTGAGGAAAAATAACAGGATAAAATTTTTAAAAATCAATCAACTTATCAGAAGGATAATGAGTATCAAAATTGCAGGTCGTAGAGGACAAAATTGTGGCCCAATCATCATTAGAATTTTTCAGCCATGTCAATTGTGAAGCAGTCAGGGATGAGATAATCAAATCGTGTTCCTTGCCAAAAGTTTGGAAGCAGCCTTAAGCAAGAGTGAAATAACAGCCTGAGGGTAAGAGAGTACCACTTTAGCCAGTAAGGCTTGAGTGTGAACCCATAAAATAGGCACAGTTTGCCAAAAACCCCTGTGGGAGTGTGGGAAGTACAGAAAACAAGAAGCAGCAAAGTTTTATTATAATCCACATAAGTGGACAAGGCCTTTTGGAGCAACTGTAAGCATTCTCGCCCCTGTGGGGTAAGGTGCCTAGGAGAGGATGGACTAGAATCCCCTGTCAGAATGTCAAAAGGGGGTTTTAATTACCCTGTTGTTAGTCCTAAAGTGCGGCATATCCAGTTAACATCCCCCAACAGTTTCTGAAAGTCACTGAATGTCCGCAGGCTGTCAAGGCGAAGAGTAATTTTTTGTGGTTTAATGCCATTATGAAGTAAATGGTGACCTAAATATTGATGAGGAAATTGTTTCCTGCAAGCGTTTTCCCAATCCCTGGCCTGGACAGAATCCCTAGTCTGCAAGCATTCTTTGCACAGGCTGCGTAGTCAATGCAGCCCCCATACCCTCCAGGATATTCCTTCCCCACAGATTTACAGGAATACTAGGCAGCTCATATGGTTGAAAAGTCCTGGAGTGGCCTTCGCCATCCTTCCATGTTAAAATCTTAGAATTCCTCATAGGGGCTCTTGCTGTGCCCACACCTTAAAGTTGAGTGCTAGTAGCTTGCAAAGGCCAAGCTTTTGGCCAATGAGTCTGGGCAATAACGGAGGAATCCGCTCCAGTATCAAGCAAACCCTGAAACTTCCTATTATTTGTAGCAAGGGTTAACATGAGTCAATCGCCAAGCAAGCAAGAGGTCCAGTGGATGATTTTTAAAAGGGATTGTTGGTCTTAATTTTAGGGATAAGCACAAGCTGAGCAATACGGGCACCCTGGGAAATAACAGTAACCCCTTTAGTTGCATAATTTTAATCTCCCCCACGCTATCTTCATCAATTATGCCAGTAATCACACGTACCCTTTTCATGACAGCACTGCTTCTTCCAAGTAACAGTCCGAAGGTTCCTGAAGGTAGGGGCCCCAGGACTCCCGTACCTATAGCCTGGGGTCCCATTTGAGGAGTTAGTATGATTCGGGAGGAGGCACAGAGGTCCAATCCTGCGCTCCCTGGGGTGCCTCGGACAAGGTCCCGGACAGAAAGGGATTTCTTTGCGGGACAAATTGGGTAGAAAGGGTGACTGTTCGAACATTGACTTGGGCTGGTGTCTGCAAGGCTCTGTACACCTGCCTCTGCAGGGCCTGAGTGGCCCATTTCCTGTTTCCCTGTAGCGGATTTTCCTGGACTTAAAACAGCTTCAGCCTTCCCAAGGTTTTCTTTCACTTTCCTATCTTCGCTAAGTAAAACGTCTCTCACTAACCTCCAGAGAGAAAAGGTAGCTACAGGAATCGTCTCTGGGCCTTCCTTGTGCAAATCTGACTTTACCTGGTCCCAATCAGAAAGATTTAGGCCCCCAGAGACTAAAAACCATGGGCTGCTCTGTTCTATAGTTTGAATAAAATCTCGTGTCATCTTACACTTAATCCCGGCGCCTTGTTCCCTAAGCAGTTAGTTTCACTAGTTTCCCCACCAGAATGGTGGAAGAGCTAGCGGCACCCAGCCCAATACACTGGTGTCTTACCTCCAAGAGGCGCTGGCCAGGCAATCCATCAGACTTTCACTGCTTTCCATATCTCAGTGGAACCTCCACTTTCAGCACCCGCACTGCTTGTCTAGGCTACTCCGAGGGTCTGCAGATTGAAAAGACTACACAACAATGGGTCACTGGTGCTAAGAGAATGCCGTTTATTGGGAATAACAGAACTGCTTATATAGGGGAGGAACTAGCAATTGAACAGCACCGTGGAAAGTCCCCAAGAGGGAGCGAACGAAGGGCCAAATAATGAGACTCAAAACAAGAAAAATGAAGGCAATTAGTGGAGCACAATGTTTCAACTGCAAACAAAAACAAGTAATCATCAGTACCAACACAGCTGCAGTTCCCCACAATTTAAGAGCAAACAAAATAGTCACACAACAGGAAGAGGGAGCCTTGCTTCTATTTTAGGAACCATGAGAAGATCAGAGCAACTGCCACGGCCCAGAAGTAACCGTCCAGTGTAACAGTCTGGGGAGCACCCTGAAGCAAAGCATGAAGGCTCATGAAGTAAGGCTAAGGTTAAGTCAGCAGCTGCCCTGAAGGCAGAAAGAAGACGCTTACACGCAATTCTGTATGTAACCCAGAGCTTTTGGAGGATTTGAAGCAAGAAAAGGCAAATCCAAGTTCTTTCTCAAAAGCTCGTTCTAACGTTATGTGAGGAGCAGCAAGTGAGATAAGGACACCAGTGAAGACTCCAATGCAATCATGTAAGGAAGAAAGCACAGAACTTAAGACTTGGACGTGTGCATGGCTCACAAGTAGATACTAAAAGAACCTGCAACGTGTCTCTAAAAAGCCAGGAATGATCACTCTTCTCATACTTTCAAGTTGTGTCCAAAGCAATTTCTTTTTTAAAATATTCATTAACATCCACATTAATGTTTCAGTTGCTGCTGCTTTTACAAGTACAAAGGAGGCCTTTTTTGTTGTTTTTCAATGTTTTTTTTAAACTTACCCTGTGATTTATTCTGCTTTGAGATGGGGTCTAATTATGCAGGCCCTACCTGCTCTGTTCCTCACTACATAAATGAGGTTGCCTTCTGATTAGCAGAGATCTGCCTCCTCTGCCTACCTAGTGCTGGGATCAAAGGTGTGCGTCAGCAAGCCCGGTTAACACTGATATTTACAATCCCTTACATTCTATTGAGGCACAAAATCATACCAAGCTCAGGACCTGCTTACTGCAGACCACAGGTACCCAAGGTCTCCTGTGATGAATTTTCTTCTCCTGCTTCATCTCCAGCAGCTAGGCCCTGTTCAGTACACTGCTACAGGAGTTCACCACAGAGAACACTCACTGAGTACCTGCTCTAGACTCAGTCTCACCAAACGCCTTTCACTTAAGAACCAGTTTATCAGTTGGCTACCCAAGCTGGAAAATGGTGTCTTCAAGCTATGGATGAAAAGCATGTCCAAGGTCACACGACTAGCAGAAACACAATTCAAACCCACATCTAAACACCTTGGTCCTTCCACTTCAGAAGCCATTAAAGACTGTGCTTGAGCCGGGCGGTGGTGGCGCACGCCTTTAATCCCAGCACTCGGGAGGCAGAGGCAGGCGGATCGCTGTGAGTTCGAGGCCAGCCTGGTCTACAAAGTGAGTCTAGGGCAGCCAAGGCTACACAGAGAGACCCTGTCTCGAAAAAAAAAAACCAAAAAAAAAGACTGTGCTTGATTATTAAATAGAAGTATATGCAGTCACTGGTGCAACACCTGTGCCAGCGTCCACTGCCACCACTCCGGTGTGACAATGAGGCTCACAGGGCTTAGGGGTTTCTTTGATGTGAAAGCCGCATCTGAGAAGGACCCTGAGCTAGGCCCGGGGCAGGGTGCTTGGCTGAAGCCCGGAAATTTGTTCAGGCGTGCATCCCAAGGGCCTGGGGGAGATTGGGGATTCATAATGATCATGATGTCCTTCCTTCTATGCTTTATCTGTATATTCTATGTCCTAGTTCTTGCTGATCCTCCTAGGTATAGGGGTCCCTACTCAGTGCCCACACCTGCACATCCACCTTTGCAATACACGGGAGCATATGATGAGGATATGATTAGGTGGGTAGAAAAGGATGGAAGAAAGATTAAATATACAGAATTAATATTGTTTGAGATGATTCAAAGACAAAGAGATCCTTGGTGTACTATTTCTCCTGATGATAAAAGAACAGTAATAAAGACAGTATATAATTCCACTCAGCATTGCCTTAGGGATGAGAAAAGAAGGCGCAGGTTTCAATGCTATACATCTTCATGACATACTCTAAAAGATTTAGAAAAGAATCTTCATCTCTGGTGGTAAAAGCTCCACGTATGCAGCACATGGAAACGGCCTTAAGCTGCAGAAGCCGTGACCACAGTTCTAAGAAAAACTTGTCCACTGTCTGGTGTTGATTGACCACAAACTTAGCATGGGGTAAGGGTGTCTGGGACCAAAAGTTGTTCAAGCCAATTCTGCTGAATCTGGACAATCTGTAAACTGTTATGATCCGGGCTGACTGCCAGCCCGTAGTTCCTGATATGAGTGTATAAATACTATGTTTGAACTTCAGTAAAATCGCAGCAGCATTGAACTCAACTTGTGTTCGTGTCTGTCTGTCGCGCTGAATCCGTTCCCGCCTGCATATCTTCAGACCCTGATTCTCCACAGCCGAGAAGCCCCCTCGGTGGTCCGTGGCACACTGGAACTTATTAACAGTGACTGGTTGTTGAGAACAGTTTTGGGGGTTGTTTTTCCTATTCAGAATCTTAACCATTGAGATGTAATATGAATAAATTAAGAAAATAAAATTAAAAAAAAGAATCTTAGTTTTCAGCTGGAGTTAAGGCTACAGAGTTACATATTTAATGCACATTAACTCTGAAAATTTGTATGTTTCTTCCTGAGAAGATATAGAAATTCATCTTAAAAGTGATTCCCATATTTTTAAGATGAATAGGCATTATTTATCATAAAAAGGAGTAAAGTTTCATGACAAGGTACACGACCTACAAAACACAAACAAGAAAACAGTAATTAAAGAAAAATTACAAATAACTAGCTAAGCAGTGCCCAAGTGGCCCTGGATTGAGAGCTTCAGGTTAGGTTCCATGTGTCCCGCACAGGCAGCACCAGGAGGACAGCAAGGAGGCCAGGCGCCCCTGCCACGTGCTGCAGAAGCAAAAGAACTGAAGGCCCCACCGACGCAGGGAGGCCAGAGGGAGCTAGGACTCATCTTCCGGGCCGCCCCAAGCCACCACGCGGGTCACCCAGCCACAGCAGCCCACGCTCCCTCACTCCCTGGACTGGTTCAGCCCCTTCCCACCGCCTCCCGCCCCTTCACCGTCCCCCCTCCCCCTCCCGCCCTCCAGCTCGATGGGCTCCCCGCCCCATCCTACCCCTGCTGCGCCCGGCTGGCCAGGAACCACCTGGCTTGCCAGAGCCACGCTGTCCCCTCCCGCCCGCACCCATGGTGGGCAGCGCGTGGGCCGGACGGGACTGTGGCGCTGGCGGGACGTGGGAAGAGCAGTGGCTCATCCTGCCACAGCGACATACTGGTGCCTGGATAACAGGTTTAGGACCCCGCAGGGTCTCCTGAAGCAGGAAAGCCAGGGCAACTGATGTGCAGCGGCACGTGCTGCAAGGACACACCTACTTGCATGTGCTCCTTTTGCACTCACTAAACAAGCCCTGACATTAGTACAAGAAAAAATGACAAATCATAGACAGCTTTGGGTCACTGTTCAGATAGCAAACTATCTGTCATTTTTTTTCATTTTGGAAGCTGCTAACCTGCACTTCCTGTCTACTCAGGTAATTAATTTTCTTCCTTCTCAAGTCTCTGATAGGTTTGAAGACCAGATAGTTTAGTCTTAGAGTTAAGCTTAGTTGGGGGTAAGATGTTTTTAGTTCTAGATAGATGTTTTAAGTTGGTAAAGATGAGATGTGATAGATATGGATTTACACTCACCAAGATAGCAACGATGTTTTCTTCAAGGTTCCAAAACACTATGAATGTAAGATTTATATAATTCCTATTTCGTGGTTCTTCTTGCTGTAGGTAATTTATTTTATATATGTATAGTAATATAAATGTATATACAAAAATAATAATTTTTAAAAATTGTAAACCAACAAGAGTAAATTGATTACACATAACCTTGGGATTTTGCTCTTATATCCACTCCTCAGACTCCCGCTGCACACCTGTGGCAAAATGGGACACTTAAATGGATTCCTTCAAAAATTGTTGCCTCATATTCCTCCATAGTTGTCTCTCTGCACCTTACAGGTATTACACAAGGCCCACAAGGACAAACTATTGTAGAAAGAGCTCATCAAACTTTAGAGGAATGCATTACTAAATTACAAGAAGAATTTAAATATAGTTTTCCACATCATATTCTCCTACATGCTCTTTTTGTGATCAGTCATTGTCAATGGAAAGGCCCCAGTGTAAGTCTTCTCACAGGATGCAGCAGATGATCTTGATCTGACCTCATGGCTGTCAGCCACCTGGGCAGCAGAGCCAACACCCAATCTCTCTCTCTCTCTCTCTCTCTCTCTCTCTCTCTCTCTCTCTCTCTCTCTCTCTCTCTCTCTGTGTGTGTGTGTGTGTGTGTGTGTGTGTGTGTGTGTGTGTGTTGGATATTAACCCTTTCCCTTCCAGCCCAGGACCTACAGTCTCAGAGCTTGTGCCCCCATTTCTGGGTGAGCTATTACCTATAAGTCTGAACCAGTCTTGGTCGGATGGCACAGGAACCCATGCTTTAGATATTATTACTAATTCTCTTGCTCACCTAAGAGATTTGTTGCTGCTCTCATGTTAGGAATGACTGCTAGGATCTGTCACAGCCTCTGCTACTCCATTGGCTCAACAAATGCATAAGACAGAACATATTGACCTGCTTTCTAAGAATGTTTCCTTATCACCTATTACACAGAATGTTGATAAAATTTAGAGGGCAGAGTAAATGCATTAGAAGAAGCAGTTTTGTTTATATGCAATCAGATTCAAAATATTAAGGTTAGATTGACTGTTTCTTGTCACTCACAGTTTAAATGGATATGTGTTACCCCAGTTCCATATAATTCATCTAAAGTAACGTGGGGACCAGTTAGGTCCTATTTGCGTGGCCCAGGGATAATTGTGATTTGGCACTAAATATACAACACTTGCTTCAACAAATTGCAGCTGTAAGCTCAGATCAATCAGTCCCTATCTCAGCTGCAGAAGTTGCAAATACATTTTGACAGACTCTGACATCCATTGTCTCGGGAAGGGACTTTGGTCGCCTTTTATTACTAATTCAGGAATAATTCTGGGAATTGTTCCAGTTTTAACTCCTGTTCTTCCGGTCATCTTCTGAAGACTAAAAGAATGTTCTACATACCACACAACAAAAATCTACAAACTTTTAAAGTTATTAAACCACAAAGGGGGAAATGACGTAGCCATATCCACTGGAAACAGAGTCATGAAGCCAGCACAGCTGTTTGACACAGTTCCAGCAAAGCTCAGCGGATTGCTACAATCACTGTTTATCTGTAACTTTGGGGTTTTGGTCTCTTGGTGTTGCATTATTGGAGACTTTCTGCATTATGGTTCAATTTATGTCTTCTTCTGAGACAAATTGTGTCTGAGTCTTTTTAGAGAAACCTAAAATTAACTTTATCTGGCCAGGATTTGGAAGTCTTCCTTATGCCCTGGAGATCACAGACAAGTGCATAGCTAGGCATAGCTAGATGAGGCCATTACTCCAGGAAGCTTCTTGGAGTCTCTGCCCCTGAGCTAACTTATACATTGTAGTTGCTGTAGGGTAAACACAGACAGTTGACAAACTGACTGGCCAGGGGAATAGGTTCCAGATTCAAAGGTCTCTTTTTATTATAGGCGTAGAGCTCTCTGAAAATGTAGTATAAAGATAGGGGGTTATACAGGGTACATCCCTAGAGAAATAAAATTCAGTAAGATACATTGAATAAAATAAACTTTTCCTACTGTACAACATGGATGATGAAACACAGTAAAAGGAGTTAGGTATGAGTATTTGTTATTCACAAAAAGACTGGTTCAGATATTTTCTATCTGGAGTGCTCTCAAACTCCAAACATTGCCATCCTAGAAGCAGGCTGTAATATACAAAGTGTGTTTGCTTTGGAGGAGACAGTATTTAGATTCTTTAAATAGAGTTACAGTGCTAATAATAAAAATAAAATCTACCCTGTTTATATTTTCTAATTGTAACTGAACTTGTAATCCTGGACATGTAATGAAAATTCAAGCACTGTACCACTTACATAACCATTGCAGTCCCTTTGTTCTGTGAGTCAGAGCCATGGAAGCAGCCTGATTGGGAGCCAGCAGAGGGGCTACATTCACCCCATCACCTGACTCCCTCCCTCCCCTTACCCACTTCTTACCTTCTGTTAGCAAAGAGCTCCTTGCAGGGAAGACACCCCCTCCCCCCTCCCAGAGAGGGCTCAGACGCAGGAAGCCCCCGCTCCCAAGTTCTGCATCTTGATCAGCAAGCAGCAGGAAGAGACTGTGTCCACACATATATAAGATCCCAAAGCCCACCCGCACTGTGACACACTTCCTCCAACAAGGCCACACATTCTCCAATAAGGCCACACCTCCTAATAGTTGCCACTCCCTATGGGCCAAGCATTCAAACCCATGAGTGTGGGGGCTCCATTCCTATTCAAACCACCACAGTGGGCATGTTGGAATTTGAGCCAATGCCTTTATAAAAGTGTTTTTTTTATGAGAATAGAGTCACACACACACACACACACACACACACACACACACACACACACACACACACACACATACATCCCTATGTACTTTTGTCAGTGTTCTACTCCATGTATCTTAACTCTCAGTTGGATGGGTACCTGACTTACTTAGAAATCTCTTTCCAGGGATTTTGAAACAAAAAAAAAAAAAGACACAGACATCTCTCTGTGGCATGTAACGTTGGAACCTCTGCATGAAGGGGTCGGGGTGGGGGCCCAATGTGGCCAACCTAAGAAACCTACTTCGGGAATTTTTTAAAACAAAGCAGCTAAATAGGAGCAAATCTCTGTCGACTTCCTCCCAGGAGTTTCCTGGGCCCTGGCCAATTATCTTAGTCCAGATCTGTGCCTCTGCTGAGCTCTGCGAACCAGGCCTGCGTCCTTGGAGTATGTCCCCACCAATACACCACCTGCCTGAACTGCCTGACCTGAGTTGCTTTCAACTACTTACAGTAAAAACAGATTAAGATCAAAGTTGTAGGGGCTGGGCAGGCGGAGGCAGCTGTGGCGTCAGCCAAAGGCAGAGACGGTGCAGAGACTTCTTGGCTGCCGCTGCCACAGCGAAATGGCAAAGACCGTAGTGGACACCCAGCGGCTGCTCACCAAGCCGCAGAACTTGAATGATGCCTACGGGCTGCCCAGCAACTTCCTCGAGATCGATGTGAGCAACTCGCAGACCGTGGGGGTTGGCCGAGGCGGCTTCACCAGCTAGGAGATCAGGGTCAAGACAAATCTTCCTATTTTCAAGCTGAAGGAATCTGTTAGAAGAAGATACAGTGACTTTGAGTGGCTTCGACGTGAACTAGAGAGAGAGAGCAAGGTGGTAGTTCCCCCACTCCCCGGGAAAGCATTTTTGTGACAGCTTCCTTTTAGAGGAGACGATGAGATGTTTGATGACAATTTCATCAAGGAAAGGAAACAAGGGCTGGAGCAGTTCATGAACAAGGTGGCTGGTCATCCTCTGGCCCAGAATGAACGTTGTCTTAACATGTTTTTACAGGATGAAATAATAGATAAAAGCTATACTCTATCTAAAATAAGACATGCCTGAGTTTGGCAAGAAGAGGCAAAAACCAAGACCATTAATGATTCATCCATACCAATGAAGAAGTTGTAACTAGCGTAGCATGCTGCACAGACACTGGTATAACACGCCTGGGCATACTAACACTCAATGCTCCCTTTCATTTTGTTTTGTTTTGGCAGTTGACAAGCAGTTAATTTGCTTTAGTGAAAGCTCCCTCGCTCCAGCCTCTAAGTAGCTTTTCCCTGCTGTGTCCATGTGCACACTATAGCATCACAGGCCCCGTAGATCCTGCAGTGTCCTGACTAAAGCTGCAGATTTGGTCTTATTTGCAGTTTCTGTGTCATGTTTGCTTCTTGAATCTGATTGATTAGACTACCCCCGCCCCAAATGTGTGATGTCACCATTTGGTCCTAATTAATGTGCAGGAGCATGACACCATCTGTCTCCAGTGCCGCACAAAAGAGGTGAACTTTGTGTGCAGAACGTGTCTTCCTTCCGGCCTGTATCCCCTTCACATGGAAGATTAATGAGGGAAATCTTTATATTCTGTATAAAAACAAAATCAAATTTATATACTAAGATCATTTGTCAAAAAATTTAAGTTGTTTTCAAATAAAAGTTGAAATGCAAAAAAAAAAAGATGAGGGGGCTGGAGAGATGGCTCAGTTGTTAAGAGCACTGCCTGCTCTTCCAAAGGACCTGGGTTCAATTCCCAGCACCCACATGGCAGCTCATAACTGTCTGTAACTCCAAGATCTGACACCTCTACACCAAGGCACATTAAAAATTAAATAAAATATTGTTTAAAAAGATGAAAGACGTGTGTTTCATTGATCAGGAAGCTAGACAACCTTAATGTGGAGAATTGACTATCCCTTGTTCTCTGCTGACATGGGTCTAAGGTTAAGGCTAACAGCTCTCACCTCAGCTTCCCCCTGTTATCTGCTGACATGGGCCTAAGGTTAAGATTAACAGCTCTCACCTCAGCTTCCCCCTGTTCTCTGCTGACATGAGCCTAAGGATAAGGCTAACAGCTCTCACCTCAGCTTTCCCCTGCTCCCTGCTGACATGTACCTAAGGTTAAGACTAACAGCTCTCACCTCAGCTTCCCCCTGTTCTCTGCTGACATGGGCCTAAGGTTAAGACTAACAGCTCTCACCTCAGCTTTCCCTGGAGCAAGCGCGTCCTCATGGCCCTGGACCACTGACCTGATCTCAGAGTCTGGCTGTCCTACCTCACAGAGAAAAGCCACATGAGGCCAGAGGCCTGGGTTAGCAGCATTTTCTTATCCTTTATTCATCAAAACTGTAGGAAGGGAGGGGGATAGAAGAGGAAGATGATGAAAGGGAGGAAAACCTAAAGTTCTCAAAGTCCTGAGGTTATTGACGAGGCTTGGAAAGCTGCCATCAATTAACATGAGAGGCATAAGGATCAAATGTACAGATTAAATATAAGTGCATCCCTCACATTGGATGTCCTAATGATGCTGAATACCTGCTTCTAGACATGCAGGATCTTCATTAGAGTCTTTCTGTAGCTGTAATGCTCCACAGAAGAAAAGCCAAAGGGGCAAATACTCCTGAAGTTATACACTATACGAAGGAAGAACTGGAAATAAAACTAGGGACTTACTGCCCATGCTGTTAATAATAATTCCAGGGGCCTTTACAGTCTGGTTTTCGGTTTTATTGAAAATTTTTCTTTTGTAGGTATTTCAAGATCAAATAATAAAGGAGAGAGGGAAGGGATGCACATCATATAAAAATGGCATACAAATGGCCAACAAATATAAATAACACTTTAAATGGAAGTACAGTTCTGTTGTAGGAAGAGCATCAGACAGGAAGTCTGCAACCAGACTTCCAGCTCTGACTCTGCTGCTAATAAGCTGTTTGTTTTTTGGACAAATAATTTGATTGGCTTCTCTGTATCTCAGGTCCTGCTCTGTAAAGTGAAAGCATTGTTAGAAACAATGTCTCCCCTGGTTGCAAAATTCTATGAGAGCTTTAAAAAGTGAATTAAATGAATCAAAATGATAATTATATTATGAAGTAATGAAATTGCACAAGTAATATATTTAATGCATTCTTAGAAAGCCAAAATGGACAAAGAAAAATATATTTAATTAAATATAGATAGAGCAATAGAGGGAGTTTTGTTTCTGGCCTTAAAAAAACCTTCTAGGTAAGAGAAATATAGGAGATAGGGAAATAGAAGGACCCAGAGGGTCCTAGAAACCTACAAGAAGAACACCATGATGGGTGGATCGAGACCCAAGGGGGTCTGCTCAAACTATTGCACTAACCAAGGACAATACAAGTAGTAAACATTGAACCCCTCTTCTGATCTACCCAATGAACAGGACATTCTCCGCAGTTATGTAGAGAGTGGGGACTGACTCTGACATGAACTCTGGTGCTCCGTATTTGACCACCTCCCCTTAGAGGGGAGGCCTGATGGCAATCAAAGAAAGAATAAGCAGGCTACCCAGATGAGACTTGATAGCCTATGACCATATAGTGGGGGAGAAGGTCCCTCTTGGTCTTAGACCTAGAGAAATGGAATAGGGTGAAAGCGGGAGGGAGGGAGGAATGGGAGGATACAAGTGATGGGATAACAATTGAATTGTAATCTGAATAAATTAATAAAAGTAAATTTAAAAAAACAAGAAACCTAGCAAGAATAAGGATAACAGAATTATAAAAGACAAGCAGAATTAATCATTATGATTTTAATTAGGGGAAGTTTTTTAAAAGTCAAAGAGGCTCAATATTGCAGGCAGCATCCATTATCATAAGCATATCAACCATATGCACAAAACATCACATACATCACATAGGAGGAAAAAGGGTTCAGAGAACAAAAGACGTAGAGCTAGGAAGGTTTGGAAAAAGTAGACTCATCCCTCAAAAAGGGAGATGGTGGCACATGTCTAATGAAGAGCCTTGTGTGGGAAACACTGGATGTTCAGGTGGCAGAATTACAGGAGTGCACTGGTAGAAATGATTGCCAACTGGCAGCTAAGCAATGCACCAAGCCCAGATGTTCTTAACTCAAGAGCATTCAACACATAAGCAGCAATGAAGGTAAAACTTGCAGAAGAAATTACAATACAAGAAGGTACAGGAAAAGGAGAAAAATACCATATAAAGAAACATTTCAAAATAGATGAAGCACATTTATTGTGATGAGGAAAAAACAAAACCAATAAGAACAAAGGAACCAACAGAAGATAAAACAATGCAGACAGATTGTAGAAAATGGGCAGAAAGAAAGCTGTGGGGATGTTCGTGGCTCCGATAATGGCAGCAGTAATGTCATAATCTCTCTTCTCTCGAAAGAGGATCAATCTGCTTTCTCCTGAATGTTTCACCTGAAATGGGACTACACTAGGCACTTGTACCACCACAGCAGTCTCCAGCAACTTCGTAAATGACAAACTTTAAGGGAACAATTCAAAGAATCCTCCTCCAAGGAGTCATTAGTAACAACAGAGAAAAAAGGGGCCGTGACACATACATGGGACTGAATAGAGATGTTTTTCTGGTTTGTTCCATAATTAAAATGAAGAGACATTTCAAAGACTTGTGAAGTATCCCAGCTGCCTATAGCATTAAAATACACAATGTCTCTAATTACTAAAGGGACAGCATCCATGCAGGTTTTGTGCCCTCACAGATACATGCCTGAAAAGGTAGGCTGAACTCCAGCCTAGAGAAGATTGTGATAGGCACCCGTAGTTTAATTTTTTTTAAGGAAGGCATCAAGATCAGGAGGTTTCTCACCAGTGTCCACACTGTCTCCTGATGGCTGCTGGGCAGATGGATGATATACAGGACACACATAACACCCAGGAACCCAAATGGGCACACCCTTGTCTTGTGGGAAGACACAAGCAGATCCTCGGGCCCACACCAAGAGAGGATCTGGACCTTTCCAAACACCAGTGGACAGATCTTTCCATTTTATCATACCTTTATGTATTGTAGGAAGTCTCCAATGCCTCTCTACAGCAGATGCTCCAGAAGCATCAACAGTCAAAAATTCAAAATATATAGTCTATAAGCTAATTGTGAGTGCGGTGTAATTTTCCCTCCGTATTCCCCCTTCTTTATTTTATGCAAATATGTTTTAAGCATGCGGTTTGCCCGTTCTATAATGGTCTGACCCTGTGGATTATGGGGGATGCCAGTCTTATGCAATATCTCAAAAGATGAGAGGAAGGATGCAAGGCCTTTATAGTATAGGCCGGCCCATTATCAGTTTTCAACTGTTTGGGAGTCCCCATATATGCGAAGGCCAGCAATAGGTGTGCCTTGACATCCTTAATTTTCTCTCCTGAATGGGCGGATGTGAAGAGAAGCCCAGACAACATGTCAATAGAAACATGTACAAATTGTAACTTGCCAAAACTAGGAACATGAGTGACATCCGTCTGCCAAATACGATTGGGCATGAGTCCCTTGGGAATGACTCAGGAATGTAAAATGGGAAGGAATTCAGCACATGATGGACAATCTTTACTATTTGAACAGCTTGATTCCCTAGAGATCTCAGTATGATGCTTCAAGGATTGAGCATTAAGATGGAATTTTGTCTGCTAAGAGATGTGATACTCTATGAGCATATACAGGGGGAGGAGGTCCCCCTCAGTCAAAGTCATAGGGGAAGGGAGTAAGGGGAAAATTGGAGGGAGGGAGGAATGGAAGGATACAAGGAATGGGATAACAATTGAGATGTAATATGAATAAATTAATAAAATATATTAAATAAATAAATAAAAATATGAACATCAAAGCACCCCCCCCCAAAAAAAAAAGTAAAAATAAAAGACAGCCAGCATGAACTAGAAAAACAAAAAAGATGGAATTTGGCAGGAAGTTGGCGAGTGTGGTCCACATTAGTTGCTTGACAACAAAGCATGAGCGTGTGAGTTCACTGATCTGCTCCAAGATTTCCTTCATCTACGGGGCCAGGGAAGGAAGAATGAGCCTGTAAATGTCCAACGAAAATGGGCAAGGTTCAGCACCAAATGAATTCTTGGAGTTATAATAACAAGGCCTGTACAGTAGAGATAGAGGATACGTATGGGCAAGTTTCCAAAGGGGCTAAAATTTGAGTTATATATTTGCTGTCTGAAAAAATATTAAGCAACTGACCCGTAAACAACTGCAAGGCTAAAATGACTGCCTGTAATCCAGTGAGTGGGTACAGTTACTGGCCTGCTTATTCATCCTGATACTAGAACAGCAATGCCTTTAGAGGTCCCATCAGCATACACCACTCTACCTTCAGGAATAGTTTGCTGCTTAATTATCTTAGGAAAAACCACAGGATACAGCTTTTTAAAAATCACTCAATTTATTAGGGGGACAGTGATTATCAAACTGACTAGAGACAGAGGTCAAAAATACAGCCCAGTTAATCACAAGAGTCATCATGGGGAGACTACCCATGGCAACGCCCCCAAAAGGCTACGAGTCCAGTGGAAACAAATTCTTGTTTCTCTCGGTTGTCCTTTAAAAAAATTGGGAGTTTTAACCTGAGGCAGCAAGACCAGTTGAGCCACTCAGGTGCCCTGAGATATAACAAGGATACCCTTGGTTGTTTCCATCATCATTTTTATTTCTCTCAAGATATCAGGGTTGATGGCCCCTGGTATGACTCTAAGGCCTTTCATGAGAGCGCTACTGTGACCGAGCAGCAGGCCAACTGTCCCTGGAGGCAGAGGGCCAGTGATCCCTGTACCTACAGCTTGGGGACCCATTTATGGAGTCAATCTGATTCTGGAGGAGGTACAGAGGTCCAATCATGCACTCCCTGCTGTGCCTCTGTGGGGAGCTGCCCTTAGCGGCTCTTGGCTTAAAACATTGGGCAATTCCACCTTGTCTGTAGATTCCATTTTCTATACCTCTGCTTGGCACGTAGCAGGCTGAGGTCAGCCCAGGCCACTCCACCCGGATCCTGGGAAATGCTGCTTGACATGTAGCAGCTCCTCTGGATCCTGGGAGGCTGCTTGCTTATCTTGCTTCTGTAGCTGCATTCCCTCAGAGCTCACTCCCTAATCTTGGAGTTCTTCCTGCCAAGGACGCATGGCTGGATATTTGCCGTTAGGTTCCCACAGCAACCCTGCCCTTGCCCTAGATATTGCCTATATAAACCCTGAAAGAATTTTCAATAAACGAAGCTTGATCAATGTTCAGACTTGCCCTCATTTCTTCGTGTGTCCTGTCCTTTCACTTCGGCACCTCCTCCCAGGTTCCGTTTGAAGACCCTGCGGGTCGGAGCGTGCCTCTGATGAGGTCTCTTGATAGAAAATGATTTCTTTGTGGGATAAACTGGGTGCGAGGGTGAGCAAGTGTCTGCAAGGCTCCGTGCACCCGCTGTGTTGGGGCCCGGAGCGGACCCAAAACCAGTTTCCCTGTAAAGGTCTACCTTCCTTATCCGTCTGGGAGTGGCATTCATTTGCCCAATGATGTCCGTGAGGGTACAATCCAGATTTGCCCAGTCAGGGAGGAGGTACTCTAGTGCCTTGGTTGCCTTGGGTACACTCCCGCTTGAAATATCCTGTTTGTCCGCATCAGAAACAGGTTTTAGGCCTAGCTCTACCCGGGTACAGTTTTCCTTGCACAGCAGAAGCAAGGACTTGCCCCATGATATATGTGGGGTCAATGTCCCGGCATATTTTTAAATAGTCATTTATACTCTTATGTTTATGTGGGCATAAGTCCTCTTGACAATATTTATTGGCATTTTCAAAGGCCAATTGCTTGACAATAGGCATGGCTCCTTCTACATCCCCAAATATCCGACCAGCTAACTGCATAAGACGATCTACAAATTCTGAAATGGTTTCGAAGGCTCCTGAATTACTTTGGATAGATGCTCCCCTTGAAAGACCCCCAAAGGGAGACCGTCACTAAAGCCTCGGGATGGCGCGCACCCAAAGATACACAAACGACCATCTTGCTGTAAACACACAAGGTAGTTTATTGGCGGAGCTCTGGGTCGACACATATCTCACGCAGGAGACAGAGGGGTCAACCCAGAAGCCCAGGGGTTTGGGGTTTATATGGGCAAGGGTCGGGGGGAGTGGGAAGTTTTGGCGCGGCCACACACAATTGGTTGTTTCAAACATTTGAACATCAACAAATTGCCACGGCTGGTCAGTGAGGTCTGATCGAGTCCCTGTTTCTTCAGCCAGTATCTCTTTATAATGATGAACTGGGGTCTCGTCAGCTTCGGGTAGCAAGGTGGCAGGGTTAAGGATGGCGGGCGGAGCGAAGGTCACCCACTCTGTCAGCAACAAGCTCTGGTAGTGGGTCATCAGGGCGTTAGCCATCCAACGGTCTGGTGGTTGTCTGATAATGCTCTCGAGGGCATGGGAGGCCACCACCATCACATTTTGGCCCATGGTTAACTTATCGCCATCTTTTACCAATACAGCAGTTGCTGCTATCACCCACAAACAAGAGGGCCACCCACTGGCCACAGGATCCAGTTTTTTTGACAGATAGGCCACTGGGCACTTCCAGGGTCCTAGAGTTTGGTCGAGGACTCCCCTGGCAACCCCCTTCCTCTCGTCGATGTACAGAGTAAAAGGCTTGTTCAGATCAGGCAGTGCTAGGGCAGGGGCTTGTAGCAGTGCCTTTTTAAGGGTCTCAAAAGCCAATTGGTGTTCCTTAGTCCAAGTGAACTCCCCCCTTTCTCTTGTTAGAGGGTATAATGGGGCCACCAGAGTGGGGAACCTGGGAATCTAAAGCCTGCAGAATCCCGTGGTCCCTAGGAATTCTCTTACCTGGCGAGGAGTGGTTGGGGTCGGGATCTGAGTCACTGTTCATTTCCTGGCTTCTGTGAGCCACCGTTGTCCGTCTTTCAGGGTGTATCCCAGATATGTCACTTCAGTCCGGCACAATTGTGCCTTTTTGGCAGAAGCCCGATACCCCAACTCACCTAACTCAGCCAGGATTTTCTGAGTCCCAAGCTCGCATTCTTCACGGGTCTCTGCAGCCAATAGGAGGTCATCTACATACTGTAGAAGAGTCACCTGGGGATTATTAGCACGGAAAGGGGCAAGGTCCCGATGTAGGGCTTCATCAAATAGGGTAGGGGAGTTTTTAAACCCCTGGGGCAATCTCGTCCATGTAAGCTGTTTTCAGGGTCTTGCCACTCAAAGGCAAGCAGAGATTGGCTGTTAGGGTGCAATCTCAGACAGAAGAAGGCATCTTTGAGATCAGGTGGCAGTGTTCAATCTTCTCTGGGTCTCCTTGGCCCCTGCCTTCTGTTGTCGACCAGGTTCCCTGTCTGCCTAGGCCTGCCTGTTCCCTGACGCCTTCCTTCTCCTACCACTGTGGCCAGTATTCTCATTAGATTCTTTTCCTGCCTTTTTTCCCTCATCCTCAGCTCTCTCTTTCTTTCCTCTTTCCTCATCCTCAGCTCTCTCTTTCTTTCCTCTTTCCTTTTCCTCAGCTCTCTCTCCTTCTTTTCTCTTTCCTGTTTCACTTTTTCTGTCTCTTTTTGATGATAAACTTTCTCAGCTTCCTTCACCACATCCCTGATGGTATAATCGTGCAATCCCTCAATGCGCTAATGCATTGTAGTTTCTTTCAAATATCAGGTACTGACTGTCCAATGAAAGCCATGATTACAGAGGCTCGCTGTCCCTCTGACGTAGGGTCAAAAGGGGTATATCTCCAGTAAGCCTCCATGAGCCTCTCTAGAAACACTGAGGGGGGCTCGGTCGCTCCCTGCATGACTTTTCTTACCTTCGCCAAATTGGTGGGCCTCTTCGAGGCCCCTCTGAGACCTGCCATAGAGCCCGGCGGTAAATGGACAGCCGTTCTCTACCTTCTGCCATGTTGTAGTCCCACTGAGGATGGGTCAGGGGGAATCCTTCATCTATTTCGGCCAGGGTCTGGACGGGGTGTCCAGCGTCATCTCAGATATTCTTTCGAGCCTCGAGGAGAATTCTTTTTCTCTCCTCGGTGGTGAATAAAACCTGTAGAAGCTGCTGACAGTCATCCCACGTGTGTTGGTGGGAGAATATCAGGGACTTATTCAGACCTGAAAGTCCCGTAGGGTTCTCTGAAAAAGGTGGGTGGTTAGTTTTTTTTAATTATAGAGATCAGAGGAAGAAAAAGGCTAATACTGTAGGAGTTGTAACACATTTTTTGCCTGTCGGGGCCGGCCCGACAGCACTAAGGGGCAGAGCCATGGTGGAATCAGGCCCCTCAGGGGTTGCTCCAAGGTGGCTCCCAGTGCCCGCCGAGGGTCCATAACCCATTGCCCCAGAAGCTGTGGGCGGGGCTGAGGTTGGAGCTGCCGGCTGGGGAACTCGGGGATATGGTGGGAGCAGGGGCATGGGCCATTCATGGGGTTCTGCTATGTCAGGATATATTTTAGGGATGGGCTCCGGTGGTGCGCTGGGCTTGCTTCCTCCACTCTGCCATGGTTTCGATTTCTCTTCCGCGGTGCCTTCTCGCACCGCCAAGACTCAGGAGCTTGGTGGGCAAGGTGGGATGAAGGGCTTGACCCACGGGGGTGGGTAACGGGCCAAATCTTCCCACAGTGATGTAAGGCTGTTGGTCTGGATGTGACCCTGATCTTTCCTGAAAAATAATTGCTCTGACAGCTCTAATAGCAGGTAAATCAAAAGTCCCCTCAGGTGGCCAGCCCTCATGGAAAGTCGGCCATTCTGAGGTGCAAAAGGTCTGCCAGTGTCCTTTCTTAATTTTTATGGATAGATTATGTCCTCTTGCCCTAACGTCCGTCCAATGGTCCAAAGTCAAAGATAAAGGGGTTGTCACAGTCTGTCCCATTTCAAAAACAAGAAGCACAAAAACAATACAAGTACACAAGACACTATCACATCCAAGCACACTCATCCAAGTCTGGACTTGTACAACCAACTGAACACAAATTCCGATGGGGTAGGCTTCCGCACCTTCCCCTCAAGAAGGAGCACTCCGTCTCCTTTATCCCGAAAAGAGCCAGTCAGGCTGTCCTGACTCCCCTTCACCCTTAGGATGTCCCTCAGGGTTGCAGCCTGCAGCCCTAGCACATCTGCCTCCGCAGCCACTGGGTCCTTACGGCCCACAGCGGCAGCTGCCAGAAACTGAAACCAAGACACGAAATCAGCAGCACCACACTCAGATACACAAAACTCACACAGACCTACCTCCAAGGGGTCGTTGGGGGTCTTGGGTGGTTGCACAAATCCTGGGCGAGCCCCCAAAATGAAAGACCCCTGAAGGGAGACTGTCACTCAAGCCTCGGGATGGCGCGCACCCAAAGACACACAAACGACCGTCTTGCTGTAAACACACGAGGCAGTTTATTGGCGGAGCTCTGGGTCGACACGTATCTCATGCAGGAGACAGAGGGGTCGACCCAGAAGCCCAGGGGTTTGGGGTTTATATGGGCAAGGGTCGGGGGGAGTGGGAAGTTTTGGCGCGGCCACACACAATTGGTTGTTTCAAACATTTGAACATCAGCAAATTGCGTAGGCAGATTTGGGGTAAACTCAGACTTAATCATACGGGAACAGTCCTTGGTTCCTGTTTTTCTTGAAACCCGAGGGTAGATGTTTTATCTGAGCTGACAACACATCTGGTTAAACTCAAACCTGGAACATTGTGTGCGGGCCTCAAAGAGGATTAAGCAAACACCATAAAATTGGATGAGGGGTCTTGGCTCATTACTCACTTGATCATGTCCGGTACCTGCTTCTCTCAGGAATTTGTCCTTGGGTATCCTCCCTATCTTTTATGGCCAGCCAGTCCCTGGAACACCAGTAGGCCTTTGTCTCTTATCTCCGAATTCTTTGTGACTTATCATCTGGGACCTTGGGCTAGCATACCTGTCGACCTGCACTTATGAGTTAGAGAGCTCTGCTGTTCTGGTTGCTTTAATGTTAATTAAAAATTTTCCCTTTCACTTGGCCTCCAGTTGTCTTTCTGTCTGTGTATCATCTATCTATCTACTTATGTACTTACTTATCTAAGGTTTTTGGAGATAGACTCTCTCTCTCTCTCTCTCTCTCTCTCTCTCTCTCTCTCTCTCTCTCTCTGCCCTCCTCTGGTTGTCTTTGAAACTGATGTGTAGATGGACTTAGGTTGGAACTCCCAGGACTACCTAGAAACTTTCTTGGAGGTAAAGAGCTGAAAGGACCAGCATGGTGGCACACGCCATTCATCCCAGCACTTGGGAGGCAGAGGTAGGTGGATCTATGTGAGTTTGAGACCAGCCTGGTCTAAAAACAGAGTTCCAGGACACCCAATGCTACCCAGAGAAACCCTGTCTCGAAAAACCAATATAAATAAGTAAATAAGTAAATAAATAAATGAAATTAAAGGAAGCAGGGCCTGGTGGTGCATTCCAGGACAATTAATTATATCTGCTTTATTTTATTTTTTTTCTTATGACTAATGCAATGAAAAATTTAAATGATCAGTGCAATGCTGCCACCAGGCCTGGCTTTTTCCTTCCTTCCTTCCTTTCCTCCTCCTTCTCCTCTTCCTTCTCCTCCTTCTAATATATATATATTTTTCAAGACTAGGTTTTTCCGTGTTAGCCTTGGCTGCCCTGGGCTCCCGAGTGCTGGGATTAAAGGCGTGCTCCACCACTGCTCGGCCAATTCTTTATTGCAATATCGTCCTTTCAAACTGTAATTGAATCGCCCACCCCAACCCCACTTTGTAGACCAGGTTGGCCTCACAGTTCTGCTTGACTCTGCCAATACTGCCGTGAATTTCCCTACTTTGGAAAACTTTTATCTTATCTGTGAGATCACTTGGCTCACGATAAAAACAAACAATCAAACAAAGAAAAAAATCAGCCAAGGCTACACAGAGAGACCCTGTCTCAAAAAAATTGTCCCTTACAGCTGTGCATGCCTATAATCCCAGGACTCTGGGAAGCCGAGGCAGGTGGGTGATTAGATTTATTGGCGGGGGTGGGGGGTGGGCTCTCTGTGAATTTGAGGTCTGCCAAGGATTTTACACAGAAAAACCCTGTGCGGGGCGGGGGGGGGGGGGCAAGGAGAGGAGAATTGTCTCTTGGTTGAGGCCCCTGCAGCCCCACCCCACTAGCTAGCACAGCAACAAAGGGTGTGTCTCTGATCTGCAGAGCCTGGAGGGATGCCTGTCCTGAGGAGTTTATTTCTGCTGTTTTGCAGCATTCCTTGCTCTGCTCATTGCCCTTGTGGTCTTCATACCCCCTCTTGATCTATGACTTGTATGAAATCTCGAAGGGGGCAGTATCATTGGCACGTACAACAAGAAATAGTGAGTGCTTGATCTTTTTCAGGTGTTGCTGCTAGAGCACATTCATGATTTGACCACCACCCTTGGAAAGAATTTAGAGATTCCGTTGTGGTGGCACACACTTGTCTCTAAAGCAGGTTCAGGAGAACAAAGGATACACAGAGAAACCTTGTGTGGGAAAACCAAGATAAAAAAACCAAAAAACAAAAAAACCAAAAAAAAAAAAAAAGGGAAACTCGGGAGTCCCAAGGGCTGCAATTTTGTGTTTGTGTTTAGGTGTTTGCTTGTTTTCAGGGGTAGCATTTTGATGTAACAGCCCTGGCTGTTTTGTCTTTTCTGTGAAGTGAAGGGCTTCACGTTTAGAGTCAGATTTGGTGCAGGCAGGGCCATACCTAATATGCCGTGGCTTTCTCAGAACCCTCTCTGTGTATGCCAGGCTCTCCTCTGATTTGGAGCGACCCACCAGCCTCTCGCCCCCAAGTGCTGGGATGAGAGCCGTGGGCCGCCACAGACGGGTTGCTTGAATTCAATGTTTTATCTTGCTGTCTGGCTGGGTTGAGTGAAAAAGAACCTGAAGTCAGATCAAGGTCATCACCCCTCCCTCAGCCTTTAACTGAACTCCTTATCTATTAATTACTTTCCAGTGAAACCTTAGTTTCTCCTTGGAGGTGAAAAGGCCTCCGTGGCTGGTATGAAAAGTCAGCCGTTTTCAGGTGTCACAGGGAAATGCTCATTTGGTTTTTGGTTCCCCCTCCCCCTTCCCCTCCTCAGACAGAATTTCTCTGAGTAGTAGTAGTACTGGAATCACTTTGTTGATCAGTTTGGCCTCAAAATCACAGTGATCTGCCTGCCCCTGCCTCAGCAGTGAGTGCTGGAATTAAAGGTGTGTGCCACCACCATGCCCAGCTGGGTTTTGCTGTGTTTTATTTTAACAGATGGGGTTACTCTCTTTATGTAGCCTGTATTGTGTCTGTTTTTGTTTTTTGGTTATTTTTTTTCTTTTTGAAGATTTATTGACTATTATGTATACAGTGCTCTGCCTGCATGTACATACACCGGCAGGCCAGAAGAAGGCATCAGATCACATTATAGATATTAGAAATGGTTGTGAGCCACCATTCATATTGTTGCTGGGCATTGAACTCAGGAGGAGCAGTCAGTGTCCTTAATCTCTGAGCCATACCTCCAGCCCCAGAGTTCACTATTCACAGCATATCTGCCTCTCTCTCTGTCTCCCATCTGACATCTATAAAGCCCTATTGATATTTGTTGCTGAGATACTTAATTCGTTCTTTCTTTCTTTCTTTCTTTCTTTCTTTCTTTCTTTCTTTCTTTCATGCTTGTGTAGCTCCTGTTTTATCACACATGAGTTATGCTCATGCATTTATTTATTTATTTGTTTGTTTGTTCATTCATTCATTCATTCACTCATTTATTTTGTATTCATCTCTTCAGTTATTTCTTTTTTTGTTTTCTTTTGTTAGTATTTTTTTTAGACAGGGTTTATGTGTAGAGTTGGCTGGCTTGGACTCACATTGTAGACCAGGCTGGCCTCCAACTCACAGTGATATGCCTGCCTCTGCCTCTCGAGTGCTGGGATTAAAGAAAACCATGTGCCACCACAGCCTGGTTTTCAGTTATTTTATTTTTATTTTTATTTTTATTTTTTTTGGTTTTTCAAGACAGGGTATCTCTGTGTAGCCTTGGCCATCCTCAACTCACTTTGTAGACCAGGCTGGACTCGAACTCACAGCGATCCGCCTGCCTCTGCCTCCCGAGTGCTAGGATTAAAGGCGTGTGCCACCAAGCCTGGCCAGTTATTTCTTTTAGTCAAGATCTCTCTCTCTCTCTCTCTCTCTCTCTCTCTCTCTCTCTCTCTCTCTCTCTCTCTTTCTCCCTCCCCCTTTCATGCTGAATATAGAATCACATTGATTTTCTGGGCTGGTTATAGAGTCACTGCTGCATTGCTAATAAATAGATTCAGTACTGACTGATGACTAATAAATATTAGAAGGTAGCTGGCACTACCTAGACCAGGCTGCCTGACTCTGCTGTCATCAAATGAGGGAACTATGAGGATTGGTCTCCATTTGTCTGTCTGTGTGTCTATTATCTATCTATCTATCTATCTATCTATCTATCTATCTATCTATCTATGTGTGTATGTATGTATGTGTCTAACATCTATGTATTTATGTATTAGTATAGTACGGAGAATACACTAAACAAAGGACTAGTTTAACCTTTTTAAATAGTTGAGTAAAGAATTAAATATTTAGCCAGGCAGGGTGGCACACGACTTTAATCCTATCTATCTATCTATCTATCTATCTATCTATCTATCTATCTATCATCGATGTATTTACTTACTTACTTATCTACTTACACAGTGTTTAAATTATTTTGGAGACAGAGTCTCTCTATGTATTCCTGTATGTCTTGAAAATCACTGCGTATACTGACCTAGTTTGGAACTAGAACTTTTCTTGGGTTAAAGAAATTGTAGTTTTTTGTTTGCATGCTTGCTTGCTTGTTTGTTTGTTTTCAGACAAGGTTTCTCATGTAGCCTTGCCTGTCCTCGACGTGCAAGTGCAAGTGATTCTCTCGCCTCTGTCTCCCAAGTGCTGGGATTAAAGGCAAAGGAAAACAAAACCAAAAACAAAGCCAGGCATGGCATGGTGGTGCATGCCTTTAATCCCAGCACTCGGGAGGCAGAAGCAGGAAGATCGCTGTGAGTTTAAGTCCAGCCAGGTCTACAAAGGGAGCCAAGGACTGGACAGCCAACCCTACACAGAGAAATCCTGTCTCGGGGCGGAGGGTGTGGGGGTGGTGGTAGTGGGAGACAGAAACAAAACAAAACAAAACACCAAAAATTGGCTGCCACACCTGCCCGGTGGAGAGAGAGAGTCCCGCCCACCTGCGCTATGGCAGGTGGGAGTACTGGGGGGCGGGGCCTATATTGCCCTTGTGATGGTATCATCCAGCAAGCACCACAGCGCCCGGATGATGGTGTGTTGTTCTCATAAATCTCTTTTCTGTGTGTCCACGCCTCAGCATTTAAACAAAATGAAATGGAGCCGGGTGGTGGTGGCACATGCATGCCTGTTGTCTCAGAATTTGGGAGGCAGAGGCAGGCGTGAGCTCCAGGGCAGTCATAGCTGTTACACAGAGAAACCCTGTCTTGAAAAACCACAAAAAGAAATAAAATGAAATGAAATAAAAGTAAAAAAATGCCTCAGGAGGGGTTAAAAGCACTGGCTGCTCTTCCAAAGGTCCTGAGAGGCAAGCAGAACACTCCACACTTAATCCAGAAATCAATCTAAAACAGAAAGAGAGAAAAACAAAATGAAAGGCCCCAGCTGAGAGGGAGGTCTGGTGTTGCTTCTGTGGTCTCATTTATAAGAGAGCGGATAGGGCTCAATGGAAATCTGGCGTGTCCCATAGGTAGATGGGGACCTCAAGGATCTAAACTAGAAATGGTTTGTTAAAGTGTAGATATGTGATTCTTCTAAGACTTATATACACCCCAGCGTGCATGCGAACACACACACATCTTTAAAGATAAATAACAAAACAACCGAATCTGTCTTTGTAAACTGCACTCATTGGAGCTTTTATTGTTTCATCGTGTGTGTGTGTGTGTGTGTGTGTGTGTGTGTGTGTGTGCATGAGCACGCACGCGTGCACTCTTGCATGGGTGTTAAAAATTATTCCTCACCTGAGTGATCAGTCACAGTTTCGGGCTATGACCACTGCCTCTGATGTGCTGAGATTGGTTTTTGACCCCCTTCTTCCTTCTTTCCTTCCTACCTATCTCACTCCCGGCACCCATTTCTTTCCTCTTCAAGAAATGGACTGCTTCCTGATGTCACCTTAAGTCAGTCACTTCTAGGTCATGCTAGAGGGGACTCGGAAGGACCCCAAACCATTGCACATAAATAGTACCCTTAACGATAAGAACAGGCATCGGCTGCTCTGTCTTTTGGCGTCGTTCGTCTCCTGTTTATGTTTGAGCCTGTATGTGAACCCACACATTTCTTTCCCGTGTAAATTATATTCCAAAACAAATGACTGCTTGTAGTGGTCTTTTTTGTTGTTGTTGTTGTTGTTGTTATTTGTTTGTTGGTTGGTTGGTTATTTATTTTATTTTTTTCTTCTTCTCTTTTTTATTGAAAGGGTGGGTATACTTTCTAGATCAGGAGAGAGAGCCTCCTCACACAATTCTCTCTCTCTCTCTCTCTCTCTCTCTCTCTCTCTCTCTCTCTCTCTCTCTGTCTCTCTGTTTCTCTCTCTCTATCCCCCTGTGTCGTTCTGGGTAGAGAATCATATTGATTTTCTGGGCTGGTTATAGAGTCACTGCTGCATTGCTAATATAGATTCAGTACTGACTGATGACTAATAAATATTAGAAGGTAGCTGGCACTACCTAGACCAGGCTGCCTGACTCTGCTGTCATCAAATGAGGGAACTATGAGGATTGGTCTCCATTTGTCTGTCTGTGTGTCTATTATCTATCTATCTATCTATCTATCTATCTATCTATCTATCTATCTATCTATGTGTGTATGTATGTATGTGTCTAACATCTATGTATTTATGTATTAGTATAGTACGGAGAATACACTAAATAAAGGACTAGTTTAACCTTTTTAAATAGTTGAGTAAAGAATTAAATATTTAGCCAGGCATGGTGGCACACACCTTTAATCCTATCTGTCTATCTATCTATCTATCTATCTATCTATCTATCTATCTATCATCGATATATTTACTTACTTACTTATCTACTTACACAGTGTTTAAATTATTTTGGAGACAGAGTCTCTCTATGTATTCCTGTATGTCTTGAAAATCGCTGTGTATACTGACCTAGTTTGGAACTAGAACTTTTCTTGGGTTAAAGAAATTGTAGTTTTTTGTTTGCATGCTTGCTTGCTTGCTTGCTTACTTGTTTGTTGTTTTCAGACAAGGTTTCTCATGTAGCCTTGCCTGTCCTCGAATTGCAAGTGCAAGTGATTCTCTCGCCTCTGTCTCTCAAGTGCTAGGATTAAAGGCAAAGGAAAACAAAACCAAAAACAAAGCCAGGCATGGCATGATGGTGCATGCCTTCAATCCCAGCACTCGGGAGGCAGAGGCAGGCAGATCGCTGTGAGTTTAAGGCCAGCCTGGTCTACAAAGGGAGCCCAGGACTGGACAGCCAACCCTACACAGAGAAATCCTGTCTCAGGGCGGAGGGTGTGGGGGTGGTGGTAGTGGGAGACAGAAACAAAACAAAACAAAACACCAAAACTTAGATGCCACACCCGCCCAGTGGAGAGGGAGAGCCCCGCCCACCTCCGCCATGGCTGGTGCCAGTACTGGAGGGGTGGGGCCTATATTGCCCTTGTGATGGTATCATCCAGAGAGCACCACAGCACCTGGAAGATGGTGTGTTGTTCTCATAAATTACACTCTTTTCTGCGTGACAGCACCTCAGCATTTAAACCAAAGAGAGCATTACACAAAATGAAATGGAGCCGGGCGCTGGTGGCGCATGCATGCCTGTTGTCTCAGAACTTGGGAGGCAGAGGCAGGCGTGAGCTCCAGGGCAGTCATAGCTGTTACACAGAGAAACCCTGTCTCAAAAAACCACAAAAAGAAATAAAATGAAACGAAATAAAAGTAAAAAAATGCCTCAGGAGGGGTTAAAAGCACTGGCTGCTCTTCCAAAGGTCCTGAGAGGCAAGCAGAACACTCCACACTTAATCCAGAAATCAATCTAAAACAGAAAGAGAAAAAAAACAAAATGAAAGGACCCAGCTGAGAGGGATGTCTGGTGTGGCTCTTGTGGTCTCATTTTTAAGGGAGCGAGATAGGGCTCAATGGAAATCTGGTGTGTTCCATGGGTAGATGGGGACGTCGAGGATCTAAACTAGAAATGATTTGTTAAAGTGTAGATATGTGATTCTTCTAAGACTTATATACACCCCAGCATGCATGCGAACACACACACATCTTTAAAGATAAATAACAAAACAACCGATTCTGTCTTTGTAAACTGCACTCATTGGAGCTTTTATTGTTTCATCGTGTGTGTGTGTGTGTGTGTGTGTGTGTGTGTGTGTGTGTGTGTGCGCACGCGCGCGTGCACATGCACGGGTGTTAAAAATTAATCCTTAGCTGAGTGATCAGTCACAGTCTCTAGCTATGACCACTGCCTCTGATGTGCTGAGTTTGGTTTTTGACCCCCTTCTTCCTTCTTTCCTTCCTACCTATCTCACTCCCAGCACCCATTTCTTTCCTCTTCAAGAAATGGACTGCTTCCTGATGTCACCTTAAGTCAGTCACTTCTAGGTCATGCTAGAGTGGACTAGGAAGGACCCCACACAATTTCACATATATAGTACCCTGAACGATAAGAACAGGCAGCGGCTGCTCTGTCTTTTGGTCTCGTTGGTCTCCTGTTTATGTTTGAGCCTGTATGTGAACCCACACATTTCTTTCCCCTGTAAATTATATTCCAAAACAAATGACTGCTTGTAGTTGTCTTTTTTGTTGTTGTTGTTGTTGTTGTTATTTGGTTGTTGTTTGATTGGTTATTTATTTTATTTTTTCTTCTTCTCTTTTTTTATTGAAAGGGTGGTTATACTTTCTAGATCAGGAGACAGAGCCTCCTCACACAATTCTCTCTCTCTCTCTCTCTCTCTCTCTCTCTCTCTCTCTCTCTCTCTCTCTCTGTCTCTCTTTGTTCGTTTGTCTGTCTGTCTGTCTGTCTGTCTGTCTCTCTCTCTCTCTCTCTCTCTCTCTCACACACACACACACACACACACACACACACACACACACACACACACACGTTAATTGGTTTTATGTCCCTGCCATCTAGAGGGATGGTAAACACAGAGATCACTTTTGAAGAATTTCTTTTCTTTGTGGCTGGGCCTTAGAATTCAAACAAAAGGAACCATCTCAGAGGTCTGCTGTTGTTCCTTAGTCTAATTTTGTTTGGTTTTGGGTTTGTTTTTGGATTTTGGAGACAGGGTTTCTCTATGTAGCCTTCGCTGTCCTGGTCTCACTGTGTAGACCAAACTGGCCTCAAACTCACAAAGATACATCTGTCTCTGTCTCTCGATTGCTGGGATTAAAGAAAAGCATGTGCCACCAAAGCCTGGCTACTGAAAGATTCTGAACTAGTTTGAACTAGGTTTTTTTTCTGTCATTATTATTATTTTAAAAGTTTATTTTCAGTTTAAAAAATATGTCTTTATTTATTATTATGTATACAGTGCTCTCTCTACCTGCTTGTACGCCGGCTTGTCAGAGGAGGACATTAGATCACTTTATAGATGGTCGTGAGCCACTGTGTGCTCGCTTGTAATGCAACTCAGGACCTCTGGTGGAGCAGTCAGTGCTCTTAACCTCAGAGCCACCTCTCCAGCTCTTCTGTATTTATTTATTTATTAATTTATTTGTTTTATTGTTGTTGTTGTTGCTGCTGTTGCTGTTGATTGTTTTGTTTTAAGACGGTGAGTTAAAACCTTTATGTGGTTTGTCTGTTCATGGAGCAAGGGGGACTGTGCAGATCAGCAGAGGCTACCCTATCATTCGGCACATGCAAATTGGGTTAAAGTTCTGAAAGAGGAACTTAAAGAAGCCAGCTGTGTGGTCCTCTATGTCTTTAATCCCATAGCTCTGAAGGTAGAGGCAGGTGAAACTCTGTGAGCTGGAGGCAGGCCTCATCTAGTTAGGGAATTCCAAGGTTACATAGGGTATGGAGAATAGTTTATCGTTTCGAAGTAGTTGAGTAAAGAATTAAATACTTGTTCAAAAGAATTAAATATTTACCTTATAAGATAAATAAATGAGCTGGGAGTGCTGGCGCACGCCTTTAATCCCAGCACTTGAGAGGCAGAGGCAGGCGGATCGCTGTGAGTTTGAGGCCACCCTGGTCTACAAAGTGAGTCCAGGATGCCCAAGGCTACACAGAGAAACCCTGTCTCCAAAAACCAAAAAAAAAAAAAGATAAAGAAATGAAGGCTACACAGAGAAACCCTGTCTCACAGAAAGCAAAGCAAACAAGCTTTGGGTTTTGGTTCCACATAGGTTGTTATTTCTTCATTTATCTGGCTAGCTAGTTAGTTAATTTGTTTTTCAGGCAGGGTTTGGTTGTAGTAGCCATGACTGTCATGCAACTTTCTCTGTAGACCAGTATGGGCTGGAAACAGAGATTGTCCTGTATCTGGATTTGCAGTGTTGGAATTTCGTTTTGTTTTGTTTTGTTTCTGTGCAGCAGTCAAGAATTTCTCTGTCTAGTAGTCCTGGCCATCTTAGAACTCACTCTGTAGAGCAGGCTGAACTCACACTGAGCGAATGATTCACTGTCTTCTGCTTGCCAAATGTTGGAATTGTTTTGCTTTTTGGGTGGGAGGGGTTCGAGACAGGGTCTCTATGTGTGGCCTTGGCTGCCCCAGACTCGCTCTGTAGACCAGGCAGGCCTGCCTGGAGGTCACAGCGCTTAGCCAGCCTGCCTGCCCTCCTCTGCCTCCCGAGCGCTGGGATGAATCGTGGGCGGGCATGGATGGGCGCCACCAAGCCCGGCTATGTGTTGGATTTCTGTTTTGTTTTCAGTTTTCTGTGAAGTCAAGGGTCATTCTGTGTAGTCGTGGCTGTCCTGGAAGTCACTCGGTAGACCAAACTGGACACAGATTCAGAGGTTCACTTGCCCTCACCTCCCAAGTGCTGCAATTTTGCGTGTAGGTGTTTGCTTGTTTTCAGGGGTAGTGTTTCTATGCAACAGCCCTGGCTGTCGCGCAGCTTGCTCTGCGGACCAGCACATCGCTAGCAGAAACGACAGTTTCTCGACGTTTTCTAACTCAGGAAACAAGTTGCACACTTCAGAGATGCATTTGGGCAACT
Organism: Acomys minous; assembly: GCF_964271855.1. Classification (NCBI taxonomy): domain Eukaryota; kingdom Metazoa; phylum Chordata; class Mammalia; order Rodentia; family Muridae; genus Acomys; species Acomys minous. The sequence goes on along the minus strand of NC_140502.1, from coordinate 661,544 downwards.
TTGTCAGAAATGAGTTTTTTGCCTCAAGAGACGTGCCTCAAGAGAACGCACTAGTTTTGCCTATTTGTGCAGTAGTAGAGATTCTGAGTATGTAACTTTGTTTGATGAAATCAGCATTTCTCTTGCTTCCCTGTGCATAGGGAAGCTCAGTTTAAGTCACAGTAGCTCCCACAAGTGACTCTTCAGTGTTTTCACATTTCTTTAGAAACTGTATTTGCTGGCAGAAACCTGCATTATTGTGCCGTATGACGGTTCAGCAAATACATGTGTAGATGCACAGCGCTAGCAGAAATGACAGTTTCCCAACATTTTCTAACTCAGGGAACAACTTGCACACTTCTGAGATGCATTTCGGCAACTTTGTCAGAAATGAGTTTTTTGCCTCAGGAGATGTGCTTTAGAAAGCACTATTTTTGCCTATTTGCCCAGTAGTACAGATTCTGAGTATGTAACTGTGTTTGATGAAATCAGCATTTCTCTTGCTTCCCTGTGCATAGGGAAGCTCAGTTTTAGTCACAGTAGCTCCCATAAGTGTCTCCTCAGTGTGTTCACATTTGCTTAGAAACAGTGTATTTGCAGGGAGAAACGTGCAATACTGTGCCCTTTCACCGCTCAGCAAATACATGTGTAGAGGCACAGCGCTAGAAGAAACGACAGTTTCTCGAAGTTTTCTAACACATGAAACAAGTTGCACACTTCTCAGATGCATTTGGACAACTTTGTCAGAAATGAGTTTTTTGCCTAAAGAGACATGCTTTAGAAAGCACTAGTTTTGCCAATTTATGATGTAGTATAGATTCTGAGTATGTAACTGTTTTTGATGAAATCAGCATTTCTTTTGCTTCTATTTGCGTAGGAAAGGTCAGTTTTAGTCACAGTAGCTCCCACCAGTGTCTATTCAGTGTGTTCACTTCTCCTTAGAAACAGTGCATTTGCTGGAAGAAACGTGCATTTTTGTGCCCATTCACCGTTCGGCAAATATATGTGTAAAAGCACAGCGCTAGCAGAGGCAATAGTTTCTCTACGTTTTCTACCTCAGGGAACAAGTTGCACACTTCTGAGATGCATTTGGGCAACATTGTTAGAATTGAGTTTTTTGCCTAAAGAGACGTGCTTTAGAACACACTAGTTTTGCCTATTTGCGCAGTAGTACAGATTCTGAGTATGTAACTGTGTTTGATACAATCAACATTTCTCTTGCTTCCCTTTGCATAGGGAAGCTCAGTTTTAGTCACAGTAGCTCCCACAAGTGTCTCCTCATTGTGTTCACATTTGCTTAGAAACAGTGTATTTGCTGGGATACATGTGCATTACTGTGCCGTTTCACCGTTCAGCAAATACTTGTGTAGAAGCACAGCGCTAGCAGAAATGACAGTTTCTCGACGTTTTCTAACTCAGGGAACAAGTTGCACACTTCGCAGATGCATTTGGTCAACTTTGTCAGAAATGAGTTTTTTGCCTCAAGCGATGTGCTTTCGAAAGAACTAGTTTTGCCTATTTGCACAGTAGTACAAATTCTGAGTATGTAAATGTGTTTGATGTAATCAGCATTTCTCTTGTATCCCTTTGCATATTGAAGCTTAGATTTAGTCACAGTAGATCCCACAAGTGTCTCCTCAGTGTGTTCACATTTCCTTAGAAACAGTGTATTTGCCGGGAGAAACGTGTATTACTGTGCCCTTTCAACGTTCAGCAAATACAAGAGTAGAAGTAGAGCGCTAGAAGAAATGACAGTTTCTCGATGTTTTCTATCTCAGGTAACAAGTTGCACACTTCTGAGATGCATTTGGGCAACTTTGTCAGAAATGAGTTTTTTGCCTCAAGAGACATGCTTTAGAAAGCACTAGTTTTGCCTATTTGCGCAGTGGTACAGATTCTGAGTACGTAACTGTGTTGAGGAAATCAGCATTTTGCTTGCTTCTATGTGAGTAGGGAAGCACAGGTTTAGTCACAGTCGCTCCGAAAAGTGTCTCCTCGGTGTGTTCACTTTTCCTTAGAAACAGTGTATTTGCTGGAAGAAACGTGCATAATTTGCCCATTCACCGTTTTGCTAATACATGTGTAGAATCACAGCGCTAGCAGAAACGACAGTTTCTCAACCTTTCTAACTCAGGGACCAGTAGCACACTTCTGAGATGCATTTGAGCAACTTTGTCAGAAATGAGTTTTTTGCCTCATGAAACGTGCTTTAGAACGCACTAGGTTTGCCTATTTGTGCAGTAGTACAGAATCTGAGTATGTAACTGTGTTTGATGAAATCAGCATTTAGCTTGCTTCCCTGTGCGTAGGAAAGCTCAGATTTAGGCACAGTAGCTCCCACAAGTGTCTCCTCAGTGTGTTCACATTTCATTAGAAAGAGTGTATTTGCTGGAATACACGTCCATTCCTGTGCCCTTTCAACGTTCAGCAAATACATGTGTAGAGACACAACGCTAGGAGAAACGACAGTTTTTCGATGTTTTCTAACTCAGGGATCAATTTGCACACTTCTAAGATGCATTTCGGCAACTTTGTCAGAAATGAGCTATATGCCTCAAGAGACATGCTTTAGAACGCACTAGTTTTGCCCACTGGCACAGTAGTACAGAATCTGAGTATGTAACTGTGTTTGATGAAATCAGCATTTCTCTTGCTTCCCTGTGCGTAGGGAAGCTCAGTTTTCGTCACTGTAGCTACCACAAATGTCTCCTGAGTGTGTTCCCACTTTCTTAGAAACAGAGTATTTGCTGGGAGAAACGTGTATTACTGTGCCCTTTCACCGTTCAGCAAATACATGTGTAGAAGCACAGCGCTAGCATAAACAACAGTTTCTCGACGTTTTCTAACTCAGGGAACAAGTTGCACACTTCTGAGATGCATTTGGGCACTTTGTCAGAAATGAGTTTTTTGACTCAAGAGACGTGCTTTAGAAAGCACTAGTTTTGCCTATTTGTGCAGTAGTACAGATTCTGAGCATGTAACTGTATATGATGAAATCAGCCTTTCTCTTGCTTCCCTGTGCGTAGGGAAGCTCAGTTTTAGTCACAGTAGGTCCCACAAGTGTCTCCTCAGTGTGTTCACATTGGCTTAGAAACTGTGTATTTCCTGGGAGAAACGTACATTACTCTGCCCTTGCACCGTTCAGCACTTACATGTGTAGAAACACAGCGCTAGCAGAAACGACCGTTTCTCGACATTTTCTAATCAGGGAACAAGGTGCACACTTCTAAGATGCACTTCGGCAACTTCGTCAGAAATGAGTTTTTGCCTCAAGAGACGTGCTTTACAACGCACTAGTTTTGCCTATTGGCACAGTAGTACAGATTCTGAGCATGTAACTGTGTTTGATGAAATCAGCATTTCTCTTGATTCACTGTGCATAGGGAAGCTCAGTTTTAGTCACAGTAGCTCCCACAAGTGTCTCCTCAGTGTGTTCACATTTGCTTAGAAACAGTGTATTTGCTGGGAGAAACGTGCATTACTGTGCCCTTTCACGGTTCAGCAAATACATGTGTAGAAGCACAGCGCTAGCAGAAACAACAGTTTCTTGACGTTTTGTAACTCAGGGAACAAGTTGCACACTTCTGAGATTCATTTGGGCAACTTTGTCAAAAATGAGTTTTCGGCCTCTAGAGACATGCTTTAGAATGCATTAGTTTTGCCTATTTGCGCAGTAGTACACATTCTGAGTATGTAACAGTGTTTGATGTAATCAGCATTTCTCTTGCTTCCCTGTGCGTAGGGAAGCTCAGTTTTCATCACTGTAGCTACCACAAATGTCTCCTCAGTGTGTTCCCACTTCTTTAGAAACAGAGTATTTGCTGGGAGAAACGTGCATTACTGTGCCCTTTCACCGTTCAGCAAATACATGTGTAGAAACACAGCGCTAGCAGAAACAACAGTTTCTCGATGTTTTCTAGCTCAGGGAACAAGTTGCACACATCTGAGATGCCTTTGGGCAACTTTGTCAGAAATGAGTTTTTTGCCTCAAGAGAGTGCTTTAGAACGCACTAGTTTTGCCTATTTGCGCAGTAGTACACATTCTGAGTATGTAACTGTGTTTGATCATATCAGCATTTCTCTTGCTTCCCTGTGCGTAGGGAAGCTCAGTTTTAGTCACAGTAGTTCCCACAAGTATCTCCTCAGTGTGTTCCCATTTCCTTAGAAACAGTGTATTTGCTGGGAGAAACATGCTATACTGTGCCCTTTCACCGTTCAGCAAATACATGTGTAGAAACACAGCACTAGCAGAAACAACAATTTCTCGACGTGTTCTAACTCAGGGAACAAGTTGCACACTTCTGAGATGCATTTGGGCAACTTTTTCAGAAATGAGTTTTTTGCCTGCAGAGACGTGCTTTAGATCTCACTAGTTTTGCCTATTTGCGCAGAAGTACAGATTCTGAGTATGTAACTGTGTTTGATGAAATCAGCCTTTCTGGCTTCCCTGTGCGTAGGGAAGCTCAGTTTTAGTCACAGTAGGTCCCACAAGTGTCTCGTCAGTGTGTTCACATTTGCTTAGAAACAGTGTATTTGCTGGGAGAAACGTACATTACTCTGCCCTTGCACCGTTCAGCACTTACATGTGTAGAAACACAGCGCTAGCAGAAACGACCGTTTCTCGACATTTTCTAATCAAGGAACAAGGTGCCCACTTCTAAGATGCACTTCGGCAACTTCATCAGAAATGAGTTTTTTGCCTCAAGAGACGTGCTTTACAACGCACTAGTTTTGCCTATTTGCACAGTAGTACAGATTCTGAGTATGTAACTGGGTTTGATGAAATCAGCATTTCTCTTGCTTCCCCCTGCGTAGGGAAGCTCAGCTTTAGTCACAGTAGCTCCCACAAGTGTCTCCTCAGTGTGTTCACATTTGCTTAGAAACAATGTAATTGCAGGGAGAAACTTGCATTACTGTGCCCTTTCACCGTTCAGCAAATACATGTGTAGAAACACAGCATTAGCATAAATAACAGTTTCTCGACGTTTTCTAACTCAGGGAACAAGTTACACACTTCTAAGATGCATTTTGGCAACTTTGTCAGAAATGAGTTATTTGCCTCAAGAGACGTGCTTTAGAAAGCACTAGTTTTGCCTACTGGCACAGTAGTACAGAATCTGAGTATGTAACTGTGTTTGATGAAATCAGCATTTCTCTTGCTTCCCTGTGCCTAGGGAAGCTCAGTTTTCGTCACTGTAGCTACCACAAATGTCTCCTCAGTGTGTTCCCACTTCCTTAGAAACAGAGGATTGGCTGGGAGAAACGTGTATTACTGTGCCCTTTCACCGTTCAGGAAAGACATGTGTAGAAGCACAGCGCTGGCAGAAACAACAGTTACTCGACGTTTTCTAACTCAGGGAACAAGTTGCACACTTCTGAGATGCATTTGGGCATCTTTTTCAGAAATGAGTTTTTTGCCTACAGAGACGTGCTTTAGATCTCACTAGTTTTGCCTATTTGCGCAGTAGTACAGATACTGAGTATGTAACTGTGTTTGATGAAATCAGCATTTCTGGCTTCCCTTTGCGTAGGAAAGCTCAGTTTTAGTCACTCGTTTTCTAACTCAGGGAACAAGTTGCACACTTCTAAGATGCATTTGGGCAACTTCGTCAGAAATGAGTTTTTTGCCTAAAGAGACATGCTTTAGAACGCCCTAGTTTTGCCTATTTTCGAAGTAGTACAGATTATGAGTATGTGACTCTGGTTGATGAAATCAGCATTTCTCTTGGTTCTCTGTGAGTAGAGAGCCCAGATTTAATCACAGTAGCTCCCACAAGTGTCTCCTCTGTGTGTTCACATTTCCTTAGAAACAGTGTATTTGCTGGGAGAAATGTGCATTACCGTGCCCTTTCACTGTTCAGCAAATACATGATTAGGAGCACAGAGCTACCGGAAACGATGGTTTCTCGACGTTTTCTAACTCAGGGAACAAGCTGCACACCTCTGAGATGCATTTGGGCAACTTTGTCAGAAATGAGTTTTTTGCTTAAGAGACGTGCTTTAGAACGCACTAGTTTCGCCTGTTTGTGCAGTAGTACAGATTCTGAGTATGTAACTGTGTTTGATGAAATCAGCATTTCTCTTGCTTCCCTGTGCGTAGGGAAGCTCAGTTGTAGTCACAGTGGTTTCCACAAGTGTCTCCTCAGCAGTGCTGACAGGATGCATTCCATGTGCAGAGTGGGACAGAATGCAGGGCATGTGCAGTTCAAGACAGGATGCCATGCGAGTTCAGTGCAGGAAATGGTATGGTGCATGTGCAGTGCAGGACAGGATGCAGCACAAGTTCAGTGAGAGAACGGATGTAGTGCATGTGCAGTGCAAGACAGGATACAACTCATGTGCAGTGGGAGACAGGATGCAGCGCATGGTCAGTGCAGAACAGGATGCAGCTCATGTGCAGTGTGGGACAGAATGTAGTGCATTTGCAGGGCAGAACAGGATGCAGGGCATGTGCAGTGTGGAACATGATGCAGTGCATGTGTAGTGCAGGACAAGATGTGACGCATGTGCATGCTGGACAGGATGCAGCGTATGTGCAGTGTAGAACAGGATTCAGCTCATGTACAGTGGGGGCAAGATGTGGTGCGTGTGCAGTGCAGGATGCGGTGCATGTGAAGTGTGGGAATGGATGAAGTGCATATGCAGTGCGAGACAGGGTGCAGTGCATGTGCAGTGGGGGACAGGATTCAGTGCCTCAATGAATTACATGTGCAGTGTGGGACAGGATGCGGTGCTTGTGCAATGCAATGCAGGATACGGTGCATGTGGAGCAGAAACAGGATGGGGTGCATGTGCAGTGTGGGACAGGATGCTGAGTATGTGCAGCATAAGACATGATGCTGAGAATGTGCAATGTCGGCCTGGAAGCTGAGCATGTGCAGTGCATAGAATGTTGTTGAGCATATGCAGTGGAGGACATGATACTGAATATGTGCAGTGCATGTCATGATGATGTGCATAAACAGCGCACATCAGGATGCTCTGTTTGTGTTTGCAGGGCAATGTGGAGCAAGCATAATTCAGGGCAAGACGCTGATCATGTGCAGGGGACAACAGGAGGAAGAGCATGTGCAGCACAGAACACAAGGACATGATCCTGAGCATGTGCAGTGCAAGATAGGATGCTGAGCATGTGCCATGTAGGACAGAATGCTGAGCATGTGCAATGAATGAAAGAATACAGTGCATGTTCAGTGCATGACAGGATGCTGTGCATTTGCAGTGCATGACTGGATGCTCAGCATGTGCAGTGCATGACATGATGATGAGCATGTGCAGTATAGAACAGGATGTTGAGCATGTGCAGTGTAGGACAGCATGCTGATCATGTGCAGTGCAGGTCAGGATGCTGATCATGTGCAATGCAGAATAGGATACTGTGCATAGGCAGGGCATGGAAGGATAGTAAACATGTGCAGTGCCAGACAGGATGCTGTGCATATGCATGTACCATGCAGGACAGGATGCTGAGCATGTACAGTGCATGAGAGAATGCTGTGCATGTATAGTGCATGACAGGATTCTGAGCATCTGGACTACAGGACAGGATTCTGAGCATGTGCAGTGACTGACAGGATGATGAGCATGTGAAGTGCAGGACAGGACGCTGAAAATATACAATTTAGGGCAGGATACAGAACATGTGTAGTGTATGACAGGACGCTAAGCATGTGCTGTGCATGTAAGGATGCTGAGCAGTGCCAGTACAGTGCAGGATCCTTCATAAGTTCAGTGCATGACAGGATCCTGACCATGTGCAGTGCAGGAGAAGATGCTGAATATGTGCTGTGCAGGACAGGATGGTGTGCATAGGCAGTGCAGGGCAGGACACTGAGCATGTGCAGTGTATGACAGGATGCTGAGCATATGCAGTGCGTGGCAGGATACTGACCATGTGATTTTTTAATTTTTTATTAATTTATTCTTGTTACATCTCAATGGTTATCCCATTCCTTGTATCCTCCTATTCTTCCCTCCCTCCCATTTTCCCCTTATTCCCCTCCCCTATGACTGTTCCTGAGGGGGATTTCCTCCTCCTGTATATGCTCATAGGGTATCAAGTCTCTTCTTGGTAACCTGCTATCCTTCCTCTGAGTGCCACCAGGTCTCCCCATCCAGGGGACATGCTGACCATGTGATTTGCAGGACAGGATGCTGAGCACGTACCATGCATGTAAGGATGCTGAGCAAGGGCAGTGCAGGGCAGAATCCTTGATAAGTGCAGAGTAGGACAGGATGCTATGCATGTGCAGTGCAGCACAGCTGCTGAGCATGTGTACTTCAAGGAAGGATGCTGCACATGTACAGTGCATGTCAGAATGCTCAGAATGTGCAATGCAGGACAGGATACTGTGCATGGGCAGGGCATGGAAGGATGGTAAACATATGCAGTGCAGGACAGGATGCTGAGCATATGCAGTGCATGACAGGATGTAGAGCATTTGCAGTGCAGGACAGGATGGTGAACATGTGCAGTGCAGGACAGGAGGCTGAGCATGTGCAGTTCAGGCAGGATGCTGAGCATGGGCAGTGCAGGAAATGATGCTGAATATGTGCAGGAATGTACAGGATGCAGAGCATGTGCCCTGCATGGAAAGATGTTGAGCATGTGCAGTTCAGGCCATGATAATGTGCATAGGCAATGCTGGACAGGATGCTGTGCATGTGCAGTGCATGGAAGGATGGTGAGCTTGTGCAATACAGGACAGAATATTCAATATGTGCAGTGCAGGACAGGATGCTGAGCATGTGCTGTGCAGGACAGGATACTGAGCATGTGCTGTGCAGGACAGGATGCTGTGCAAGTGCAGTACAAGACAAGATGCTGTGCATGTGCTTTGTATGACAGGATGCCTCACATGTGCAGTGCATGACAGGATGCTGAACATGTGTAGTGCAGGGCAGGATGATATACATAGGAAGTACAGGACAGGATGCTTAGCAAGTGAAGTGCATGAAAGGATGCTGAGCATGTGCAATGCAGGAAAGGATGCTGTGCATGCACAGTGCAGGACAAGGTGCTGCACATGTGGAGTACATGAAAGGATGCTGCACATGTGAAGTGCATGACAGGATGCTGAGCATATGCAGTGCAGGTCAGGAGACTGAGCATGTGCAGTTCATGACAGGATGGTGAGTATGTGCAGTGCAGAGAAGGATGATGTGCAGAGGCAGTGCCAGGCAGGATGCTGATTATGTGCAGTGCATGACAGGATGCTGAGCATATGCAATGCAGGGCAGGATGCTGAGCATGTGCACTGCATGACAGGATGCTAAGCATGTGACGTGAATGAAAGGATTCTGAGCATGGCCAGTGTAGTGCAGGATCATTGCTAAGTGCAGTGCATGACAGGATGCTGACCATGTGCAGTGAAGGACATGATGCTGAACATGTGCAGTGCAGGACATGATGCTGAATATGTGCAGTGCAGGACAGAATGCTTACCATATGCAGTGAAGGACATGATGCTTAACACGTGTAGTGCAGGACAGGATGCTGAATATGTGCAAAGCAGGACAGGATGCTGAATATGTGCAGTGCAGGACAGGATACTGACCATATGCAGTGAAGGACATGATGTTGAACATGTGCAGTGCAGGCCAGGATACTGAATATGTGCAATGCAGGACAGGATGCTGAGCATGTGCAATGCAGGACAGGATGTTGGACATGTGGTGTGCAGGGCAGGATGATGTGCATAGGCAGTACAGGGCAGAATGCTGAGCATGTGCAATGTATGACAGGATGCTGAGCATATGCAGTGCACGGCAGGATACTGAGCGTGTGCTGTTCAGGGCAAGATACTGAGCATATGCTGTGCAGGCAGGATGATGTGCAAATGCTGGGCATGACAGGATGCTGAATATGTGTACTGCAGGGCAGGATGCTGAGCATGTCCAGTGCAGGGCAGGTTTCTCAGCATGTGCAGGTCACAACAGGATGCTGCACATGTGCACTGTATGGAAGGATGATCATGTTGTCCAGTGCAAGACATGATACTGAGCATGTTCAGTGCAGGACAGGATGCTGAACAAATGCAGGTGCATGACAAGATACTTGGCTTGTACAGTGCAGGACTGGATGCTGAGCATGTGCAGTGCATGGAAAGATGGTGAACTTGTGCGGTGCAGGACAGGATGCTGGATATGTGCAGTGCAGAAAAGGATGCTGAGCATGTGCAGTGCAGGACAGGAGGCTGAGCATGTGCAATTCAGGGCAAGAAGATGAGCATGTGCAGGGGATGACAGGAGCCAGAGCATGTGCAACACAGGACAGGATGCTGAGCATGTGCAGTGCAAGACAGAATGCTGAGCATGTGCAGTGCAGGGCAAGATGCTGAGCATGTGCAGTGCAGGACAAGATGTTGAGCATGTGCAATGAAGGACAGGATGCAGAGCATGTGCAGTGCAGGTCAGGATGTTGGGCATGTGCAGTGCATGATAGGATGCTGAGCATGTGCAGTGCAGGGTAGGATGCTAAGCTTGTGCAGTGCATGACAGAACACTATACATATGCTGTGCAGGGCAGGATACTGAGCATGTGCAATGCAGGCAGGATGCTGCGCAAGTGCTGTGCAATGCGTGATTCGGGAAAATGCTGAGCATATGAGGGGGGACAAGAGCCAGAGCATGTTCAGCACAAGACAGGATGCTGAGCATGTGCAGTGCAAGAAAGGATGCTGAGCATGTGCAGTGCAAGACAGGATGCTGAGCATGTGCAGTGCATGACAGGATGTGGTGCATGTGCAGTACATGACAAGATGCTGAGCATGTGCAGTGCAGAGCAGGATGATATGAATACGCAGCGCAGGTCAGGATGCTTCAGATGTGCAGTGTATGGCAGGATGCTGAGCATGTGCAGTGCAGGGCAGGATGCTGAGCATTTGCAATGAAGGGCAGAATGTTGAGCACGTGCAGTTTAGGACAGGATGCTGAGCATGTACAATGCAGGACAGGATGCTGAATATGTGCAGTGGAGGGCAGGATGATGTGCATAGGCAGTGCAGGGCAGGATGCTGACCATTTAGAGTGTAGGACAGGATGCTGAATATGTGCAGTGCAGTGCAGGATGATGTGCATAGGCAGAGCAGGGCAGGATGCTGAGCATGTGCAGTGCATGACAGGATGCTAAGCATATGCCATGAATGAAAGGATGCTGAGCATAGCTATTGCAATGCAGGATCATTGATAAGTGCAGTTCATGGCAGGATGCTGACGATGTGCATTGGAGGACAGGATGCTGAACACGTGCAGTGCAGGACAGGATGCCAAATATGTGCAGTGCAGGACAGGATGCTGAGCATTGCAGTGCAGGACTGGATGCTAACCAAATGCAGTACAGGGAAGGATGCTGAGCATGTGCATTCAGCACAGGTTGTCGAGCATTTGCAGTGCAGGGCAAGATGGTGAGCATTGAAGTGCATGGAAGGATGTTGAACTGGTTCACTGCAGGACAGGATGCTGAATACATGCAGTGCAGAGCAGGATGCTGATCATATGCTGTGTAGGACAGGATGCTGCACAAATGCAGCTCAGGAGAAGATGCTGTGACTGTGCAGTGCAGGGCAGGATGCTGCACATATGCAGTGCAGGGCAAGATGCTGGGCATGTGCAATCTAGGACAGGATGTTGAGCATGTGCTGTACAGGAAAGGATGCTGAGCATGTGCAGTGCATGACAGGATGCTGAGAATGTGCAGTGAAGGACAAGATTCTGAGCATGTGCATTGCATGGAAGGAAGGTGAACTTGTGCAATGCAGGACAGGATGCTGAATATGTGCAGTGCAGGAAATGATGATGAGCATATGCAGTGCAGGCAGGATGCTGAACATGTGCTGTTCAGGACAGGATGCTGAGTATGGGCACTGCAGGGCAATATCCTGTGCATGTGCTATGCAGGACAGGATGCTGAGCATGGGCAGAACAGAGCATGATCCTGAGCATGTGCAGTGCAGGGCAGGAAGCTGAATATGAGCAGTGCAGGGAATGGTGCTAGTATGTGCCATGCAGGGCAGGAAGCTGTGTATGGAGAGTGCAGGGCAGGATGCAGAACATGTGCAATGCAGAAAGGATGGTGAGAATGTGCCATGCATGACAAGGTGCTGATCATGTGCATTTCAGAACAAGATGCTAAACATTTGCATTGCAGGACATGATGTTGTGCATGAGCTGTGCAAGGCAGGATGATGAATATGTGAAGTGCAGGACAGGAGGCTGTATACATGAATTTCAAGGCAGGATGCTGAGCACAGGCAATGCAGGGGAGGGTGCTGAGCATATAGAGTAATGGGCAGGAAGATGAACATGTGCAGGGAAGAAGATGCTAAGCATGTGCAATGCAGAGAAGTATGCTGTGCATGGGCAGTGCAGGGACAGATACTGAGCATATGCACTAAAGGGCAGGATGCTGAACATGTGCAGTGCTGGGCAGTGTGCAGAACATGTTAATTGCAAGGCAGGATGCTAAGAATAGGCAGTGCAGGGATGGATGCTGTCCATGGGCAGTGTAGGGCAGGATGCTGAGCACATACAGTAAATGGCAGGATGCTGAACAAATGCAGTGCAGGACAGGATTGTGGGCATGGACAGGGCAAGACATGATGTTGAATATGTGCAATGTAGGATAGAATGCTATGCATGGGATGTGCACAGCAGGATCCTGACCATGTGCAGTGCAGAACAGGTTGCTGAGCATGTGCAGAGATTGGCATGATGCTGAACATGTGCAGTGCAGGACAGGATGCTGAATATATGCAGTACAAGAGAGGATGTTGATCATAGGCTGTGCAGGGGAGGATGCTGAACATGTTCTGTTGGGTCCCAGCCCATGGGAAAAATCGAATCAGGGTTCACCTGAAAGAGGAAGTAGGAATTGAAAGTAGGATACAGAGATGCAAGAAATCACAAATCAAGTCAGGAGATTTCTGATCAAGATTCACTTTAATGTCCCACTAGTAAGAGTATAGATTGAGCAAGGCCAATCAAATCTATTCTAATCTCACTCATCGTAGCCCCCAAGAAAGAATACAATAGCCTAAATCGCTGCCTGTATAACTTCCTAGTTCTCAGAGTAGTTCCCTGTAAGAACTTCCTAGATCCTCTGGCTGATCCCAAGTTGGGACTTCCCTACTTCTTTCAGAGGTAAGTAGTCTAAGGATAGCCGAGAACACAAGACCTCATGAGGCAAAGGTCAGCAACTCGAAGGGCACAGCATACAGCCTAAGCACAGCATTTCTGACATGGCAGAATTTAGCATGGGTTCCTACATATGCCCCTTCTAAAAATAAAATTATGGAGAGCCTGTCTCAGGACAAAGAGTAGGCACTTATGGTTGCCCGTCATTGGCATATGAATTCCATAATTCATAGTCTGTCTTAGGACCGATAAGGCTCAGACTCACGGTTGCCTATCTCTGGCTTGCCTCTATATCAACAAATGATGAACGGCAGTGTCTTTGAGCTCTATACCATGTGCTTGCACTGTTATCAGCTGTGATTGCTAAGACATGAGCTGTGTTAGAAAGGACGGAAGGCACAAGCTATAATCTTGAGCCCTGCCATCCCTGCCAAAGCTAACCCATGCCGTAGGTTTCTGTTAATTCTAAGGAGACTATATTGAACGAATCTAGCTGAATTCTACTCACAAGGACTCTAGGGAAGTCTAGCATGACATTGTAACTTCATAAGTCATCTCAAATCACTAACCACTTAGTTAAGGCATAAACAATATTAGTAAAGCAATGGCAAAAACAATAGTAGATATGAGAGTAATAACAGAATTGTAACAAAGATTTTATCACTTAACAGCACACCACAATACCGATATTCTTCAAGCTACTCCAAAAGATAGAAATGGATGGAACATTACCAAATTCATTCTATGAGGCCATAGTCTCATTGATACCTAAACCTCACAAAGACTCAACAAAGAAAGAGAATTTCAGACCAATTTCTCTTATGAACATCGATGCAAAAATACTAAATAAAATACTTGCAAAACGAATACAAGAGCACATCAAAGATATCATTCATCATGACCAATTAGGCTTCATTTCAGGCATGCAGGGATGGTTTAATATATGGAAATCCATCAATGTAATCTACCATATAAACAAACTGAAATTTAAAAAAAATGCATGATCATCTCTTTAGATGCAGAGAAAGCACTTGATAAAATCCAACACCCATTCATGTTTAAAGTTTTGGAGAAATTGGGGATACAAGGCACTTACCTCAACATAATAAAGGCTGTATACAGCAAGCAAATAGCCAAAATCAAAGTAAATTGTGAGATACTCAAGGAAATTCCTCTAAAATTGGGAACAAGGCAAGGCTGCTCACTCTCTCCATATCTTTTCAAAATAGTACTCGAAGTTCTAGCCAGAGCAATAAGACAACAAAAGGAGATCAAGAGTATCCAAATGGGAAAAGAGGAAGTCAAATTATCCCTATTTTCAGATGATATGATAGTGTACATAAGTGACCCTCAAAATTTCACCAGAGAATGCCTACAGCTGATAAACACCTTCAGCAAATAGGCTGGATACAAAATTAACTCAAAAAAATCTGTAGCCTTCCTATACACAAAGGACAAACTTGCAGAAGAAGAAATTAGGAAAGCCACACCCTTCACATTAGCCACAAGCAATATAAAATATTTAGGAGTTATTCTAACTAAGCAAGTGAAGGACTTATTTGAAAAAAATTTCAAAACTCTGAAGAAAGAGATTGAAGATGACATGAGAACATGGAATGATCTTCCGTGCTCATGGGATGGGAGAATTAACATAGTAAAAAATGGCCATCCTACCAAAAGCAATCTACAGATTCAATGTAATCCCTATCAAAATACCTATACAATTTTTAAAGACATTGAAAGTTCAATTCTGAACATCATATGGAAAAACAAAACACCCAGAACACCTAAAACAATCTTGTACAATAAAAGGTGCTCTGGAGGAGTCTCCATACCTGATCTCAAACTGTACTATAAAGCAATAGTAATTAAAACAGCATGGTACTGGAACAGCAACAGGTTGGCTGATCACTGGAATCAAATTGAAGACCCAGATATAAATCCACACACATATGGCCACTTGATTTTCAATAAAGAAGCCAAATCCATTCAATGGAAAAAGGATAGCATCTTCAACAAATGGTGCTAGTCAAATTGGATGTCTCTGTGCAAAAAATGCAACTGGACCCATACTTGTCACCTTGCACAAAACTCAAATTCAAGTGGATTAAAGACCTCAACATAAAACCAGAGACACTAAGTCACTTAGAAGAAAAAGTGGGGAAGAGCCTGGAACATATTGGCACAGGAGACAACTTCATGAACAGAACACCAACAGCCCAGGCATTAATGTCAACAATTAATAAATGAGACCTCATGAGGCTGAGAAGCTTCTGTAAGGCAGGAGACACTGACAAGAGAACAAAGCGACAACCTACAGACTGGGAAAAGATCTTCACCAACCCTACATCTGACAAAGGTCTAATATCCAAAATATATAAAGAACTCAAGAAATTAAACACCACCAAACCAAATAACCCAATTGAGAAATGGGGCTTGGAACTAAACAGAGAATTCTCAACAGAGGAATACCAAATGTCTGAGAAACACTTAAAGAAATGCTCAACATCCTTAATCATCAGGGAAATGCAAATCAAAACAACTCTGTGAGTCCATCTTACACCCATCAGAATGGCTAACATCAAAAATTCAAGTGACACCACATGCTGGTGAGGATGTGGGGAGAGAGGAACATTGCTTCATTGCTAGTGGGAATGCAAACTAGTACAGCCACTTTGGAAATCTGTCTGGTGCTATCTCAGAAAAATAGGAATAGGGCTTCCTCAAGACCCAGCTATTCCACTCCTTGGAATATACCCAGAAGATGCTCCAGCACACAACAAGAAAATTTGCCCAACCATGTTCATAGCATCCTTATTCATAATAGCCAGAAAATGGAAACAGTCTAAGTGTCCATCAATAGAAGAATGGATAAAGAAACTGTGGTACATATACACTATGGAATACTATTCAGCTATTAAAAACAAGTAATTCCCAAAATGTGTGACCAAATGGGTTGAGCTAGAAATGATCATAATGAGTGAGTTAACCCAGAAGCAGAAAGACTCAAATGGTATATACTTGCTTATATCTGCATATTAGCCCAAGGGGCATGTCCCAAGAATGCCTTCACTTGCCAGGAAACTGGGACAGAGGGAAGGACATCCTATTGGGACTCTAGATGAGAGAAGCATGGGAGAATGGCAAAGTTGAAGGATTCAGTGGGTCCTAGAAACCTACAAGTAGAACATTATGATAGACAGATTTGGGCCCAGGGGTTCTGCTCAAACTAAGGCACCAGCCAAGGACAAAACAGGCCATAAAGCAATGGTCAGAACAGTCTTTACAATAGAGTGAAGAGTGGGATATGACTTTCTCATGTACTCTGGTGCCTTACTTTTGACCATGTCCCCTGGAGGGGGAGACCTGGTGGCACTCAGAGGAAGGACAGCAGGTTACCAAGAAGAGACTTGATACCCTATGATCATATACAGGGGGAGGTAATCCCCCTCAGGAACAGTCATAGGGGTGGGGAATAAGGGGAAATTGGGAGGGAGGGAAGAATGGGAGGATACAAGGGATGGGATAACCATTGAGATGTAACAAGAATAACTTAACAACACACACACACAGACACACACACAGACATCCTATCTGAACATGTCCAGGAACTCCTTTCTTGTGCCTATTCTTACATTCTCTTTTCTCAGACTCAAAATATCTGGTCCTATGTTGAGGTTCTTATTCCATTTGGAGTTGAATTTTTGCATGTTGATAAATTTCTATTTATCAACTTGCATTCTTCTCTGTGAAGACATTGTTTAACTTGTGCCATTTGTTGAAAATATTTTATTGTTTTTCCAGTGTATGTGTGACTTCTTTATCAAACATCATGTGTCCATAGGTTTGTGGGCTTATATCTGAATCTTCAGTTCTAGACCATTAACCAACATATCTATTTTATGGCAAGTAAATAGATAATTTTTTAAAAGTGGAATACTTTATCATGTATGAACCTTGAAATATGTACAATGCGCTAGCTTTTAAAAGTGGATCACTGTCAAAGGCATGGGCTTGAGCTTGTAAGGCACCCATGTCCAGGTTCTCATGTCCCAAGACAATGAGTTGGAATAGACACCAGGTTAGAAATAGATATAGAAGTATTTAATTTAAAAAAGCAAAAGCACTCCAGAGAATGGAAGAGGGTTAGTTGGTTTAGGGAAAAATCACATGTCCCAAAATTGCTAGACCATGAGCTCTGGCACTTTCTAGGACATTTACATTGAATCTACTACTATGTTTGTATATTTTGGGCTTCTCTTAAGCATTCTCAGTTTGTTTCATGTAGCCCAGATGAGAAAAGAGTTACACTGTTTTTCTATTTTCTATGACGATCTTCATATTTGTATATGCTAGGATTCACATTGCCTTCTCCAGGTTACCCTGTTCTGCAACATTAGGAAACCATGTTTTTAAGAGTAAATGATTGAATGTATTGAAAACACATCCTATTTTGCAACAAAACAATGAAAATATCAATTTCTCCAAATGAATTAATACAATTCCATTCAAAACACAAATCAATAGAATTGACCTGATTTGGTTTTTAATACAAAAATTTAAAAGAATCAACACAAAATAAGAAAAATGTAAAAAAAAAAAATCCTTCTACAAAAGGTTCATCTATATACAAATCAGTAGGAAAGAGAATGATAAAAATAAATAAAACAGTTTTTAAGGTTTAGTTGCAGGTTCATTTCTTTCTTTTTGTATTTATTTTAAAACTATACAATTACTCAACCATATTTGTTGTTCAACTCAAAACAGCCAAAAACTGGAAACAACCTAGATGTCCATTAATGGATGAGTGGATAAAGGAAATGTTGTACATTTTACACAATGGATCATTACTCAGCTGTTAAAAATAAATGAAATTCATAGATAAATGAATGTTGCTAGAGGGAAAGTCATCCTGAGTGAGGAACCTCGGACCCAGAAAGATAAATATGGTACGCATTCAGTTGTATGTAGATATTTGCCATTAAATCATTGATGACCAAGCTATAATCTGTGCAACAACAGGGATTAAGTATAGACAAAGGGACTGGAGAGCAAGACAGATCTCCCTAGGGAAAATAGAATAGTTATAGATAGATGAATGGAGTGGGAGAGAGACTTTAATGGGAGGGTCAAACAGGGGACAGGGAAGTTGGGAAGGGACTAAGGGGAAAGACAGCTAAAACCAAATATTATTTGAGAGGCTGTATGTAAACCTAATACAGTAGAAGCTTAAGAAAATGTATACAAATCTGAAGATCATCTAAAGGAAACCAACAAATAATGGGTGAGAGAAAAAGCCCCAACTGGATATCTTTCATCACATAATGAATCTTCCTGTACTGAAAATGAATTAAACCTAATCGAGGTTTCACCAAAGGGTGCCATAGAAACCACCAAACAACTCAGGCTACACAACCTGTTGGTAAGACCCTGCTGCTGAGGACAACACCTAAGCAACTCACTGAACATAGAGAATCTGAGCTGGTGTCTACCCCTATGGACTACTGTTTATGATACTAAAAGCTACTCTGCATGCTCCTAGAAAAGAAAACCAAACACCAATCCAGCCACACTCCCTTTACTCTACAATGGTGTTTTGTCTACAAGATTTTCTGGTGGAGTGGTGGCACAAAAGTTGTGTTAAGTGACCAACTAATATCTGATTGGATTTAAGGCCCCACTCCATGAGAAGGAACTTATATCCAATACAGTTTGGGTGGCCAAGAACCCGAAACTAGATAGGTCAGGGATAAAGAGAAATCTAAATACTACAGTTCTGCTGAAGGAACATAGCAATATGACTTATTCTGCTATATTCACAGATCCGTGCCTTGTTCAGCCATCATCAGAGAAAACTCCTCCTGTAGCAGATGGGAACAAATACAGAGACCGACAACCAGTCAATAATGCTTCCCTTAAGGGGTCAGGGAATTCTGTGGCAGAGTGTTAAGAGCCAAAGGAGATAAACACTTAAAAATAAGGCCTTAGCTTTCTCCAAGGGAGTCTCACCGGAGCAACAAATCATGCTTCAAGGTAGGCCCCATGCCCAGCGATAGATGGCCATTTGTACGTTCTTTGTCTCATAATGTTGTATCAGGGTTGTTGTTTTGTTTTGTTTTTTAACTTACAGTTCCTTTGTGTACATTATAGCTTCTGGTTTCATGCTTTAATGGGATCTCTGTGTGTACAGACATGTACCACTGCATCCATATGCATTCCTCCTGCATTTTCTTTGATATTTTTATTAATGATAGACATTTCAATCATTTCATTAATGATAGCCATTTCTTGAAACATAAAGCCTGAAAATTTCTTCTTTATGAAATACAAGTGCCCAATTTAAGAGTACCTCAACCATGAGATTAACCCCAAACAAATGATCTGTCTCACCTTTGAGGATCCACTGGTCTTCACAGCTGTGGCTTCACATCACTTTGTATAGAACTAAGACCCACTGGCTGTCCAGGGCAAACCAGAGCTCTAAGCTGTATCTTGACTACCTTCTGCTGCCCCTTCTTCTATGTACTCCTCACTACTGCAGTAGGGTCATCTGCATCACCCAGCAAGTAACATTTGGACTTGTATTCACTGTGGCTTTTTCTATTATTTATTTTGGGGGTATGGGATGGGGAATATTACTAAAATCATAGCCTTCAAGTTTCTAAAAGCAGCAATAACACTGAAGTGTTTGCTGGTTATCAATCACCTGTCATCTTCATCTGTTCTTTTATTCAACTTATCTGTGGAATTTGGTGGTAGGATCTGTTTTGACAGTGTGGCACACCCTGAACCTGACCGCCTACCTCATCGCATGAATGAGAATTCCGAGGAGGAAGCTATGTGTACAAAGTCTGACTGACCAATTAGAACTGTGTTGGCTCTGTTTCTTAACGATTAAACTTTATTATACAACCCAACTATCTTACACAAGAGGGAGAAAAAGGTTAAAGGGAAACAAGAGTGAACCTTCCGCTATCTGTTCTATGGGATGGGTCACTAGGTTTCTCTGACCTGCGCGCTGGTCCGGCCTGTTCATTGATCCTTTTGCCAATCCATGAGCACTTGAGCTGCTCCCTCCAAACCTGCTCCCTCCTCTCGTCCTACCTGTCTCTCAGGTGCAAGGGTCTCCTCCCATCAGGGTCGATTAGATGATTAGAAACACAATAATCCGAGAGGAGTCCCCAGGTGTGCTTCCTGAATTCCAAGCCCAGGATGGCTCCACCCTACCTCACGGTTAATCTCGGGGAGTATCAAAGTCCAAGGGCAAAGCCCACCAAGACTGCTTTCACCTGTGACAAAGCTTACAATCCTTCCCACAGAACTGTAGTTATGTGAAGATGTTGGAATGCCCACAACCGAATAACAATTGTATCTTGGGCTATTTTTAGCCCCTACTAGCCATTCCTTGCCCACCTCTTTTGTTGGCCCAATGTCCTATGACTAATGAATACCTTTAGGAATGTGTTCATTAGAACACAAGCTTCTACCAGGCCCAATGTTAAGATTTCCACCTGAAAGCATCTGTGGCCAATAGCTTGAGTTTTCTACACATTGCCATAACCCACTTGTCTAACATCTAACTGAATAGCACTTACTATACTGAATATACAGTATATACTATACTGAATAGCAGTATACTATAAATACTACTGCTTCCACATTGGAATGTGGAACTTGGAACGACCCAAATCCATGTTTCAGGGCGATAGTCTCTTGTATTTGGCTCCAGAATAGTCTTATTCACCTTAAGGTGAGAGAGGTTCCTGTGTTGAAAAATTATCATAGTCAACAAGGATCAATCAATTGCTTTTTACTATGTCCTGGGATACCTAGGAGCCCTGTCCCTGAAGAGATCCCACTATAACTTTCCTGACAATTCAAAGAAGCCAAGCTCCTGATAGTCAGCATGCAGGTTTTTTAGTGTCTGGGCCACCTTCCTATCTGTTCACCATGGCACCAAGGGCAAGGGCAAGATGGCTGTGGAGAGTGCTCATCCTCCAGAGCAGGACTAGTAGGATAAATCTTTGGTCCAAAGTGTTACATTATTCTTATGACCAAAACTCTTTACAAGACTTAAGGAATAGAAAACAGTCTAGAAGAATTGAGTATTTTCTGCAATGTCTGGTTGGAAGCTGGAAATTCAGAGACTAACCTAAGAAAGGCTTCCAGGAGAGAAAGACTGGCAGCTCATAACCTCCCTAAGCTTCATGCAGCCAAGGAAACATGTTCTAAAGAGGTCCTGTGAGTTATGTGAACTCTGTACAATGGTCTCTGTGTAATTCACTGTCAAGTATCACAGGGATCCGGAAATTTCAGTGTCCACCTTCTAGACTTACACCCATTTTTGTTACAGGATCACCTTTCAACCAATATACCACAACACTAAGAACAAGATCATGGATGTCTTTTATAGTTCAGGGGCTATAGAGATGGCTCAGGGGATAAAAAGTACTGGTTTGGTTCTCAGTATGTACATGGTAGTCACACGATCTATAACTCCAGTTCCAGGGGATTCAAGACCCTCTTTGGCCTCTTGAGGCACCAGGCATTCACATGGTACACAAGCACACATAATCACAATGCAAACATTCATACACATAAAAATTTTAAAAATGAGATTTATACTTAGGAGAGAATTAAAACAACAATAACAATCCATAAGTAAAGCTAGTTTATTGTACCGACAGCCCAGCATAAATGTACATAAACCCAATCTCTGAGGTGTTTGGAAGACCTGTTGGCTGAGTCAGAACATCATGCCTTTCAGTCCATTCTCCATGAACTTCTTATAAAGTGCCATAAACTTGGCCACAAATGCTTCCAAATGGTAAATGGCTTTGCTGCCCAGCTGTAGTCGATGCTCATAATAGGCTGCCATCTGTGCCACTTCCCCTTTCAGCTGCCCATCACAGTTATGTAAGAGTTCTGAAAGTAGGCCCTACAGGAAGTGAGGGTGACATAAAGCGCAATCATGAGGAAAATAGCCAAACCTGCTTATGCCTCTCACTCACAAAAGGTAAAGCTTTAATATAGTTTTTATATGTATATGCAGGTGAATATATACAAGCATATGTATATATGTATAAGAGAAAGATGTTACTTCATTTGTGTGAATCAAAGCCAAAAAACCTAAAACCAACATGTGTAACAAAACCTGGTACTTATTCAAGGTCTTCCATTGTCAAACACAGAAAGCCCCTTGCCACAGCATGAGGTTTTGGCTTTACTGATAATGCAAAATAAAAGTACATGCAGCAGAAACTGTATATTAATACAAGTGACAGTATGCAGACTGAGCAGGTTGTTCATATGTATTTAAGAATATATATACATATATAAATTATAAATGCACACATACTCTTTTTCCATACTAGAAATATGTACTATAATATTCTCTTGAGACCCTGGTGCCAAGCAGGGAGCAATGCCAGTACCACATAATCCTGATGACAACAGTCAATACCCTACAGCATATCATCACTAACCTGTGCTGCTGATGGGCAAGTAAAGTGGTGCTAAGAGACCAAGTCTCACTGTTGCCCAGGTTGATGTGCTCAAAATATCCTTATACTTCATCCCAGTGGCTGGAGCTAGAGGTGTGGCCACAGTATCTAGCTATGCCATTCTGAGACATAACATGTTCAACTTATAATGTGTTTACCAGGAAGAAACCTAACATAACTTGAGAGCAGCTATACGCAGTTGCATAGGAGTGCAAGGATCTAAGCACAAAGGTAGTTACTGCCACAGTCATTATAAAAATAATAATAATCTATAGACAATCCAAATTTTCACCAATAAAGCTCATCTTCAAGAAATTGACATGGTCATACAATGAGGTATCATTTATCCTATACTGTTGAATGAAAACTCAATAGAATGAACAGACTATACACTAGTAACACCCATGCACGCACGCACACACAGCACTTGTTACTAGGTGAAAAGAACAGAAATCTATTCACAGCATTAACTCCTGTATGTAAGAGAGCACATTTTTCTCTGCCTTTTCAGTATCATTTAATTTTGTTCACATTACTGTGCAATTTTGACAGAAACAAACAAAATCCCACAAATGCCCCAATATCCAAAATCAGTAAACTTAGCCAAGTGGCCAGTAGGCCAATCCTATAAGGCCTAGACTGTACCTGTCTTCAGTCTCATTCTTCCATGTGTCAGCTGAGGAGGGCCTTTCCCTGAGCAGCTGTCCATACTGTGCATAGCTCACTTCCATTATTATTATCCCCCTTTCCTTCCTCTAAAGACTCACAACACTCTGAAATCTTCTTCACTTGTCCCCCTTATCACTCTCTATCACATACTGTCACACTGGGGTCCTCCCTTCCTTCTTCAGTGCTCCCCTAATGCACAGGATTACTGTCACACTGGGGTCCTCCTTTCCTTCTTCAGTGCTCCCCTAATGCACAGGATTACTGTCACACTGGGGTCCTCCCTTCCTTCTTCAGTGCTCCCCTAATGCACAGGATTACTGTCACACTGGGGTCCTCCTTTCCTTCTTCAGTGCTCCCCTAATGCACAGGATTACTGTCACACTGGGGTCCTCCTTTCCTTCTTCAGTGCTCCCCTAATCCACAGGATTACTGTCACACTGGGGTCCTCCCTTCCTTCTTCAGTGCTCCCCTAATCCACAGGATTACTGTCACACTGGGGTCCTCCCTTCCTTCTTCAGTGCTCCCCTAATGCACAGGATTACTGTCACACTGGGGTCCTCCCTTCCTTCTTCAGTGCTTCCCTAATGCACAGGATTACTGAAATGCTAGCAATAATGATATATCTCAGCATTTCAAAAGTTTTGTGATCACGCAGCCAGTGTCCAGCTTACAGTTATAAAAGTTCAGGACGTAAAACAGGGCTACTTACCTTCATTATTATCTCAGGAGGAATACAATGAGTTAGAAGCTCATAGAGCCTCCCACGGACTTCAAGGAGCCTATATAAAACAAAGAAATTGCTACTTTGTGATAAAAAGTAAGAAGCAATTTTAACACACCAGCCAGTACAGGTCCATTTTCTTACTTGCTATATCACCTTGATGGCTTGTGCTGTATGAAGGAGAGACAGCCCAAGCCCCACCTACTTTAGTTTGTCTTTTCAGACAGTCTCATTCTGTGGCCCAAGTGGCCTGGACCTCACTGTGTAGCTCATGCTGGCTTTGAATCAGGAGCAATCTTCCACCCTCAGCCTCCTAGGATACACCACCATGGTCATGGACCAACTCATTTTTTAAAAAGTTTTTTTTTTCATACCTTTTTAACAATAGGTATTTATAATAAGGGCTATTATATCACTCACAAGACTACTAGAGAGAAATCAAGATTCCAGGGCCTGACAAGTTTGGTGAATAATCTGTGTCTTGTACAAACCTGAGGACCTGAGTTTGATCCCTTAGAACCCATGGTGGAGGGAGACAATGGACTCCCGGAAGTCATTCTCTGACCTCCAGATACTGACACAGTCATGGCTGTATACACACATATTCAGAGAGATAGATAATAACTTTAAGAAGAAAAACAACCTTGAAATGTAAAGCTCATTCACATCAGGTCCTGAAAACACTCACTTTACTGATACACCAAGCGCTATGTTAATGCATCTTCTCTACACACAACTGAATTGTACGCCTTAAGTATCCAGAGTGGCTGTGAAGACTAGACAGCCACCGTCAATCACCCAAGTGATGAGGGGATATGAGCAAAAAGTATATAAACAACACAGCAGGGACACAAGCTGCCTAGTATAGAAGGGACAGGCCAGAGCTCCCAGGGAAGCACAGCCAAGCTAAGCCAACAAGGGGGCCAAACCTGTGAACCCTTAACTCAAGCCTTCCTGACGACACTTTCAGGAGTGGGTGAAGGAAATGCATGTCAGAACAAGAATAAACAACAATATTCCCCCAAGGTTCTGACCAAAAGTGAAAACAACTACCCACAGTTCTCAGTAAGCTACTGCCGATTCCACTCCATGTCAATCAAGATAGGTATTTAAAAGTTTTCTTAAAAGTAGACATTCAAGCTCCTTTCCATCCCACAGGCAGAGTATAGTACAGGAGTACCCAGGATGCCTCACTGCCTGGCTCCACTGCACAGGAGTACCCAGGATGCCTCACTGCCCGGCTCCACTACACAGGAGTACCCAGGATACCTCACTGCCCGGCTCCACTGCACAGGAGTACCCAGGATGCCTCACTGCCCGGCTCCACTGCACAGGAGTACCCAGGATGCCTCACTGCCCGGCTTCAATGCACAGGAGTACCCAGGATGCCTCACTGCCCGGCTCCACTGCACAGGAGTACCCAGGATGCCACACTGCCCGGCTCCACTGCACAGGAGTACCCAGGATGCCTCACTGCCCGGCTCCATTGCACAGGAGTACCCAGGATACCTCACTGCCCAGCTTCAATGCACAGGAGTACCCAGGATGCCTCACTGCCCAGCTCCACTGTACAGGAGTACCCAGGATGCCTCACTGCCTCACTGCCCGGCTCCACTGCACAGGAGTACCCAGGATGCCTCACTGCCCAGCTCCACTGCACAGGAGTACCCAGGATGCCTCACTGCCCGGCTGCACTGCACAGGAGTACCCAGGATGCCTCACTGCCCGGCTCCACTGCACAGGAGTACCCAGGATGCCTCACTGCCCAGCTCCACTGCACAGGAGTACCCAGGATGCCTCACTGCCCGGCTCCACTGCACAGGGTACCCAGGATGCCTCACTGCCCGGCTCCACTGCACAGGAGTACCCAGGATGCCTCACTGCCCGGCTCCACTGCACAGGGTACCCAGGATGCCTCACTGCCCGGCTCCACTGCACAGGAGTACCCAGGATGCCTCACTGCCCAGCTCCACTGCACAGGAGTACCCAGGATGCCTCACTGCCCGGCTCCACTGCACAGGAGTACCCAGGATGCCTCACTGCCCGGCTTCAATGCACAGGAGTACCCAGGATATCTCACTACCCAGCTCCACTGAGTGATGCTGGTAAGAGGCCTGTAAAACCCTAACTCATCAGACACAACCGACAAGAGAAGTGCTCGCTGCTCTCACCAAGACTTTCATCTCAAGCAGGACAGTCAGGTTTCTCTCTGGTGCCGGCACTCAGGTCTATTCTGCACTTAAAATGATCAACTACCCCTAAGGCCCAAGGCTGAGGCTGTGCTCCCACGAGCCTGAAGAAATGCTATACTGAGGTAACAAGGGAACTTCAAACCTGACCAAGTTGTTCAGATAAAGAGACTGTCTTAGTCAAGCTGCCATAAGGCAAACTAGCAATGGAGGCATGCTCAGTACTGTACACTGTGAGTAACAGACCCACAGGCGGACCCAGCAAGAACAACTTTAGAATTCATGACAAAATGAAGTTTTCTAAGTGCTTTGTACTTCTCTTCCCAGACTCTATCCTTGGACATGGCGTGTTTCTAGTTCCAGAGCTGTATCGCACAAACTCTTTGTTCTCTGTAACAAAGCACAAGTACCCTTGCAGAACAGCAAATGAAAAGGCTGGGAACCTAAGGTGAAGGCACCTGCCTAGGATGTTTGGTTAAATTAGGATGAGAGCTGGAAGCACAGTGTCTTTCTAGCACATTCTGCGTCAATTTCAAAGCAAGTACAGCAATTACGATTGTTCATTCAATCTAACCACACTAGGGAATCCATGCTGTGGACTAAAACTAAGCTACTGAACATTCTGGAACAAAAAAGAAAACAGTCCAAAATTTATTAAGTATGGTTCAATTTTATATGTTGACAGATCACGGAAAACCACACTAAGTACTTTGGCTACTATATTTTAGATCTTAAGTGCTGGTTTTTTTCCTTTCAAATAAGGCTCAAGATTAGCTTATACTTGTAAATGTCATGGTATCTCTGCCTCCCTCACACTGTTTTACCTTTGTGGCGTCTGCTGACTGACAATAGCATTGGCAGTCTCCTTCAGATACACCTCCCAGTCTGTCTCGGGGATTTTTTGGTCTTCAGTAAAAGGGTATCTGTGAAACAAAAAGAAATCAATGAACAAGACACTCCCATGTCCCAGAACGCTCCCTGTGGTAACAGCCCCACTCACTGCTGCACTCTGCAAGCTTCACACATACTGCTGGAGGCCATGACTGTATATCAACTCATAACATGCACAGTCTACAGCTAATTACCCATATGGATTTTCACTCTGTTGACACTCTGTATATCTGTGTCCCCTGACTACAGCCCCATCAGCTGAAAGAATCTAACATGTCTGGCTATTCAGTTTCACTGACTGGATTCTGATCTTGCTGTTTTCTAATACAGAACAGACTCACACTGCTGGGCCACTCCAAAGCTCCAGTTACTCGTCACTGGCCACTCACACTGCACTGTGATTACTTGTTGGTTTTGACCAAGTTATCTTCCTGCTGTTTAATAGAATACTTTATGCCAATCACTCTCTGCTAATTCAGCTTATCCCGTCTTACAGACGTAAAGCCACATGCACTAAACAGCCACATCTTTTCTGTAGTTTCCATGTTCTCCATGGCTTCCCTGCCCATGGGGAGCTCACAGAGTCTAAGACATGTCATTCTAAGACAGTATTTCATCATAAGTCTTTATATCATAGCTGTATGACACAGCATTCATCTTTACTTTCCTCCAGTAGATGACCAGCTATGCTGTCTCATTCTTTCCACTAATTTGAAATACACCCTGCATGTTTGTGGGCTATTTGCTTTCACAGGTCAAATTATTACCTTACTGTTTTACAGTCAAACTCTGATTTGCCATCTTGTAAAAGAAGTCCCATGTCAGTTTGAATGTGCCATGTCCCTACAGACTTAAGTGCTCAGATGGTGCTGTGTTTGGGATGTTCTGGAAATGTAAGGGAGTAGGGCCTGCCTACAAGAGGTAGACTGTGGTACTGGAGTGGATCGTTGGGCATAAATGTGCCTGGTTCCTTCCTGCCTCTAGCTCTGCTACCCCTCCACTGACAGAGGAAGTTCCTCCTTCATACACTTACACCCCACCCCTATAACTTTTCTGCTGCACGATGGACTTAAAGACACAGTCCACTGACCACAGACTAAACCTTCTGAAATTACTTCAAACTCAGGACTCAAGTTGGTGAAGTGTATTTTATCAGAAAACTTGCTATTTCTATTTCTCAAAATCAATATATCTCAATAGTCTGTCTGTCTGTCTCTCTCCCTCCCTCCCTCCTCTCTCTCCCTTCAAATAAATCCACCCTCCCTTAAGCTAGTTTGTGGTACACAATCTGATTCCACAGATGAGATAAGGGAACAAATATAATTTAAGTATCTTATTTACAACTTTAACTCATTTCAGAAATGTATTCTCCATAGGGAATTTAGGATGGCATCATACAGTTTTTAAACATTGGGAATTTAACTGAAATTTATATTGTAATATGAGGGAAAATAACTTTTAAATAATAAGTCTCCCAAATGAGAAGATACTTCGTGTTTCTATTTGCTCATCTCTTTTGTCTTGTAAGACAAGGTTTCTCTGAGATAACTCAACATTACCCTCTTGAAGATTCTATTAAGAGCATTCCATTCACACTAAGCACTTTTCCTTTTTCAATACAAATACCATAAGACACTCTATTAGAGGCCGGGAGGACTTTAAAAAGGTGTGGCATATTCTCTTAGTAACTTCAAAACAAATACAACTTACCAAAGTAAAAGATAAACAAGTATAATCAAGGCAAGTTACAAACTACTATTTGTAATGAACTGCCAATTTTGCTGAGCTGAGGAGCACTTAAGAGAAGGGCATGTCAGGGACGGCGGGTGTGTGTGTGTGTGTGTGTGTGTGTCTGAGTAGAATGCACCTGCTATGCATGCATGATGACTTGAGTTCAAATCCCCAGACGCTACATAAAAGCTATAAGCGCTAGTGAAAATCCCAGGGTACCTTCACAGGGAGGTGGGAGGCAGAGACAGGAGATTCTGGGTCAGCCACCCTGCTGCAGGAGATGGCAAAGAAACTGTCTTAAACAAAATGGAAAAGAGAGAATTCACAGCCGTTATCCTACTCATCACATACACACATGGTATGCGAGTGTTCATGAGCTCTCGAGTGTGCATACCCCCACACACTCACGCATACACACACACACACACACACACACACACACACACATTCTTAAGTCACACACTAGGCAGCCTTGGTGGGGGTGAGGTATGTACATGACCAGGACTGAAAATCCCTGCCAGAAACATCTGCCAAGCCTCGACATGAGATGCTTACTGTGATACTTTGATGCTCAATTCTCAATTTTTCCACCCCAACACCATACAGTTCTCGTAGAATACACATAATTCTCATCTTTTTTCCAGCACCTGATGGTCCATAGACTAAGAGGTGAGGAAAGTCTCCACACTGCACCTAAGAAAAAAAAGAACAACACATTTTACCCTAGTCAAACTGAGGTGACACAGGGTTAAACAAATTACTTTTAAAGTACCAAAGCATTTTGTTTACCATCCAACTCCAATAGAAAATTTGCCAAACTCTGGAATGTTTACTATTTTCTGGGCATTAATTTAACCCAACTTACATGCACAACACAGAGCATGCAAGGCCCAACACTATATGCTTAAACATAGGAACTCCCTATCAATCTCTGTAACTGCAATAGATGCTCCTCCTACCCGGGTCCCCAAAAATGGTCCTCTTCCTAAGAAGTAGGTGCACCAATTTCCTTGCAAGGCCACTTGGGAAGCACAAGAGAACTTCACCTAAGGCCAGGAATGCAAAGCTATGGAAACGGCAGCAGTAAGAGAGCGCTATCAAACTAAAGAGCAATATAGGCACGGGGGCTTGATCTGTTAAGAAGACAGTGTTTAAAAGCAGGCTTACTAACAGGTAGGAATAGTATTTTAAAGCCTACTCTAAAAATATAGCCCCAACTCTGTACGAGTAGCCACAGAAATCCAGTAAAAGATGCATCCATCCTGCCGCTAGGAAAATTAACGTTACTGTAAGAAAAACTGGTATGCATATAAACGAAGTATAATGCTCTACTTTAAATTATTTGCATGGATTAAAAACAAAAACATATCCTCCACTTCACTCTCGATTCTTAAAAAAAAAAAAAAAACTCATATATTGAGAGGATAGAGGCATTTGTTCAAATTTCTCCTCTTTGGAAAGCACTTCGCTATGATTATGAAGAGTTTAGTTACTAGCAACAGAGTCCCAGAGCACAGTCTCCTCCATCACGGCCCGCGGCTGTAACACACTCGCCCCGCCCCTGCGCCGACTCCTACAGCCCGCGCCAGCTCAGTGGGCGCCATTATAACGCCCTCTCTCAGATCGCCACGCCAGGCTTACGGGGACCCCGCAACACACACTCTGCACTCTGGGGGCTCCCTCAGCAGCACTGGGGGGCCCCGTCTCACTCCCTTCCCCTCTGCTTTGCGGGAAGCTGCTGAGCGTGGCGGCCGCCTCCCTCCCGCTCTGCTCACCAGGTTGCGCAGCTGTGCCGCCTGCTCCTTGTGATTAGTCCAGCCGGGTGAGGGAGCTCGGCCGGTATTTATCCACCCAGAGGCTCATGGCCGCTTCCGAGTCCCAACAGTGAGACCGCCTTAGCCAGCGACCAGTTTTCCCGCGGGCGCCAACCCGTAAAACGTCACGTCCGGCAGCGCTTGACTTCCGGACAGGGACTTTACGGATTCCTAATGGGACCTGAAATGGTCCCCCCTCCCCCCACCCCTCCGCCAGCGTAGCGCGTAGTTCCTGCTACTATGATACCAGCCGTCGCTGAGTTCTTGCTGCAGCCCTGTCTCTTTATCCTCACGCTCTATGACGTTTTAGAAAATATCAGACGGAGTTAAAGACGCAGGGCGTCCAATCTGAGTGCTTAGAAGAGGGAAGTTTCCTCTATTTCTTTCCTCCATTTATAACTTCATCCAAATTTGTGCTACAGAAATTCATCTGTATTTGCAGAGCTGGGGTTTTTTTGTTTGTTTGGTTGGTTTTTGTTTTGTTTTGTTTTGGTTTGGTTTTGGTTTTGGTTTTTCGAGACAGGGTCTCTCTATGTATTCTTGGCTGTCCTGGACTCGCTTTGTAGACCAGGAACTCGAACTCACAGTGATCCGCCTGCCTCTGCTTCCCGAGTGCTGGGATTAAAGGCGTGCGCCACCGCGCCCGGCTGTAGAGCTGGTTTTTTTTTTTAAATAAATGAATCAATGAATGAATATGTACATAAGTAAATAAATAAATGTCAATGATTATTTGTGTCAGTTCTTGGTGCCCTCAGAGGTCAGAAGATACCAGATTCCCATGCAATGAGGGTTACAGACAGGTGTGAGCTGCCATGTCAGTGCTGGGAACTGAACTCCTCTAGAGGAGCTGCGAAAACTTTTAACCACTGAGCCACTACCTCTAGACCTGTGTTCTTCTCACTGTAAATCGATTGCAGGCACTCAGTAGAATTTATAGAAAAAAAAAATAATGGAGGGAAGAACAGTTTTAAACTTCATTTTATTTTACTTTTTATCTCCACTACACAAAGTTCGTAATGGATTGAAAACAAAATAAATAAAAGGAAGCAAGAAAGACTATAGAAGAGCAGTAGGGGAGAAGACACAGGATTGGCATGCTATTTTCTATAGAGAACATCTGAAAGCCTTTTGCTCAAAAGGAAACGTGTGAAACACTTGAGAAAATATTCCGCATCTCAAGGCCACACCATCACAATGCCCCTCAGCTGCACCTCTCAAAATGTGCTTTTCTAGTTGTAATGCTGGTTGCATTTGCTTTAAGATATAAATGTTCGAGCATGGTCCATGGAAGATAGAAGAGGACACTGGATGCCCTAGAATAGGGATTACAGTTGGTTAAGAATTGCTAGGGAGTGGATGCAAGCTGTCTTTAATAACTGCAAAGGCTCTTAACCCCTGAGCCATCTTTCCTGCCCCCCTGATTTCTTATTCAACATGTGCTTTTGTTTTGCGTCCTTACTCAGACTCCTGTCTTAAGATTAGAAATCCTCTCATAAGTGGAATTGATTTCCAGATATATTTAGTAGCCTTCTATTAATGTGCTAAACAAGAATTGATTGTCTTCACCTGTGAACCATCATGTTCAGCGAGCTATTGGGTAGATAAAATATCACTGAGAGAAATCAATAACACCAGAACTATAAGATCTAGTTCCTGAGTTCAAGAAACTTCTGAAACAAATCTGGGGACATCTGCATTTACAATGGTGAGAAACAAATGTACTTTCTAAGCAGCTCCTTCCCACAGCCCTGTCCTGTATTCAGGGACACGTTTCTAGCTGCCCAAGAAAACCTTCCTCATACTCTATTGTTGGACTGCAATGAGGAAACAACTTCTGAAGTGAGAAAGCAAAGGAAATTAGAAACAAAGGCATTGAAGGGCCACGTTTATAGACACTGGGGTTGTGATCATGGAAAGACTTTTGGAAATGAGGAGAGTGAGATAGATGCCACAATGAGCTATGCTTTGTCAGTGGTGGCCAGTAGCATGACAGACAGCTTCAGTAAGAACAGATAGGTCGTGGTCTATCCTAGCGTCTGTGCTTTAGTGCTGTGTTCTAAAAGGTTGAAAGAATATGGAGAGAACGAAGGCGGGGGAGCTCATCAAGGTTTACTCGATTTCGTAGGTCCAAAACACAGTGCCCCATTCATTTTAATTTCAGATAATATTTTAGTGCGTCCCAGGCAAAATATTTTTCAGTTGAAATTTGTTTTACATGAAATTAAATTTTAATTGGGTGTCCTGTGGTTTTATCTTACAATCATCCTCAGAATCCTCTAATTTATGAGACCTGGTAATA
This sequence comes from Acomys minous, assembly GCF_964271855.1. Lineage (NCBI taxonomy): Eukaryota > Metazoa > Chordata > Mammalia > Rodentia > Muridae > Acomys > Acomys minous. Next base: position 628,614 of record NC_140502.1, on the reverse strand, counting down.
AGAGATATGCAAGGAACATGGGCAATATTTTGAGGGTGCTTTTGTATTTGTTTTAGGAAATAAAAATGAGAAGTCATGATGATTCAACAGTTCCCAATGCCTCCATTCATTTAACACTATTTAATGAGGGCTGGAGAGATAGATGGCTCAGCAGGTGGTTGTACCAAAAAAAAAATAGAGTTCTAAGAATAAGAAAAAAAATGAGAGCTTAGATATCCAACAGGCAGCTGTTAACATCTGTCCAAATAGGCACACAGTAAGGGGTGAGAGAGACACAGAATGATGAAGAATTAGGTGGGTTTCATAACAAAGGGCTGTTTGTGGTACACTGGGATTGTTGTGTTAAAATATGTGATTTGTTTAAGAACAAATACACAACTCTAGGATGGATATGGGTGGATGATGGATTTGGAAGAAGACAGATTTACTTCCCTACAGTAGTAAGTGTTGTGTATTAATGGCCTACTAAGGTTTTTCTTATGTTCTTATTCTTGGATTCTAGTTCTCGTATATTAAAACAAGCATCATCTGAAACTGGAAAGATGGCTCTGTGGTCCAGAGCACTGGCTGCCAGGGTGAGTTGATACCCCTGGGGGCCTCCCCTTCTCTGAGAAGAAAGGAAAGGGGGAGGAGAAGGGAGTGTGAGCGTGGAACTGGGAGGAGAGGAGGGAGAGGGCTGGGATCCAGCTGTAAATTGGTTAAATAAATAAATACATAAATACATAAAAGAATGGAGGGTAAGAGACCAGCTCCTCTTTCAAAGGACCTGGGTTCATTCTCAGAACCCACATGGCAGCTTATGACCAGTTCCAGTTCCAGGGTATCTGATGCCCTCTTCAGGCCTCTGTGGGCACTGCACACATGTGATGTGCAGCCACACCTGCAGACTGAACATCTGTACATGGACCATTAAGGGATTTTTTTTAAAGTAACTAAATACAATGAACACCAACTTACATTTTCTGATGATAAACCTGATATCTGTGCCTTACCACTACTAAATCATTTAACATCTTTGCAAAGATCACAAAGTTTATACAGATATCAGGTGTGGCACAAGCTATCTCTCTGTTCTCCAAGCCTACTTCCTTTTGTTCTAACATCTAAAACTATGTTAGTTTTCTACCAGTTTCCATTTTTAGACATGACTCTGTCACTAAGTCTAGCCAACCAGACATGAAGCAAACCCCTGTCAATCCATATTATTCTTAAATGATCTGTATTATCAGTAGGCCTGGCTATCAATCAATTAAGACACTGACACTGGTTATATTTTAAAATATTTAAATATTTAAAATAGCCTTTAACCTGAAGCAGGGCAGACATTAACCCTCTAAACTACTTCCCATAAGGGGGCTGGCATGGGATCCCTGCCTCAATCCCATGCCATCTGCTTCCAATAATTTCTATCAAGCTACCTCCCATCCATAATCCCAAATACTTGTTCATGTTCTTCATCTGGGCCAGATTCTCTATCCATGCCAGCCATGTGCTTCTCCTCCATCTAACCCATGGCTTCCTTTTTCCTCTCTCTGTGTCTCTCTCCTCGGCTTCCTTCTCTTTTTTTCCCAGGATTCCTCTCTCTCCCTCTGGAATCTTAGCCACACCTCTATCTCCTCTTCTCTGCCCAGGTGGGATGGCCTTTTATTAATCAAAAGGTGGATCACAGAGACAGCAAGAAGTAATTACCATCAAAATACATTAGACCATCCCCCAACAAATCCAGGCTCATACAAACTTGCCATAGGCCATACTCTGTAAGTTTTCTTTCTCTATTAGATGAAGAAGAGAGGTGGAATTAAATCTTTACTTCTGTTCATCATAGGAACATTAACTACAGCCCTATAAACTACATCAGGAAAGACAGCTTGGCAGAGGAAAACAGAGGGGGGGAGAGAGAGAGAGAGAGAGAGAGAGAGAGAGAGAGAGAGAGAGAGAGAGAGAGAGAGAAATTTATGTGTCACAGGAGGTTTCCCAAAGAAATAAAATCCTAAAGAAAAAATTAAGGTTAGATATTTTAATGCTCGTTTTTATAGTTTGATAATAGAGGATGAAGTGAGAATCATTGCCTGAAGGAAGATTGCCATAGCTGGTGTTCAAACTCTCAGAAGCCAGGATACTCCCTTCCTTTGGGTGTGGGAGGGGCATCTCCCCAATGAGGGTTTGTAATATGGTTCACATGAAGGTCAGCTTATGTGTTCAGGTTGCTATGTTGGAGGGAGAGGGAGTGTCATGTAATGAGCCCCATCAGAGACAAGCACTGTGACCATGAAAGCCTTCTGTTGAAAAGATGGAAAGGAGCCCATGACTGACTCACATCTGTTTAGAAAAGCCATTTGTGTGAGCCAGAGTCCCTCAGCTTGACTATAAAAGAGAAAAAGGCCTGTGCTTTCCAACCATGCTATATACCTTGGGGTCAATTTTCTATCAGATTGCCTATCCTACTTAAAGATGGCTAGGATTTGAGAGACAGATGTAATGACATCAGTACCAGGCCAGCATTGCTTTTAGCTGGCTATTGTTTTCAATGCTCCTTTAATAAACTGTTTATTTCAATTTTGAGCTTGTGTTCAGTTTTGGTTTGAGACATGCTTTAGTATTAGCTGATGGTTGGCCTTGAGCTAACCATCTCTGAGTACTTGGATAATAATGTGATAATAAGCCCTGCTCAAAATAGAAACACAAGTTACCAGTAGGTAATCTTTCTTTATCTTATACATCTATTTAAAAGACATGGGAGCAGACTAATAATATACCATCAAAACTATTTCCTAGTTATGAGAATATTTTTTATGATAACTAACAAAATTTGAGATGCTAATTGATGTTAATAAAATGTTTAAGAATAGAAGTATCGTCAAACTTGTAAATTAACATAACTTCACTTTCAAAATAAATTGTTGATGATAAATTCAAAACCTTAATAGTAAAAGATATGGCAATTCAAATTTTCTTCTGTGGGTCAATGATTTCTAGTCATTCTAAAAATAGGAATATAGAGGGATAAGGAGCTTAGTTGAATATCTTGAAAGAAAATGATCAGAAACATAAAAGAAGTGACACATGGAACAGAAGAGAAATCAATACATCCTATTAGGTTCCTTCTCTAACTCTTATATATCACATTATGTATAATAAAATTGATTATGCTCCATAGTATGGTAGCTATTAGCTTTAATATTGCTCATTATTAAAATATATCAAGTTGAGTATATTCCTGGATCTGTTATTTCCAGAACTTTCTTTCCACTTGAGGATTGATGTCCAGACAGCAGGTAAATGAATAACTGGCCTGATGCTCTCTGTTTTATCTTTGAGTATCATTCTGAACATCTGTTATTAATTTTAAAATGGATTAATCTTCAAATGTAGAAATACAGATAAATGCATTTTCTTATACAACACACACACACACCTAAAAATCAGAAAAACTCTGTTACCACATTAAGCTATAGCTATAGCCTTTCAGTTGCTCATCTGCTGCTATAATCCTATGGTACTTAAAAGGAAGAAAATTTTTGTATTGATGACAATCAAATGATCTCAACCTTCACTGGCTGCTGTAGCAGGGGACCTGGATTTGGTTCCAGCACCCACATGTTGGCAATCTTAGTTAGGGTTTTATTGCTGTGAAGAGACACCATGAAACATTTAACTGGAGATGGCGTAGGATCCAACTTTTCCAAGCCTACTTTATTTGGGGTTCTTTAATGTTTATACATCCCTTCCAACCCACCTACCCTAGATAGGAGAGAAAGGAGGTTTATGGGAACATGAGAAGTAGACCTTGCTGGATTCAGTTCCTGGAAATGATTCCCCTGGTATAGTTGGCAGGATTTCAGTAGACCAGCAAGCAATTCCACCAAAGTTGCTGCCAGAATCTGGAACTGCAGCCAGAACCCAGAGCCCCAAAATGCTGGAGCAGTCTCTATGAACTTCTTGAAGTGGAGCAATGAATAGCCAAATACCAAGACCCAAAAAAGCCCCTGTGTCCTGTTCTGGAGACCCATCCTGGAATATAAATCTTTGGACAGCAAAGGCATGACATTCATGAAAACATTAGGATAATGACATAGTATACCAAACTCCAATGATCAAATATCCATCCCACAATGTTTAGTCAATATGTGCTTGTAATGAAGAAATTACATAATCATCAAGCATGCACTAAGACTCTACTACTCAAGGACATCCAAGCATATCCAAGACATCTGAACATGAAAACAAACAAACAGTTGCACCCAGTATATGGAATAATTTATGTCCCAGAAGGCAGACCCCCCTCCAACCAAGAAAATAGCATGAAAATGCAAAGAAGAGAAATGGCTCTTCCTATTAAAACCCATTTTATACAAAGTCCATGTCTTATTCTTTTTGTTTGCTTCTGGAAAATTATTTGTATTAATACACAGCAGGTATTTCATTAACATATAGATGATAATTAGTAGCTCCCCAATTTCATATGAAAAAAAATAGCAGACTGAAAAAAATCTATTTCTTTTCATGCAGGGCAACATAAATATTGCCTGGTACTTTGTGACCATTATAAGAGGAAAACATAACTAGAAAGCAGAATTTCTTGGTACTAAAAAAAATGGTCCCTAAAGCTCAAACAGTTCCCTACAATCTGATTGGCAAGGATTTATAAAGGAGCTTCTTAGAATATTAATATAGCCAAAGACAGACAGCAGCTGGCTTTGGGTTAGGCATTTTTAGTGACTTAAAGTAAGTCATCTGTTTTCCCTGAGTCCAAAATCTATACTGTCAATATAAGTGTAGTGGCTTGAATAAGTAACAATAAAAATAAATAAATGACAGTAATGGACTAAACCTCTGAGACTGTGAGCCAGCCCCAAGTAAATGTTTTCCTTTCTAAGAGTTGCCATGGTCATGGTGTCTCTTCAGAGTGGGGCTTTGGAAGGTTAGACAGGAGATAGAGATCCCTATGCCAAAAGTAGTCAGTGTTGCTAAAATGAAAAAGGAAAACAAAAGAAACTGCAGTGTGAGGACAGGAAGTGAGGCATATGCGCCTTTCTGCAGCATGAGAACAGAGAACATGCTCCTTGTTGGAGTTGGTGTTTTCCAGAAAGCAGCCTCTAACACAGTGTCACCAGATGTTAACTCTCTAACATCAGGACCCCTAATCAGAGGTAGACTTAAAAGAAGGCAAGTTAGGCTGGGCCAAGGGAGAGTCAAGATTCACTGTCACTTGGCAGTCTTAATTCACTTGTCAGAGTAGGAATGAATCTGAAAAAATGGACAAAACCAGGACAAACTGCAACATGAGAGCAGGAAGTGGTGCTCATGTGCATTGTGTTGAAATTTAACCCAGTCAGTGATGCCATGAGGGTTCTATGCCTTCTGAATGGATTAGTGCTTTTACAGTCATACTCTAGAGAACCTTAGTTGTGCCCTTGCCTTGCAATGATACACAGACTGCATTATCTACTAAGAGGAATGAACCTTCACTAAAGAGCAAATCTCTTGACTCCGTGCTCTTGCATTTCTTAGCCTCCAGAGTAGTTAGGAACAAATTGTTGTTGTTTATACATTGCTCAGTCAGTCTAAACTATTTTGTTATGCCTTCCTGAAAAATACTAAGAGGTACTCTAAGTGGGACCCATGTAATGGAGTTATTTTCAAAGCTGTTTCATATTTGACTCAAATGACCAGATCATGATGCCCTGTCGTGATCGGTTGACATTAGATATAATTGCCCTTGGATAAGTATAAACTTAAATGAGATCCATCTCTACAGCTGAGCTAGACACTCCCATGTCTATACTCCCAGGAGCTATAGCATCAAGGCTTTTTTTTTCTTGTGGGGAGCCATGCTAAATTCAGATATGTTAGAAATCCTGTGCTTAGATTAAATGCTATGACCTTCAAGTTGTTGACCTTTACTGAAGGAGGTCTTTTGTTTTAGGCTATCTTTGGATTGTTTACCTTTGAAAGAAATAGTGAAGTTCTTACAGGAAACTACCCAGAGGATTAAGGAAGTTCTTACAGGGAACTACCCAGAGGACTAAGGAAGTTCTTACACAGAGCTATTCAGAGGATTGTATTCTTCCCTGGGAGCTAGGAGACGTGAGATTACAATAGAGCTTCTGGTGACCTTGCTATATAAAGTCTACTCATCTGCATTAAAGTGAGTCTGGATCAGAAATCTCCAGACTTGACTCAATTTTTCTTGTGTCTCTGTCCCCCACTTTCAATTCTCACTCCCTCTTCCAGGGAGCCCTGTTTGATTTGTCCCACAGGCTGGTACACTTTCAGGAAGATTTGAGTACCCCATAGCTCCACACCAAGACAAGCATAAATCTGTAGGATGAGTTGAGAAAGAAGCTTAATGCTCTAAATTGTATAATGATGTCTTAAGCTGTGTTGGAAGGATCAGAAGCCAGAAAAATAGTGTTACATTAGGTAAGGATGCCAAAGGTTTGGCTTCCTACATCAGCTGTTCCAAGACACAATGGGAAGGCTTAACAGGGAACTGAAAAGAGGGAAATAGAAGGAAAGAGAAGAGAAGGACAATAAGAAGTATAATTTTGATCGAGGCAAAGACATCACATAATACAGGCAAAGTGAGAGTATGAGAAAGGAGAGATGCTTGAATGTAAGAATGTAAGATGTGGTGGGACTGATCTGTTCTATTTCATGCTTCAGGAATTTGGATCTCAGGTGAATCATCACAGGATTGCCTTAGTTCTGGGACCTCTAAGGGCATTAAGCAATGCCATTGTTTTAGTCACCTTTCCATGACTGTAACAAGTACCTGGATTAAACAACATACAAAGAAATGGGGTTTGTTTTGGCACCTAGCTTTGGAGGACACAGCTCAGGGTTGGTTGGCCTCATCTCTTCTGAATGAAAGTCTTGGAAGAAGAAGGAGAATATAGTTAAAGAAACTTCTCACTTCATGGGGCAGACAGGAAGCAAAAAGATGGGGACAAGGTCCAAATATCTCTTTCAAGAGTACAGACTTCCTCCCACTAGGTCCCATGCCTTATGTTTGGCTTCCTTGTGTTGTGGGCTGCCAACACAAGGCGTCACTAAGATGTTGGTGTGAACATCTACAATCCCAGCATTTGGGAGGCTGAGGCAGATAGGAGGTTCACAAATATGAGTCCAGCTGGGCTACATAGTGACTGAGCCATGCCTTAAAAAAGAAAGAAGGAAAGAAAGAAAGAAAGGAAGAAAGGAAGGAAGGAAGGAAGAAGCAACACAAAACATTATGTAAATTGGCCCTTCAGTGTGTGGGAATGAGATGAGAGGTCTCTGAGAAGACATAAAAGGATCGCATCCAGCATGGTCTGTCACAAAGCCCACATTCTATTCCAGCTGTTTTCCTTTCCTTGCTCAATTCTACTAAATAAACTATTTACAGAGACTTTCTAGCACCATGTCACTGTCCTGCGGCTGGCAATAGTTACACAAATGGAGCATATTCCCTGCTGTTCTGTAACAAAAATCACTGGAGTTATTTTAGTTCAGGAAAGTGAGGTAAGACAGCAATGCAAATGAATGCTGGAAACCTGGAATAAATCAGGGCCAGTCAGATGCCTGCTGCAGCTAAACAAAGATTTTAACAGTTGGGAAATTTCCTTGGGCACTTCTCTCCACATATTTCCCATGGCTGCTTCTCACCTCTGTCAGGTGGAATATTGCTAAGATACTAAGTGAGGAAAACATGTTGAAAATAAAGTTGGTAGTTCTTTTATAAACCATGTGCATGTGGTTACTCAGTCTACTGAACTATAAAGTGGATAAGCACAGAAATTGCTACCTTTCTCAACACCTACCTTCTAGCCACACTTTCCCCTCAGTAGGTGATGAGTGACAGGCCATATGTCTTGCATGAAGATTAGCATCTTCTGTTCTCCATGTGTACCACACCAGCTCCATCCTGCACTACTGTCTGTCTTCCTATCAGATGATCAGCTCTGGACAGAACATCCAGTGTGAGTGCTGATGTAGTAACTACCACAAAGCAGGGCCCAAGCTAGTTCTTACTAGTGTACAACTACCTTCCCCAACACCTAATGAGAAGTTCCAACCTTAGCAACAACATGAATGTTAACTTTCTAGATAGCTCAATCATAGACAACACAGTCCTAGTTTGCTCACTGTTGCTGTGATTAAAATGACCAAAAGCAACTTGTTGAGGAGAGATTCTATTTCATCTTACAGCTGCAGTCCACCACTAAGGAGACTCAGGACAAGAGCTGAAGCAGAGGCCATAGAGGAACCCTGCACACTGGCTTGCTCCCCTGTGGCTTATTCAGCCTGCTTTCTTACACACTCCAGAGCCACCTACCCATGGGTGAAACCACCTACAATAGGCTGTACCCTCCCACATGAACCAATAACCAAGATTAATGATTAGTTGATTGACAGACACCCCCACAGGCCAATCTGGTGGAAGCATTTTCTCAACTGAGGCTCCTTCATCCCAAAAGAAATACTTAGAATAAACAACACAATGCAATGTCCAGATTGGTCCAGAGAGTAGAGTAAAGAAATCAATATTTGAATGAACAAAGGTAAGCTGTACACAGTCCACAAGACTGGGTGTGAAAGCCTGTGATGCTCCCCATCTAATTGCAACCCCTCTCCTATCTCTAAAGACACGGTAGCGTAGCTGCAGTGCCGGTAAGGATGACATGAAATATTTGCCGACAGTTAACTGCAATACGCCTGTTATATGGTAGAATCTATTTTTAGTGGAAATTACCAGCAACTACTCTTTCAAACGTTCTGGAAGACATGGTGGATAGCCATAGAGACTAAAAGCAAGAGTGCGTGTTACATATTGTCTTTTTTAGAAATGAAAACAGGAGAATCAGACAGAATTTTTAAGGATGTTCCAGCTTGTCTTTTAGAGATGGCATCAAATTTGTTCATTAGTTCTAAACATATTTGCATTAAAAAAGAGGTTCGTAGGGCTGGTGATATGGCTCAGTGGGTAAAATGCACGGGCATGAGGATTTGAGTTTATATCCCCAGCCTCCACATAATAGGCCAGTCTAGGTGGCACAGACCTATAATCCTAGGACTGGTAAAATAGAAATGGGACAATCCTGGGGGCGTGTTGACCATGGAGGCTCAGAGAGAGACCTGGTCTCACAAAAGGACTGAGAATAATAGCTAATTGTAGTCCCTGGCCTCTGCATGCATGTGCATGGACATAAACACATACAACACACACACACACACACACACACACACACACACACCACACAAAACACCACCCATACCACACCACACACAGCACAGATACACAAACAAACATGCATACCATACAAACACACCGCACTCACTTATATATACCACATACATAAGGCACCACACCATACCACACACATGCATACCACATATAATACACACACACACACACACACACACACACACACACACACACACACACACAGAGTACCATACCACACTATAGGCACATATCACACACACATACATCACATACATATGCCACACACACACACACTCCACACCACACACAGGCGTACCACACACACATGTAATGAATAAATACATAGTAGATATGAAATAAATGGTGACTAAAAAGAGGCTCAGTGGTTAAGAGCACTGGTTGCTCTTCCCCAGGTTCTGAGTTCAAGTCCTAACAACCACATGGTGGCTCAAACTATCTGTAATGGGATCTGATTCCCTCTTTTGTTGTGCATGAAAGCAGAAGCACTCCTATATATTAAATAAATAATTTTTAAAAGGAATATAAAATAATGGCTCATGATTATTTTTTTAGTGGAACTTTTCTTTTTTAAAGTCAAGAAATTAGTACATATGTATTTGTAACAAGACGCCATAGTTTTCAGGCAGCCAACTTTTAAAGTAAGTCATATTAGTGAGGTTTGTGGGTAGCATAGTATGGCATTCTTTGGCATAAACGTGTATTCTCTAAGTTGATAGCTTAGATGGGTAAGAATATGGATCAAACAGAAAAGAAGCAGTAATGAGTGTAAGTGCCATTTTTTTTTAGACTCTCAAGAACCAAAGCCCTGCTGGGCACAACAATCAATACAGCCTCAGTGCCTCTTTCCTTGGCTTCGCTGTATCAGAAACACGATCAGGACTTGTAAATCTCTAATTTCCTTCTAATGTGCCAACAACCTCAGAAGGTTTGCAGTATCTTTTAGATATGTAATTCAAGCCTGCTATTATTAGGTCTATGGGTCTAACAAAGATAAAAATGCGTGCCAGAGGCAAATTAAAGCCTGTTACTGACTCTGATAAGGCTTGCACAGGATATCCAATGGTCCTTGACATCGTCTCTCATTTATATAATTTTTAAAATATAATTTTACATATTTGTATAAGTTTGTTTTCATTTTCTGGCTCTCAAAGCTGCCCCATGGGTAAATTTGAGCAGCTTGCTTTAAATACAAGGTGCCAGGGAATAGGGAAATGGAGTGACTCAGCGCTACCCCGTAAAGGCCCCACTGATGCTCCCCGCCACCGGCCCCTTGGTCTCAAGCATTTAACGAGGCCCCCTGTGACCTTCCTTCTGGTTAAATTCCAGATCGGTTCCTCCCTGCTCCCTGCAGCCAGTCTTGTGGCCAGGGGGGGGTTCTGGGGGGGGGGCTCAGAAAGATGTCCTTTAGGGGGCCTATTCATTTGCTGAGCTAGTTTTGAGCTGGCGTGCTGAGCTGTTGCTGCTGCTGCTGCTGCGCTCAGGCAGACCGACCTGCCCCCCAGCTGCCGCCGCCGCCATGCTCCACCTACATTCCAAGATGCAGATTGGTCTCCCCGTCAGAAACGATGCAGCCGGACCCTAGAGACCAGCATCCGCTTTGACGTGCTAATACCCACCACAGCTGGATCCAAGGACTAAACACCGGAAAAGTTAAATAAAACAAAAAGGACAATGTCTGATCCTTTTCTTACTTTTAACTTTTGGACCCTGTATCCTTAACCGGCTTCTTGCCTTTATTCGAGATCGTCTCAATATAACTCAGGCCCTGATCCTAACTCAACAGTACCAAGCCCTCAGAAATGGGGACACGCCTTAAGATTAAGGCCAGTTAAAAAACTCAAGGGGAGATTGTAAGGCTCTCTCTCTCAGTCTAAGCCTGTAAGACCCCCTCCCCTGTGCACCCGCCATAGCAAGCATAGCAGCAGTAACGCTATCTTGCAAGGCAAGACTAGAATAATAGGTTCCCGGGATAAGATGAGGCCTGGGGCCCAGAGGAGAAAGATAAAAGCATGCTGAGATAACAGAAACAGTTGTCCTTGTCAAACAAGATATTTATGGTCGGCCACCTGGCCCAGAGAACGGGTAAACTCCCCTGTTCCTAGAGCCCATCTGATGACCGGGCCATAACCTCGCCTCATTTAAATTTACCAATCAGAGCCCTGTAACTATGCTTCTCGCTTCTGTACTCGCACTTCCCGCTAAAATCCCTATAAAAAGCCCCCCGAAAGACTCGCTCGGTGCGCCAGCCTCTCCAGAGACTGAGACGCCCGGGTACCCGACCCCCTGCAATAAAGCCTCTTGCGTGTTGCAACCGAAACCTTGGTCTCGCTGGTTCTTGGTGGGGGTCTCCACGTTAAGACCACCGTGCTGGGGGTCTTACAGCCTGGGAACGTGACCCAGACAAGCTTGGGAAAGTGACCCAGAAAGAATTGAAGGCCAGTTTCAGTTTCTGAGATCAAGGTGGCCAACAAAGATAAACAATTTCAACTAAGATAAACAATTCTCAGAAAAATACCATCTGGAAATTCTCTGGAAACTCCCCAACACCCCTCCCTGCCAAGAATGGCCCCCAAGATCAATGACCCCTGCAATAGCCAGTAACATTTAGACAAGCACCCGTAGCGACCACCAGAGCCAATCCTAACATAGGGCACACAGCCCCTCCTAACCTTTGCAGTTTTAGCCTGTAACAGTGACTCATGGTGCTTCCCTCCCAAGTGAGTGCTGAGGTCCCCTGACGCGCGTCAGCAATAAACCTTGTGCTTTTGCATCAACACTGTGGTCCTCCAGTGGTCTCTCACGACGACCCCCCCACCCGAGTAGACTCTAGGGTCCAACAAGAACAGGTATGGCACAATAGGCTGCACTGGGCTTTGGATATCATGCCCATGTGGTCAACGGCCCCTGGGCTTTCTGTGGACTGGCGGTGATCTGAGGTCAGATCCACCCGTTCTCCTGGGTTCTCCCTAGGCCAGCAGATGTGGACTCCCATGCTTCACTACCCACAGTTCAGTCTCAGATACTGAATCTGTGATATAGAGCACGGCTGCAGTTCATAGGCAGGTGTGGGTCCAGACTGGGGACTCAGCACCCATCCTCCATGGGCCAGTTGGATGGCCTGAGGCCAGACCCACTGTGCTGACCCCTCTCACCTAAGGTCTCCAGGTCTTTTGGTCTGTAGCTCCCAGCCAGGTCCCTAGTCTCCACCCTACAGTGCTGTGTTCAACACTGCCACCTTGGATCATCTGCATGTGCCCACTCTTAAACAGGTCAGATACACAAGGCAGCAGCTAAATAAGTGGAGAAATGGAAAATTGTTCAGCATTAGTAATTCATGGTGTCAGAGCTAAATCTGTCATTTATCAAATACCCAACTGGATGTTGGTTGAAGGAGACTGTCACATAAAGATCTCCTGAGGAAGACAAGCTGGGACTATGGTGCCTGAAAAAGGCTAAAATTCATTTAATCTAAAGACCAATCTTGTATCTTACTGTTTTTTTTTCTCTAAAACCAAACTCTGTTTGGGGCTTGTTTTCCTCCAGCATAAACGTTAAGTGAGATTAAAATAATTAATTCATTTTGAGTTCTATGATGGTGAATTGGTCAACAGAGAAGCTTTAGAGAATGAATAAGAATATTTCTTTACTTCATACTATAGTTTTGTTCCTCACTTGGCTGCTCTCCTTAAAATCCATCACACATGTAAATTTGAATTGCAGTAAAAGTCTTGTTTGGTTTTCAGACAAGAAGACAATGTCTTTCCATGTAACTATATGAAGCAAGATTAGAAAATGTGAAGACAAATGCTTGATTTTTATAGTTTAATCAAACAGAAAGATAAATTTTGTAAGATAAGACAATGTGCTCAGTGACATGTCTGCTTTCCCACCAAAGCATCCTTTGAGTATTATTTTATAAATTCAACACTAAGATGCTAATTCTCTCAAAGCAAACAACTTTCAGATCAGCACCTGACATCAATGGACTAAGGAATGGGCATATTGAAGACAAAAAAAAAAGAACAGAGCATAGAAAACAGATAGAAAACACATAGAGAAGAGTGAGGTGTCTAAAAACTAAATTCTTCTTGTCATCAAAATTATATATACAGATTATAAACACTTGTGTACTTTAGATTCACAGTCAATAATAGTGAGCCTATACTAGTCACCAAATATCTGTAATATAAAACTAGGAAAAGTACTTTGTAGTTTATCTATAAGAATACCATGTCCTACTTGCTATTGTTACTTTAGAACAATGGCAATGAAATTATATCTTATTTTCAGAGCTTTTGATTAAAGGAGCTAATTTAATCCACTTTTATAAGAGTGCCAAGAAAACCATGTGAAAAGAATATATACTACACACATGCACACACACATGCATACACACACACACACACACACACACACACACACACACACACACCATTCCATAGCCCAGGTCCTGCTTCTTCCCTTTGGGATGTGTTGTTTTATTTTTTTAAAATCCCAAATGATCAGCCGGGCGTGGTGGCACACACCTTTAATCCCAGCACTCAGGAGGCAGAGGTAGGCGGATCGCTGTGAGTTCGAAGCCAGCCTGGTCTACAAAGGGAGTCCAGGACAGCCAAGGCTACACAGAGAAACCCTGTCTCAAAAAAACAAAACAAAACAAAAATCCCAAATGTTCTATTTTACCAATAAAGACTTTGGAGTCCGATGCTGGAGTAAAAACCGACTAGCTCAGAGAAGCAGAAAAAGCACCCAGCTGACCCTTCTTAGTCAGCTCACATCCTGATGGAAAAGGCTCAAAAGGCTCACTAGTTCAACTGACAGCCCAAGAGGAAATGGCCAAAACACCCAACCCAAGGCTAAAGGCTTGCTAGCTCAAAGACCAAAAAGCCAAAAGCTAGCAAGTTGAGGAGCTCAAGAGCTAAAGAGCTAAAAACCCCTTTTACTTCTCCACATTATCTTAAATACCACTCAACTCAAATTCCCTCCTACTCTTTAATACCTGTCAAATGGTTTCTTGCTTTGCCTCTTGACTTAGGGTTAACTTTATTAAATCTTGTGTACAGAGAGCTCTTGGACTAAAAGTTTGTACTAGGGCTCAACTGCACCAAACAAAAGATATGTCTTATAGTTCACAATCTCAGGGGTCAAAATGGGATTCAATATCCTGTAACAGGGGTGTCCAGGCATCAATTCATGCAGATGCTTGGCTCAAAGCAATGAAGCTTAACAGAGCAGGCTGGGAGCAGGATCTCTGTCTGGCAGTGAATGCCTAGAGTGGGGTAAAAGCCTTCTTTGATATAGCTCTTTCAGTGATAAAGCCTTTTCAATGTCACAGCTCTTCCAGTGATACAGCTCTCTTTTGGGGGGGATGGGAATAAGGGCTACATAAACCTTGGGGAAGTAGGTAGGGGTTTTCAGAGTGAGTGTATGTTATTGTCTGTGGCTTCTGTGCTGGGAATGCTTTATTTGAATGGAAAAGAATTTCCAAGTGCTAGCTGTACATGTCCTTATGAGAAAATCTAAAACCTGGTCACCAAACTATGTGACCTCCAGGGGAATGGAGGTGGGGCCACAAGACTACATGCACCAGAACATGCAGGCCCAGAACAGAGAGTGAGCAATTCTTAACACTGCTGCTTTCATTTGAGATAGTTCAGCATTTGAACACATCTGGACCTCACTCTTGCTCCAGGCCAGTCCCTTTGGTTACATGGTTTGCATATGTACAAACACACACACATACACACACACACACACACACACACACACACACACACACACACACACTCATAATTTTTTCTACTTGGAATGTTCTATCTGGGCCTCTTCTGGAAAGGTCAAAGTCTGGGGTATCTGAATAGCCAACTGAGCTCAATCTATTATGGTGGAGTCCTTTTCTCAGCAGGGTTCTCACTTTACCTGATCTGGGGAACACAAGATCTTCTATGGAGTGTCACATAGCCCTCAGGCAAGATTACAGGCCCAGCCCTTTCCTGAATGAACCTGTTCAACAAACACCTGGGGATTTTGGGGAGTATCTCACCCTATGATAAAGAGATCCAAGCCTTCAGCAAATGAACTTTAATCATACTTAGTTCTTCCCCCACCCATAGGATAGTTAAATTCTATATTTCTTTCTTGTGATAGGACCCTCTGCTACTTCATTTATATGAGGTACTGTATCACTGCCTGTAGATTAAGTATCTTGGCACCTCTAGCCCCTTCAAATTAGAAGCATTAAACCCACAAACCACTCCCCACTGCCTAAGGTTTATAAATAAAGGCTAGCTGGCTTGCTCTCTCATGCTCGTGCCATTCCTCCACCATGACTGTATGAGCCTTATCATTTATTTGGGGGGAAAATCTGGATGCCCAGGGCTAGATGCCAGTGATCAGGCAGGGATGGCTGCCTTGGCAGCTACTGAAGCCCTCTCCATTGCCACCACTAGTTTAGTACTGACCAATGTACATAGCATGTCAGGCCTATATCCCACCAGACCTGCTTTCTGACTTGTCTCAAGATTCAATCTCCTTCCTCAGCCATGCTTAGCGTGACACAAAGGGCTCTAACACTTTGTAATCATCATGGGCTCGTGGAGCTCCTGAGTCTCCACTGCCATCTGATACCAGGAATCTCATTCTGAAAAAGCTAATTGTAAAACTCAATGGAAAACTCATTTTCCACCTCCCATGGTGAGACTGGGAACCTAGCATAGGGGTCTAGCCCTAAAGGGCTCTAGGCATTCCTAAGAAATAGGATATGGTGGTTTGAATAAGAAATTCCCCTAAATGCTTAACTTCATATGTTTTAAACACTTGGTCCCTAGCTGGTGGTCATATCTAAGAGGCCCTGGAACTTTTAGGAGGTGAAGACTTGCTGGAGGTAACATGTATCTAGTGAGAACATTGAGAATTTGTGGCCTTATCCACTTCTAGATTTCTCTTTCAGTGGACAACCAACTTTTTCTTCCAGTAACTTGCAGCCATGCCTCCTCTACCATTATGGTTCCTAATGTCTAGTAGTATAAGTCAAAATAAAACTTATTCTGCTTGTGTTTGGAGTGTTTATCACAACAGAAAAGTAACAGTGTGTGTGTGTGTGTGTGTGTGTGTGTGTGTGTGTGTGTGTGTGCACGCGCGCGCGTGTAATGTTCAGCACTGAAAAAGAAGGCATTGAAAGACTTAAAAGATGTTAAAATTTGGCTAAACCCCCAATAGAAGAGACAAGCAGGGAATGACTGGGGCTGCATTCCCTCCTGAGCTATCATGATACAGTTCCCAAGCAACCCACCCAATGGCCACTGAAACTACGGCCAAAAGCCACATAACCAGATGGGCCACCAGAACCACATATGACCTTGGTGCCTATCTTAGGGTCATAAAGTTCTTTGAAGAAACAGACTTAAAAGGTAGGAAAACAGCTGCAAGGAAATTTGAGCTCACAGCTGCAAAGAGCAGCCCCACCAGGGATAGTATTACCTAGCAACTGACCTGAAGGGCCCACTAGAGATAGAGTTGCTAAGAGACCCAGTTTTATGGCCACATTCCTTCCTGTCCACGGGAGATAGAGTTAATAAGAGACCAGACACTTCCCTGGGCAAAGTGGTGAACAAAGAGAACAGAGAAAGCTAAGCCATGGGCAGTGTTAGAGCCTTTTTCAGTAGTCTCTCACCTTTGGACATTAGATGCCCTTATGTTACTCAACCAATAGATAATTGCCAAGCTAAGACCCCGCTGCTTTAGGTGTGTTGGAAGGAAAGGGACTTATAAAAGGTTCTCAGATCAACGCCCAGGGGTCACTTCTCAATACTATTAAATTGGTGCCATGTACATTCCAGCTTGAGTTGAAACATTAAAGATTCCTCTTGCAATTACAGCAGTTTCAAGTCTTGGTGGTCTTTTGGGGGTTTCAAGATCTGACCACACCAGTATGAAATTGGAAGTGGTAGTGGTAGTGGTAAAACAAAGTCCTGTCTCTAAAAGTAAGATGAACCATGGTAATGAAGGGAAAGGGAAGTTAGTACCAAAGAGTAAAATCATAACTGTTTTCTTACACTGTATAGATGGTACTAGTTAAATTTGAGCTCTTTTTGGAGGTGTCAAGATGATTGTATGGGTCTAGATGCCCACCTGTGCCTTCTGAGCACACTACCACTCCAGCTTAAATTTAACTTATTTAGTATTTCCTGATGACTGAGTTTTCTCTTGCTTACAACAAGCATGGGCATATTCTTTAAAAACCATATGTTATCTAAATTTGTGTAAGACAATGTAATCCATAAACATAGTAAGAAAGACATTCCTCATCCACTGAAAATATATAACATGATGTACCCTGTCTTCAGTCATTTCTTTAGCAGCCACAAGGAATCCATTATCCACGAAAGCATGAGGGTTTGGGGCTGATTTGCATTTTAAAAACCACTGAGTGAAGTGTTTATAATGGAATTCCTTTTTATTAGTTTTTAATTTTACTATGGTTCTGATAATTGGTCACAAATGCTGAAGTCTCAGCCATTAGACTGAGAACTGTCACATTCATTGTGATTGGCTTATTAATGTATTGTTTAAAGCTGAGATGTAATAATCAAATGCCTGTTGCTGGATACCTGTTCTCAGTGTGATCTTGGAGATTGTGAACTGTGGGAAAGACTGTAAGCTTTGTCACAGGTAGAAGCCGTCTTGGCAGGCTTACCCTTAGGCACCCCATGAATACCTTGTGACAGACTGAGTGGAGCCATCCTGGGCCTGAAATTCAGAAAGCAGACCTGGGGCTCCACCTGGACTATTGTTTTTCTAATTGACTCTCTGTCGCGAGCAGAGAGTTTACACTCAGGATCCAGAACAAAGGAGGCAGGCCAAGAGCAAGTAGTACGTTTTAGCAAGAGAGGTTTATTAGCAATACAAAGGCAACTACAGCAAAAGGTAGCAGCTAAGGCTCCAAGGCCAAGCCACCAATACCATTCCATTATACTCTTAAAACTATCTTAATTCCAATAGGAGTAGCATTTAGCATCTTATAATATCAATGTTCTAGGAGCTTATGCCATTAGGGTATATGACCTGATATCGCGATGTTATGCCGAACAGGTTCGCTGCTGCGACTTGATTCAATTCTCGTTGTTGTTATCTGACAGCATGTCTGTCTGCTCTGTCCAGGGAGAGCGCCCCGTCGGCTGGCAGCATTTCAGGTAGTCATGGTGACAGCGAGAGAGCTGGCTGCTTCTTCTCAGGGTTTTTATACTTAACTTAACCTTATACTCTCTAATTCACACATCTAGCTTTCTGTGTCACTCTTATCACCAACTTGCAGTCGTGGCTGCTCCTAGGTCAGAATTTACTACTAAGGTTTTATCTATCACTCACACATCTGGTCACACGTCAG